>NC_135497.1:469505378-469805378 GCF_052857255.1 Amblyomma americanum
TGCTGCTGCTGCTGCTGCTGCTGCTGCTGCTGCTGCTGCTGCTGCTGCTGCTGCTGCTGCTGCTGCTGCTGCTGCTGCTGCTGCTGCTGCTGCTGCTGCTGCTGCTGCTGCTGCTGCTGCTGCTGCTGCTGCTGCTGCTGCTGCTGCTGCTGCTGCTGCCTGCTGCTGCTGCTGCTGCTGCTGCTGCTGCTGCTGCTGCTGCTGCTGCTGCTGCTGCTGCTGCTGCTGCTGCTGCTGCTGCTGCTGCTGCTGCTGCTGCTGCTGCTGCTGCTGCTGCTGCTGCTGCTGCTGCTGCTGCTGCTGCTGCTGCTGCTGCTGCTGCTGCTGCTGCTGCTGCTGCTGCTGCTGCTGCTGCTGCTGCTGCTGCTGCTGCTGCTGCTGCTGCTGCTGCTGCTGCTGCTGCTGCTGCTGCTGCTGCTGCTGCTGCTGCTGCTGCTGCTGCTGCTGCTGCTGCTGCTGCTGCTGCTGCTGCTGCTGCTGCTGCTGCTGCTGCTGCTGCTGCTGCTGCTGCTGCTGCTGCTGCTGCTGCTGCTGCTGCTGCTGCTGCTGCTGCTGCTGCTGCTGCTGCTGCTGCTGCTGCTGCTGCTGCTGCTGCTGCTGCTGCTGCTGCTGCTGCTGCTGCTGCTGCTGCTGCTGCTGCTGCTGCTGCTGCTGCTGCTGCTGCTGCTGCTGCTGCTGCTGCTGCTGCTGCTGCTGCTGCTGCTGCTGCTGCTGCTGCTGCTGCTGCTGCTGCTGCTGCTGCTGCTGCTGCTGCTGCTGCTGCTGCTGCTGCTGCTGCTGCTGCTGCTGCTGCTGCTGCTGCTGCTGCTGCTGCTGCTGCTGCTGCTGCTGCTGCTGCTGCTGCTGCTGCTGCTGCTGCTGCTGCTGCTGCTGCTGCTGCTGCTGCTGCTGCTGCTGCTGCTGCTGCTGCTGCTGCTGCTGCTGCTTGCTGCTGCTGCTGCTGCTGCTGCTGCTGCTGCTGCTGCTGCTGCTGCTGCTGCTGCTGCTGCTGCTGCTGCTGCTGCTGCTGCTGCTGCTGCTGCTGCTGCTGCTGCTGCTGCTGCTGCTGCTGCTGCTGCTGCTGCTGCTGCTGCTGCTGCTGCTGCTGCTGCTGCTGCTGCTGCTGCTGCTGCTGCTGCTGCTGCTGCTGCTGCTGCTGCTGCTGCTGCTGCTGCTGCTGCTGCTGCTGCTGCTGCTGCTGCTGCTGCTGCTGCTGCTGCTGCTGCTGCTGCTTGCTGCTGCTGCTGCTGCTGCTGCTGCTTGCTGCTGCTGCTGCTGCTGCTGCTGCTGCTGCTGCTGCTGCTGCTGCTGCTGCTGCTGCTGCTGCTGCTGCTGCTGCTGCTGCTGCTGCTGCTGCTGCTGCTGCTGCTGCTGCTGCTGCTGCTGCTGCTGCTGCTGCTGCTGCTGCTGCTGCTGCTGCTGCTGCTGCTGCTGCTGCTGCTGCTGCTGCTGCTGCTGCTGCTGCTGCTGCTGCTGCTGCTGCTGCTGCTGCTGCTGCTGCTGCTGCTGCTGCTGCTGCTGCTGCTGCTGCTGCTGCTGCTGCTGCTGCTGCTGCTGCTGCTGCTGCTGCTGCTGCTGCTGCTGCTGCTGCTGCTGCTGCTGCTGCTGCTGCTGCTGCTGCTGCTGCTGCTGCTGCTGCTGCTGCTGCTGCTGCTGCTGCTGCTGCTGCTGCTGCTGCTGCTGCTGCTGCTGCTGCTGCTGCTGCTGCTGCTGCTGCTGCTGCTGCTGCTGCTGCTGCTGCTGCTGCTGCTGCTGCTGCTGCTGCTGCTGCTGCTGCTGCTGCTGCTGCTGCTGCTGCTGCTGCTGCTGCTGCTGCTGCTGCTGCTGCTGCTGCTGCTGCTGCTGCTGCTGCTGCTGCTGCTGCTGCTGCTGCTGCTGCTGCTGCTGCTGCTGCTGCTGCTGCTGCTGCTGCTGCTGCTGCTGCTGCTGCTGCTGCTGCTGCTGCTGCTGCTGCTGCTGCTGCTGCTGCTGCTGCTGCTGCTGCTGCTGCTGCTGCTGCTGCTGCTGCTGCTGGCTGCTGCTGCACAAAAATCAGGAGACTCGGTTAAAAAACTAAACATTTTGACAGATTTGCCTGTCTGGTTGGGTTTGAAGACCTATAATAAACTGCACATCTCAGTCTCATCGGCGCAACAAGCAGAGAACTTGACAGAAAAAATGAACAACGCACGATGTTCAAAGAACGTCTACCCAAAAAACTTTATTCAAAAAACCATTCGACATCAAAAACACGACAACATGCGCCAAAAAATCAACGCAGAAAGACTAACGCCACCACCAAAATACGTCACTGTACCTGCATGTCGGAGGTGTCAGGGAAATCATCGCCAGATTCCCGAAAAAAGGGGGTCTCCAGGTTGCGCACAAGCCACAAACACTGTCGCGCTTTGCCTACCTGTTCATAAAGACCGGCCGCGGAGAGGAGCCCAAGGCATTGTCAACAAAATTCCTTTCGTCGACTGCGACGCAAGCTTCATCGGCGAAACCAAAAACCTCAAAGAAAGAATTTGGCAACACAAAAAAACGTCCGCAATTTCGCAAGAGATTGCAATCCTGTAGCCGAACATTCCGAGGACTCAGTCCACAGAATCAACTTCGAAGAAACCAGCATCCTAGTACCCGAAACAAATTACCAGAAAAGGCTCCTTCTGGAATCCTGGCACATCCAAACCACCCCGAACATCAACCGCGCAAAGGAAACCTGCTCCCAGTGTATGCCCAGGGACGTCCACGAAAAAAGTCGCCATTGACAGCCTCCCCACAGGGCGACAACATGACTAACAGCATTAACCCCCACCCTTTACTCCCCCTTCCCCGCGCCTTACGCATCACAGCTTTCCTCCCCTCCATACTTAGAGACGCTAGCTACTGCCCCGAGTCACCCCTGATGAAGGAGCCGAGTCGGCTTTGAAACGTTCGGTTAAAATTAAAGATTTTTGGTTGGAGATGTGCAGATGAGATTCGCTTACCACTGCAGAACGGCAGATATGTTATTCTTTATTGCCATTTGTTTTCATATTGCTTTGAGTACGCATGGCGTCACTATTCTTTTATTCGTTTAGTCGTGATGTAACTGTGCTCGTATACATCCCAGCGGGGAAACGTGAGCGCGTACACTGAGAATGAGGACAACGCTTTTTCAAAGACACATGATCTCATCTGCCACGCGTCACTACACCGTAAGGCAACAAAACACAACGATCTATCGACAAGGTAGCCCTGACGTGCAGCATTAATTTTCTCAGAAGTGAATGGACAACTTGTTGAATTGCCGACTTATACCCTTCTCACACGGGCAGCCTTAACCGCAGTTACCCGACGTAAAGGCAGTTGCCTTAAACCGAACTGTGGCGCTGCTACACGTTCTCACACACATCAGCGAAGACGATGACGTGGTATTGACGTAAACGTACTTGTTGAACAATTTTAACAACTTATCACTAATAAAATATATTTATTTATGGCTGGGAAATAACTAATATTTTCTTAATAATTATATTCATTTTTTTTGGAGTACACTTCACTTGTTTGTTTTCTAGCTTTAGCGGAAATTGGAGGCAGCTTTTCAACAGTGGTCGTTGTTGGCTACGTTTGTAGCCGCAGTTAGCCGGAGTAGGCTAGCCGGAGTTTGTTGATGGTTTGTTCGCAGGCGGGGGTATAAGTACGGCGGTCTAGTTTAGAACCAGTGAACTAGAAATATTCGCCGTCTTTGGGACCACTACTCGTGTGTGTGCCGTTTCGAGGAGTGAGGAGCGCACTGGTAACCAGGTTGGTGAACTGCGCTACCGCACCTTTCAGCGGGCAGTTGCTTGACAGCATGAAGTAGCGTGATTGCATGGCAGAAAATCGAGACGACAACGATGACGACGAATTCTGGGCAATGTTTGCCGTGCATCAAGCAGCTCTTCATCAACGTCGTATTCAGCAACTGCGTATTCTTGCAGACATCGACGCTGCAGAAGAGGAGCGACAACGTGCAGAGAGAATGTGTCGCCTGATCGTGGCAATAACTGCTCGGCTCTGCTCCAGCGAGCGGCGATTATGGGCATATCCGCGAGGACAGTCGTGGTACGAAACGACGGTGCCACACCTGCCGGACAGTGAATTTAGGGCGCACTTCAGAGTGACCCGCAGCACATTTAGGTATATCCTGAGTGTGTGCGAATGTATGCAGCGGCAAGATACGGTCATGCAGCGGGCAGTTCCCCTGGATAAGCGTTTGGCTGTAGGCTTGTATCGCCTGGCGTCATCTGCAGAAGAACGAACGATAGCCAATGCTTTTGGCTTAGGCCGGTCGACGGTCAACACTATTTTCTGGGAATTTTGCGCCGTCGTTGTGCGTGAACTGGGGCCAAAGTTCATCAGATTCCCCAGGCAAAATGAGTTGGCGGAGCACCTTCGCCAGTTTATTGCCGTCACTGGATTTCCGCAATGCGTGGGAGCACTCGACGGCTGTCACATTGAGGTGTGTCCGCCAGAAGAGCATGCCACGGACTACATAAACTATAAGGGGTGGTACAGCACGATTATTTTGGCCATCGCCGACCATCGCTACAGGTTTTTATACACAAACGTCGGGTCTCCTGGACGAAATCACGACGCTGGCGTATTTGAAAGCTCAAGTCTGCCAAGTATACTGGTCGGTCCTCTGTTCCAAGTTGAAGAAAAAATTATGACAGGAGTGACGGTGGAACCCGTTCTGCTTGCTTATCAAGCAGTTGCCCTGCAGAGCCATGTCATGAAGCCATTCCCAAATGCAGGACCACCGGGCTCACCTACTGCATTGTTTAATTACCACCTGTGCAGAGCTAGACGCATTGTTGAGAATGCATCTGGGCGACTAAAGGCACGTTTTCGTATTTTGTTGAAAGGACTCGAGTGTGAGATAACCAATGCCAACTGTGCAATCCGCGCATGTTGTGTGGTACGCAATATCTGTGAGGAGATGTCTGACTGCTGCGATGCAAGTTGGTTTGATGAGGCGCGAGCTCGAGACCAGGGGCGGCCTCAGCCGTCCTGCACAAGCAACCGGGCTGAGCCATCAGGTGTTGCAGTTCGAAATGCCCTGACAAGTTACATTGCCTCAAGCTGAACATCGGTTGAATCATATCGTTATACATGTCTTTTGATCTCATATGTAAGAAATGTGCTGGCTGTGTTTTGTATTGCTGGCACAGAAAAGTTAACAACGGCAGCATTTCCTGTCCATATCAAATATTTTGCAGCTTGTCCTTTTGTGCTTTTTGTACTGTCTTACAAAGATTATTGAGGAGTTGCAATTTAATAAGTGTAGGGAATAATGAAAGAAAACTAATTCTCCTAGTGGACGTTGAATAGCAGGCATATATTGCAGTCATTTGCTCGCCTCTTGAGAGAGATGAAGGTCTGCAAACTGTTTGGTGGTGCCTTGATGTAAACATGTCTATTCCAGCACTAGCATGACTTTTGTCTTTCTTTGACAAGCAGTGATGGCAGGCTCTGCAGCATGCAGGAAGCATCAGGGCTGCCTCGGTTGCCAGTACGTTTTCAGAGCCCAGCACGAGACATTCACAGCGCATTTTTGGTACAGCTAGCTAAATGGCAGTTCAATTAGGTTCAAAAGTGAAGTGTCTCGTGCCTTTGTTTTGAGAGAGATGTTGCATGTATGTACTCACCTCATGATCACTTTTAAAAAAAATACAACAAGGATTAACATGGCTTTTTTGTGTGTGACAGGTAGTGGTGGCTGGCACTGCAGCATGCAGGAAGCATCAGGGCTGCCTCGGTTGCCAGTACGTTTTCACAGCCCAGCACGAGACATTCACAGCGCATTGTTGGTTCAGCTAGCTAAATGGCAGTTCAATTAGGTTCAAAATTGAAGTGTCTCGTGCCTTTCTGTTTTGAGAGAGATGTTGCATGTATGTATTCAAAAAACAACAAGGATTAGCATGGCTTTTTTGTGTGTGACAGGTAGTGGCGGCTGGCACTACAGCATGCAGGAAGCATCAGGGCTGCCTCGGTTGCCAGTACGTTTTCACAACCCAGCACGAGACATTCACAGCGCATTGTTGGTACAGCTAGCTAAATGGCAGTTCATTTAGGTTCAAATTTGAAGTGTCTCGTGCCTTTCTGTTTTGAGAGAGATGTTGCATGTATGTATTCACCTCATGATCACTTTAAAAAAACTTACAACAAGGATTAGCATGGCTTTTTGTGTGTGACAGGTAGCGGCGGCTGGCACTGCAGCATGCAGGAAGCATCAGGGATGCCTCGGTTGCCAGTACGTTTTCACAGCCAAGCATAGACATTCACAGCGCATTGTTGGTACAGCTAGCTAAATGGCAGTTCAATTAGGTTAAAAAAGTTAAGTGTCTCGTGCCTTTATGTTTTAATAAGAAGCATTACGTATATGTACTTACCGCATGGTATTTTTTATGCATGCTTTACAATAACAACACTGTTACATTTCCTGTACACAGAGGGTGACACATAATACACTGACGCTTTATGCAAAATAACATCTCAGTGCCTTGCTGTGAAATAGAGGTTCCTAGATCAAGAGTGCATGTTGCTGGGCGAGTCGGTCGTACATTGTAGAATAAGGTACTCCGCATAATAATACAAGCATGGACGAGAAGGGCACAAGGACGGGCCCGTCCTTGTGCCCTTCTCGTCCGTGTTTGTGTTATTTTGCGCAGTGCCTTATTCTACAAGGTTCCTAGATCGCCATTCTAAGGGCCGTAGCTGCTAGTGTGTCATTTACCACAGCAGGTGATCTCAAAAACAGAATTTATTTGCCTTTCTGTTCAAATTGAAAATATGCCTGCATAATTTGCATCCAAACATAAAGACAAATTCTGTTTGTGAGACCAGCTTTTGTGGTAAATCATTTACCACAGAGGGTGGTCTCACAAACAATTTATTTGTCTTTCTGTTTGGATGCAAAATATGCCTGCATAATGTCTAGAAAACTTTTCTGCATCGCGTTGGATTCTTTTTGTAGCTGTACAAGCTCCTTTCTTAGTTCAAGGCTGTCACAGGCAGCTTTGGCCGCACGCTCTTCGGCTTGCTGATGTAGCGCCATTAGGTCGCTCAGTGCCGAATTGGAAGGGCGCTTCCTGCTGCTTCTTTTAGCGCTGTTGCTAGCACTTGGGCAGTTGCAAGTGTTGGCCACCGATGAAGCTTCATCTGCATTGGACGCTTGGCCCTCCTGTGCAGCATCACTTGCAGTTTTAGAGTTCATGTCGCTTGCATAAGTGGCAACAATTTCAGCTACCTCTGGTGGGAAGTCTACTGGCAGCTGTGCAGGACAAGAAAAAAAGGCATGTAATTTTACCAGACCAACTTAGCCTGGCTTGCCATTTTGCAGGCCGCGATGTGTTACACACAACAAACCCCAAAAGAAGAAAAAGAGAAGGGTTTGAAGGCACAGTAGTGTTTAAACTTTCAGCGTAGTGCTCTAACGACATTGCAAGAGATCTGATAAGCATGCAGGCTTATCATGCACAAAAAGCTAGCTTGCAGCAGTAACTACGCCGTGAACAGTTCTAGTGTCGTGGTGAAAACAGCCGATTACCTCCAGACTTTCCTCAAAAAGGCTTCTGTCATTTATTGGCAGTGATCCGAGGAAAGAATGAAGCTGCCAGTAGAAAGGCCATTCAATGCCTTTAGAGCCTGTTGTGGTGCCACAACGCCTCTGTTTCCTGCAAAGAAAATTTTGTTGAATGCATAAAATTCTGCACCATGAAAATATGAATATGTGCAGTGTTGCTCTCTTTATGGTAGGCACTAACAAAAATAAAAAAACAGGCTACCAGTTGCACTCGAAAGCAGTGGGGCACACACCTGCCACTTAAGGAAGAAAATGGCACAATTTTTAAATGGACTCCATGATACTTGATATACACACAGTTTTCGCCTGGAACACTGGTGTAGAAACTTGTACGCGAGGCGCACCCGCGGCTTTTAACAGTGAGCCAAGTGTAGGCTGTCGATAAAGCAATGATTCAGACGCAGAGTGAATGCTGACATATTTATTTATTTATTTCAGATACTGTCAATCCCATTGGGATTTTTACAGGATGGGCACATAGTAAGAAGGTACAAAGCGAATACAAATGGAATGGTATATATTAAGAACACTGTTGTTTGCAAGTAATTACATGAGTATGGGAAAAAAAACACAGATAGCAGAAAATAAAACACATAACCAAAGAGTATATTTCACAGAAAAGGGTGCAATTTTATACATTGTAAGTAGTATGTTCATACAGATGCTGTTATATGCAGTGATACGAGCGGTCTGTTGTACTTGTATAATTATTATTTATTTATCTATTTTAATTATCGCGCAACTGTTCTTCTACCAGAGTTACAAATTTCTGCGAAGATGTATTAGTAGCGATAGAGGGGTTCAAACTATTCCAATCTTTTATGGCAAGCGGAAAAAATGAATATCTAAAACTGTCGGTTCGGAATGCGTACTCTCTAAGGGTTAATGGGTGCTTATGCCGGGATGGTCTCGATTCATCTACAGATATATATAACGAAGTATCTATGTTTAACGAGTTATGAACTAATTGGAACAATAATTTTAGTCGTGCTAGTCTGGCGCGTTTCTGTAAAGTAAGAATACATGCTTGGTTTAGTAGTTGGGATGGTGAATCACTGGTCCTGTATTTGTTAAAGATAAATCTAATTGCCTTTCTCTGTACTCCTTCTAGTTTGTTAATGAGCTGTTGTGTGTAGGGAAACCAAATCATGTTTCCATATTCGAGAACTGATCGTATAAATGTTTTATATGCTAACAGTTTGGTCTCCGGTGGCGCTTCTCGAAGCCGTCTTCTAAGGAAGAACAATCGTTTTAAAGCAGTGCACAGCAAGATGGTTTCTGCGAGACTTGTTCTCTATATCTTTTGCATGTTCACGCAGTCTATCATTGATGCATCGTCCCGTCTCACCGATGTAGACACTGCCACAAGAGGTCGGGATCTTGTAAACGACACCAACACGACACTGAACGAACTTCCGCTTATGCTTCTTCTGGCAGCCTTCTCTGCTTCTATCCTCATTAACACGCTTGCACAATCCGCTAAGTTTATTCCTAGCTGAAAAAACCAGCCTAATGCCTCCTTTGCTCATTATCTTTTTTAGATTGTGCGAAACTTTGTGCACATACGGGATGCACACTGTTCTTTTTCTTTCTGCCAGACCCGCATCGGTGCCCTTGATATTTCGCAGACTACATTCTGCAAGCAGGGACTCAGCAACATGCAACATGCGTGAACATGCAAAAGATATAGAGAACAAGTCTCGCAGAAACCATCTTGCTGTGAACTGTGCTGAATGTGATGATTGCGAAGCGCACCTCAATAGGACCACTATCATCGCCCGTTATAAAGATGAGACCACAAGGCTCATTTCGGAAGCTTGCCATATCAGAAAGCTCGGTAACACCTGTATCAGCAGCCCATCGATAAATCTACTATCAAAGGAACTTGCGTATCTTAATCAGTGACGTGCCCCTTTTTTTTAGTCAAGTTGTGTGGTTGTGCGGTATCTTTCTCTCATGCTTTTTTTTGTGTTGTTACTCGTTCCATTTCATTTATATGCTGCCTCACCTGTAGCAATAAACCATTTGGTTGTTAGTCAGCACTGGTGTTTTGTGCTTCTCTTGTGTCTCGTCTTTGATTGCGCTGTTTTTCCAATTCGTAAAACATGTACCAACCAGTCCGTATTTGCCCTCTTCATGAAAACACATTCCAGAAACGCTGCGTATCTTCTGTCGTTTACAACACGGCGCGGTGTCGCGACTGCGGACGGCCTAACTGCACCAGTGCTAACAGCGCGGCATGCCTCTCTTGCGCGCCAGTGCTGTAACATCACACAAACTTCAGCCAGAATTCATCGTTTCTTTACTAGGAATGAAGAGTTCCACTCACCGGTAGTGCTAGTTAAGATTTTCAATTTTTTGCCGAACTTGCTTTGCGGTGTACGGGCCTTCCCCCGCCGGCAGGCCCAAGTTCAGCGCTTCGACCATCGCGCGATATACGCGCGCGTTACGTGTGTTTGAGTGCAGAGCAGTCAGGTTATCCTGCCAGAGGCGTATCAACGCCTCCGTCGTCACTACACTCCAGATAACGCGCTTCTGGGAGGCTGTTTCGCTGGGAACCGAGCTGCCGTCGTCGGACATGGAGGCGGCCATTTTGCCAGTTACTGGGCTTGACTGAGGTGGCCAACCTCAGTTTGAGGTAACCATGGTTAGCAGAATAACTGTGGTTAGGTTTATCGTGTGAATGTTTGTAACTACGGTTAGCCTTAACTGCCGTCAAACTTAACCGCTGTTAGGCTGCGCGTGTGACAAGGGTGTAACAGGAAGGCTGCTTCCAACCAGCAACCCACGTTTGCAAACCGCGTTTTCTCTGCCTGCTCTGCTGACTGAAGGGGTTAGCATGAGGAGAGATGGTTTTCGGTTGTCAAACTGTAGAGGACGCTCGATATTCTGTAAGTGTGCTCCTGAGGCCGTTTTTTTGGTGCACGCGCCCAAAGTCGGCGCTCTTAACATACGAAAGAACCGGTCTACGCATGCCCACTGCAGGAGACGCCGCCGAACCTCGGCGAGGCGCCGATATCTGTCCGTGCTAGACATCGGCGCCAGCTAACGGGCGCTCGCGCACGTGTTGGAAGCGGGGTCTGGTTTACGCCAATAGGAGCGCGGCCGCGCTCTCGGCGACTTTTCTTCATGGCTTGAAGCTCTTCCAGGTTTCCAGAAATTTTCTTTGCGGTTTAAGTTTTCCTTTCAGCACCTCCCAACCTATTTTCTTCATGGCTCGAAATTCTTTCTGTCCGCAGAAAGAAGCACCAGAGTACAATGAACTTTTTCCTCCTCCTCCATCCGCTTGAGCGGAGCCAGCCAGCACCAAGAACATGGACTGCCAAACATGCCTCCGACGCCGTTCTGGTTTGCTCAGTACTCGATCCACGGGGTCTCGGCCGGCCTTCACAGGGTGTATTGGCGCCTGAGAGGCTAGGCAACGACTGAATTCTCTTTAATAAAAATGGAAGTTGGGCAAACTAAGAGAGGAGGCTAACAAAAAAAGCGAGACTTTTGTTCTTCTTGAGCAAGAACCCTAGAATGTGCGAGTATCAAATTTTTGCTTGAGAACTGAATATTTTCGAACCATTTTGAATATAGGCAAACAAAAATACATGTAGCTGGTAACGGCTGGAATGCGCTAACCGAAGGGACCGAAAAGAACGCATACACATGCGCTGGTGTCTGTGTTCTCTTCCGTACCGTTGGCGCTGTCCAGTCGTTTGCGTCAACATCCACCAACCAGCCCGACTTAACCCTCTTCATTGAACAAAATATCGACAGTCTTAAAAAAGTTTTCCCACAACAAAACTGCGAAAGGAAATATGTATCAGTCCATAACTTTACTTCACTCGTTATTGTGGTGGGGTGATACACTCGCTTGGTTTTACGGGGTTTAACGTCCCAAAGCGACTCAGGCTATGAGGGACGTCGTAGTGGAGAGCTCCGAATATTTTGGAGTATCTGGGATTCTTTCACGTGCACTGATATTGCACAGTACACAGGCCTCTAAAATTTCGTCTCTATCGAAATGCGACCAACGCATCCGGGATTGAAGCCTCGTTTTTCGGTCCAGCTGCCAAGCACCACAACTACTCAGCTACCGCGGCGGCTCCGGGATGGTTTGATTAATGGCAGCATTAAACATTAATTTTTATGGCAGTGCTATGAAAACAACTCGTCGGATAAAATTACTCGGGTCAGTTTAAAATTTAAACCGTCCTGTTCAAATAATGCCTACATCAGAAAGCTCACGGAATGCTGAGCTACTATTATGGACTGAATGTTGAGGAAGCATTGTAAGGTGCTGAAATAATTTCTTACTGGCAGAGCGACGTCAAATGGTGCTACCTGAACAGCAGGACAAAACGCAAAAACATGCCTCTGGAAACAAAGAGAACAAAATTGCGGTGGCGACGCGGACAGAACCATTCCCTCGAGGCTCGCCCACGACCCCTATCAGTAATCGACCACCTCCGCGCCTGCGACAAAAGTGAAAAAGCGAACCGCGCAACTACTATGCCCTATTTATTTCTGGCTCACCTCCCAACTCCAATATCTATCACTTCCGGCATTCACTTTCTCTGGCCTGTTATCTATCCACTCACAGCGGCTCAATGTGCTGCCAGTTGTCTTAGCCTCAGAGGGACGAAACTACATGTTTCCAAAACATCAGATTTAAAGGTAAAATTCATTTGAAAAGGTACTTGTTGCATAGCTGGAGCTATTTCTGGGAATCCTAGCATTGAAAAGTGTCGATAAATTCAGTCAGGCGTGGCTGCGCGCAGGCATGACACATACCCGAGTGGCGGCACGTCGCATGCGACCTACACATCAGGTGACAGGTAAGATCCATCGAGACAACACATTTTGTACAGCGTCAAGTCTAAGTGGGATTTTCGAGACACACCACATTAACGGTGTTGTGCATATCGCCAGCCACTTCACAAACCAAAGCAGGTTCTTTTAAAGAAACGAAAGCAAACGCCCTTTGTCCAGGTTAAGCAACAAGCAGTCACGTATGCCTTGCAATCACGAAGGGCTATGTATTAGCTATGGTTTAGGTAAAGCTAAATTACTTCTTCTGTCTGAGGCAGGTGTGAATTCTAGTAGCTGGTTAGATATGAGAATGTGAATGTGGAACTCAGGCATAGAAGATGTCGTGCTCGATAGAGAAAAGGATCAAATAAGGCTGGCTCAGCATTGCATATAACGTCGGATTAACGAAATTCATGGAACAAATACACAGGAAATGAAGAAAGCCGCCAAACGATTTCGTTAATATTGGCATGAAGATCCTTTCAAAAGTCAGCAAAACATAGCAAACGGTTGAAAACTATTTTATGCTAAACAATAATTCAAAACGCCTGGCGATGTCCAGGCTACAGCTGACAAGAAAAATCTGCAGAGATTGTTTACATCCCCATCATTGCGAAAGCAAGAATTTGTGCTGCGCAGAAGACGACAATGAGCGGCCAGTGCCGCGGGACAGAGCGGATAGAAGTTGGCGAAGACGACGCTCTGCAAAGTACAGAGCAAGAGTGCGGTGGAGTTTAATACGAGGCGTGTTCGGCTGAGGCGATAGCCTCAGTTGTAGCATTACAGGCTACAACTTAGGGCGTTTATGAGAGAACAGACTTTCTACCGACTGGTTTAAGCTCTTGAGGCCGTGTGTATCTTTGCCGCCCTTTTAGTTGTGTTGCCTTTTATCAGACTAGTGCTGTGCAGCCACTAGCTGAGTGCTTGTAAATAATCTGTATATAGCCCGTTCTATACACGCATAACCTCGTGCAGTATGTGCCATGATGAAAAAAAAGCGGTGATCGATCGATATCCACGTAGTCTTGCGCAGCGGCCTTTGCTCGCGTCACGCGGGCTCTACTCCCATTCTTGGATATTTTTATTGCGAAGCAATACTACTTTAGGTCGCACTTCAGCCCGTTCCGTGGCGAGGCCGTGGTAGGCACCATTGACTTTTAGCGTGACCTCGCTGCGTGACGTCACACCACGTGACCTAGAGTGACGTAACACCAGCTGTGTAAAAACGGGTTCCATCTCACGCCGTCGCGAGGCGGTAGCCACCAACGGCGGCCTAACTCCCGCTCCTCTCACCAGGGGCGCTACGGTCAGAGTGACGTCACACAGCTGTATAAAACAGCTCCGCTCCTCTCGCCAAGGCAGTCATACAGCCAGATGTTACGATGGTGCCTACGAGCAAGGCAGCTGGGCAGAATGCAAAAAGGAAGCATCAGCGAGCTACGGAGACGGAAGAAGAACGAGAAGAACGACTTTCTAAGCGGCGTGCCCAGTATGCAGCTCGGCGACAGCGGTGCAACCTCCTCTGTGGAAACAGCAGAAGCAAAGGAAGAAAATTATGAGTTTGCCCACAGCACTATTGCTTCGCAATCACCAGGCTTAACCAAGCTAAGCCACGACCTGTTTTTATTTCCTTTTCTTCCCATTTTTTATGCTTGGGACAGAGTGGACAAATATAGGCAAGAGCTGGTCTTTCTAGCCTCTGAAAATCGGGATTAGTGCTTTTGCACTTATACATGCCGACGGAATAATTTTAGACAGCCTAAAAGACAGCTCAAACTAATCATGCATTTGTAACAAAGTACATTACTTCCTGCTCCTATGGCGATAAAGTTGTAGTATGCTGCATTCCTTCTTGATAAAATCTAGTTGTAACGAGGCTGAAAGCGAGCCACCTGTGGTTGACTGCAGCAAAATTAACTAGTTTCTTTTCGAGTTGATCGATTCACGAATAACTTGTCGTCACGTATGATGTAATCGAAACAAACTGCTGATGTAGCCATATCATTTCTTTTTATTTTAAAGTTCTATAATTTAGCAACTAATGAGCGTAGTTCATTACGACGCGGTTGCGTCTGAGCCCTGCCAATCTGAATGTGTGCGGCGGAAAAAGGGAAGACAAATTATTACAGGTTTCAGTATATTTCAGCTTCTTGCAGGATTGCTGTGACTCAGAGAGTCAAAGAAAACTTTACCAAGATGTGGCATCCATTTGATCAAGAGCTGGCCCACAATTATAGTTGCAGGTGAAATGATTTCATCTGTTAGAGTGAAGGCACGGAGCTGGTGGTAGGCCCTCGGTGAAGATCTACATCTCCAGTTAGCAGCAGCAAGCAAACCATTCAAACATATGGAAATAATTCATAGCAACCATTTTGATGGCTGGTGGGTACTGGAATAGAAACCAGTAAAAAGGAACCGGTTTTCGCTTTTCAGATTTAGTAGGAATCTAAGCGCATACAAAACCGTAAGCACTGACCTGAAAGACATGTAACCAATAACGTTTTAAACTTCTCACGTTTTCAGCTTCGGTTCTATTTTATATATTATATGGGCGTGGTATTTGTTTTCTCTTTTATCAGTGTTACTGTGCGTTTCTCCTAGGTTTCTGGCACGGCTCTGCCTTGAGGGTCCTATTTTATCACCACCGTTTTCTTTTCTTGACGCGTCGGGCATTCTCCCGGGCGTTTGCATGGAGCATACCTCGGTTGCGTCGTTTATCGTTTGTAGAAATTTATTTTTGTCTTCTTAATGTTGTAGTTTCTCCTCTTAAGTGCACTTGGCTGTGACGGTTAGGGGCCTTCTCATCTGTGCGTTATTTTGACCGAGAGCTTCTACTCATGTTGATTCGTATCTGCTGAGCTGCTGTTTTTTTTTTTTTTGTAAATCGTCCCTGACTCCTACGTGTTTTATGAAAAGCCTGTGGTCTATACGGCAATCTTGGAATAAAGGAAGTTGGCGCTGCTTTTGTGTTGTCTATATTCTTCACTGAAGCATGACTCTTTACGGTGACGAAGCTATACCACACGACGATAAAAGCCTAGCATGTGTTCTAGAACTATTCCAGGACAAGTGGTAATTCAGGAATAGTTCTGTTGGGGTTCAAGCCAACCGATTTAAAACTGGACCTAAGTCTTAATTGGTTGTCTGGCTAGTTTAGGTGAACTCACAAAAAAATTTATTTGGTGACCCTAAACATCTTCCTGGAAATCAGTGACGAAGGCGCAGTTAGGGTGTCTGCATCGGTAGAAGGGAGGAAATTTTCCAATCTTTTTGCCATTCTAAGAAAATAAGAATGATTGGCTGGGGCGCACGAACATGTGCATGAAACTATACTGAGAGAAGTGTAAGAACTTATAAAACCACGCTACATGGCCGAGAGGTGAGACCTCATCGCTTTGTTTCCCCGCGCTGACTGCGTCCCAAACTGACTTCCTCGTGGAGGCAGGAAGCGTTTGTGACGTCTGAACAACGTTCTTGCTCTGTGAATGCCGCATAGCAAAAGAAAGGCTCCAATGCATAACGAGGTACCTTTAAATGGGAGAACAGAGGTGTTGGAGGAGTGTTTTCTAACCGGCTCCGCGGAGAAAGCACTTTTGCACGTTCAGTTGCAATCCCTTAACGTCGCGTTGTTTAGACCGGTGGAAAATCTTCCTGAGAGCACATCTGCACTCGGAACCGCGCTGAGCAATGTTCGAACAAGAATACAGCCTTGTTATCTTGTTAGTTTAGTATTTATGCAAGAAATGCGGGGTTTTAAAAAAATGAAAGGAAAGTATTGGCCACGTCACGTGCGTGTACACAGGTTGACTCATTCTCATGTACAGCTGTGTAACAGAGTGGCTTCCTGGCTAACAACACTACGTAGTGTGTCGCCGTGCACAGAAGCGTGACTGTCTTAAGATAACCGATTCATCAAGCATAAAAAGTCTCTTTTTTATGAGGACATGACCTAATTCCAGAATAGGGCAAATACGGGCTGGTTGGTACATGTTTTACGAATTGGAAAAACAGCGCAATCAAAGACGAGACACAAGAGAAGCACAAAACACCAGCGCTCGTGTTGTGGTCGTGTTTCTTCGAGGTGTCCACGTCGGAGGAAAACCGCGTCCCTGGTGGTGTTTGCAGCTGGGCGGGCAACGCAAGTTAGGCCGGCTTCGTTCAATCGAACACGCTAATTTTTTTAGATAACTATGCCCGCATCTATACAGTTAGTGCAGCGGTGCCGAAATCAACCGTCGCTGCTTTGGCAGGCCTTCTCGCTTAGCAGTGCTTGCCCCTCGTTGATGACATTCAGCTTAGCATTGAGCGATAACGCACATCCCTTTTTTGCTTTATGTACATACAGCTTAGCCTCGACGCGTCGCGGCGCTCTCTGCTTCGCAAAATTTGTCGAAAAAAGCGTCCCAGTCTTACAGCGTCCCGATATGTCATTTTTTTTAACAATGACCGTAATGTGCTTCCGAATACAGTTTTAGCGCAGAAAATCATCTAGCTCCCACATGCAGCAGAATGAAGCGAAACCTTCCGAAATTCGTTTGACGGTACTAAAAAAAGTAAACTTTGCAGCAAAGAGCGCAGAGAGGGATTGTTACCGACGTTGCCAAAAATGGGCATTCTTTGTTTCCGTACGCTTCATACCACTGAGCCAGAGCCGTAGCATCCGGCGCTATGATAAGTGCTTGTTGGTAGGAGTTGCCTATATTGTCTATATTGTCGTCATCGTCATATTTCATCGCTTCGTCTCTGGTTCGCAGGGGTCGTGCAGTGAAAGCGTACGAGTGATCACGATAAAGTGAAGCCCCAACTTCATGGACACATCCTACGCGTACCAGCGGAGCGCCTACGCGCACGGGCGTACGCTGGATCCTGTCTGCGCATGCGCAAAGCGCAGACGCGCGAGCAGTGCGCAGATATCTGGACATGTCAGATATCCGCGCCTGAGCGCTTGCGCTTGCGCTCGCGTCGGAAGCGGGGTCCGGTTTTCAACAATAGGAGGACCGCGGGGCTCTCGGGGACTATTTGCTTCGTGGCTTGAGGCTCTTTCAGGTTTCTGGAATTTTTCTTCGCTGTTTAAGTTGTCCTTTTCAGCACCCCCCATACCCCCTTTCTTCACGCTTGAAATTCCTTCGGTCGGCTCGAGAGGGGGAACGCGCCAGCACAGGGAGCATGGAGGTGATGACTTTTTTTCGACGCCCGCCGCGGCGCGGCGCTGGGCGCGTAGGCGCTCCGCCACTTCTGACGTTCCTGCCTGCGGGGAGTCGGCAATCTACGGTGTCTTGCTGAAGCGAGGAGAATTGAGCCGACAATGCGGTAACCCAGCAAAACATTATTTATTCCTCTTTGCCTGAAGGCGAAACTGGTGGTACGCTCAACGCTGGCTTTTAGAAGAGCTGGTTTGTCGGTCCGGCAGGTCGGGGCTCCACTTCGCTCGTTTGCGTCGGCGGGCCCCGGCTGCTTCGGCTCTAACCGTGGTCTTCCTCTATTCCCAGCGTCTCGGCTGGCAGTGCTGTGACGGGTCGAGGCCTCAGGATTCTGGACGTCTCTGCTGGCGATTAGTTTGCTACGGTCCCTGAGGTCCGTCTTCACTGACTGTATACCAGCGCGATCTTGCGTTCGTTTCACCTCGCCCGTCTCTGCTCGACCTTTCTTCCCTTGTTCTTCTGCCTCCGCTGTGTCTCTCCTGGAATTCCCTTTTTCTCTCTCGGGTAATCCTCGCCCAATGGGTTTTCGCGGTCGCTGCTCATGCAGCTGACCAAGAGCACCCGCCCAAATTTATAGGAACCCGCAGCCGTTACGATGGGAAGGCCAATGGCTTCGCTGGAGTTGTTTCGAAGGGGATAAGGTGTCCCTCTGAGGGCAACACTTCCCTAGAGTCAGTTTCTCGCCTCCTCTGCCGGCAGCCCGTCTGGTGCCAGCTGCCAGCCTCCCCCACCACCTCGAGCCGTTACGCCGTCTGTCGTGTCCGCTGCAAAAAAGGCCGCCTGCAGGCCTGCACACATGTTCACAAACATGACCGTCTAGGTGGATAAATTTGAAGACAGGCAAAATGCCTTTGGCACTAGTGGGCGTAGTGAGCTCTTCTCAGCAATGCCTGGGCCTCCCGATGCAGTCCGTCACGCCTAGCTGACACAGCAAGGCAGTTGACAATCAAAGGAAAGTGGAATGCTCAGGAGTGACATCTGGCAAGAGTCAGTACGTGGGCAGTGGCCGAGACAGCGGCTAAATTAAAGCTGTCTGAGAGCCTGCAGAAATGTGCCTACACTTTGAAACACCTAGGAGGTGCCAGTTAGTCCGACTCTGAAATAAAAAGAGCGACGCAGTGCAAGTGTAGTTGCATTAGGCTGCAAATTCACATTCATTTTCCAGCTCAGAAAGCACAGGAACAAGAGTTGCAGTCTGATCAGTGCTACGCCTGCATTACCTTTGGTAGAATGCATGTGTACTGTGTCAGGTTTTGTTGTCATGCATACACAGCAAGCGCTGTCAATAAACAATCCCTTGTAGACTGTTACGTTGCATAATTATAAGTGCCCACATGGTAACAATGGTGTATCTACATTATCTACGTAGTCTTCTCCTGCTTTTGCCTTCTCAGCGCGAGCGTCTGCGTATTATTTTTAGCATTCACTTTTCAATGGTGAGCAACATTACATGCGAGACCCAGCAGGCGTATATAACAAATTGTTAGGGAGTTGGAATGATCACAGGCTTTTATTGCATACACTAAGGCAACCAAGTATACTCACAAAAAAACTGTTCCACTTAAAGACAACAAACTTGGACACTATAAGCATATATGAGAGTTCACAAAAGCAGGCATGAAGGAGAGAGGCTATTCTAGTTCCGTTACGTATTCTTGATACCTGATTTTATATCTGCAACAGGTACTTGGACCTAAGATATTCAACGTATTTTTGGAATATGGCGGAGTGCTTGGCTTGAACCACTCTGGCACGGGTTGGCCCGGTATTGCACTACCATCGCGATCGGCCCGGGGCATATTAGCGCGGCGCGTCTTTTCTGTCACTCTTTGCTCTCCTATCCTTACCCCTTCTACTTTCAGCACGCGGCAGCGAGCGCGGCTCCGCTTGAGCCAGTAGGCAGGCACATGCTCTTTCCTTTTCCTTCTTCCTCTCAGCAATATAAGTCAGTCAGGGAGGCCACTAACTTCTGATCAAATGTTTGGGTGGCTTATATGTCCGTGCAACACCAGCACATTCATCAGGTGTACATCGCTATGTACCAAACCACAGACCAGATCCCTTAGAACAGTTGATCCAAGCATGTCATCAAAATTTTCTGTTGAGTGAACAATGAAATGAAGAAATGAGCCCTAAGGCATTTTCTTTCTTACTGTATTATGCAGCCAACGGAAAACTCACTTGATGTACCGGTGCTTCATTGTTGTTTCTACAAAATTCTATCAAATCATTATCACAGAGAAGCATATGCCGATACAGGCCTCGCCCCAGAGTGGTATCTTTATTGGTGATGTGCTTAGGCTTGCATCCCTTCTAATGCTTTGTTACCAAGGCATGCCTTTTAAAGATAGATTTGAAACTGCTTCCTAATGAGTTCATAACGTTCATGGTTCGTTTCAAAACTTTGTTCCCTGCTCGTCTGCAAGTTCCGCGACAAGCACGCAAAATTTTGGAACGCTTTATAGGAATGAAATATCTTTTCTTGAACACTAACACAACACAGAAGCCTGACGAAGTAAATCGCTTGAAATCGCGCTCGTTGAATACAATTTCATGTTTGGCCACCATAAAAGTAAAGGTCATTGGCACGCATCACTATTCGCAGGGTGTCAGGCACACGTGATAAAGAGGTCAGCAAACATCGAAGCCACAATTACCTCAGATCAAAGGGGAGGGAGCCTGAATCCTGTCTAGCTTGGCGAGGGGAAGTGGCGACGAATCCGGGCGACGACGCAGGCGGGCAGCACTACCCTTTTGCCTCTTCCCAGCCTGCCCCAAATCCAATTAGTGAAGAGGCGCTGCGCGACGAAGCGGGTTTTCCTGAAAATAACAAGCGTTACAGCGAGTCTCAAATCCGCGCACCTGTCATGCGACACTTCCACACTGCTGTAGTTGACCTTGGTGAAACACTGCCTACTTTTTCACATTGTCTTCATGCCTTGCGTTGTCTTCGTTTTCCTCCGCCAGGGCTATGAACACAGCCCGCAGTACTTGCGGCATGCAACATACGCGCTCGAAGGAGGGGTGGCCCGTGACGCAGCCGTCGCTCTGCTCATTCACCACCTGTGGCACGCTGCGACAACAAAGCGGCTCGTCGACCATCGGCATGCTCTCACAGAAGCCGCAACTGCTCCTGCGAAGGCGCCGAAGCGAACATGAAACGGGATTTCATGAAAGAAGTAAAATTATGTGCCTTGGCGATCAAACTAGAAGTGCGCTCGTCACGGAACACACAATGGAATACTGTCGTCTTCGCTGCCACCGGGGGAATCTGGTGAGCGCGCCG
Source organism: Amblyomma americanum (assembly GCF_052857255.1). NCBI lineage: Eukaryota > Metazoa > Arthropoda > Arachnida > Ixodida > Ixodidae > Amblyomma > Amblyomma americanum. The sequence continues at coordinate 469,526,236 of NC_135497.1, forward strand.
ACGAGTCGTTGTCGTCGAACTACGGGACTCGAAATGGCATTAACGCGTATGGCTCGAAACCCATCGCGGCAGTAGCTTCACGCAGTCGCTTTTCGAGCTCCGGATCCATGGCAAAATCGCAAACTCGCAGACTACCTCAATGTGCATACCAGAGCGGCCGAGTAAATTGTGGCTCGCCACCAGAAGTAGGCAAGCCTAGCCGACCGATGTGACGCTTTCATAGGCGGGCCAAGCGGGGCATAGTCGCGCCCTGTGTGTTTTTTTTTTACAGTTTCGCAAGCAATGGGTTGAGGGGTGATAAGAGGGTAAAGGAGGAACATAATTTTTAATCGCCGATATTTTTGGTGTTAGTGAGGCTGGTGTAAAACTTTTTTGCGGTGCGGTGACGTGTGGTGGACTACCGACAGCTGGTGCGCTTTTCGTAACCCATACAAAAATGTCCTATGGCCGGCTATAGAATTTTGGCCCAAATAGCTATAGACCTTTCCTATTTCTTTCTATAGCTCTCTATACAGGCTGATATATTTTTCTATAGAGAGCTTAAGAAAATTGTATGGTTCCAAACCTATAGCTTTAGTGGCATAGATTTTTCAATATCTGGCAATAAGTGCCTCTATGGGTGCTTATAAACGTTCATAAAAGGCCATAGACGGACATAGCTCTTTCCAAAGACGCCCATAGGACTTTTTTGTATGGGAACCTTGGTGTTTAGGTTTTCACGGCCAGTTTAAGCTGTTCAGCTCGCCGAATATTGAATGCTCGAGCGAATAATCCATGACTGCATGCAGCCGCATATGTTTATTACTGCCAGGGTTTGAACACCAATGTTATCATTAGATAGCTGTAATTGGCCGCCTTTCGCTGATATCGGCACCTTTTTCTATAGCCTGCTAATGTGTCGACGCTGGGTATATGTTCAAGGTTCATTTTACAGAGCCGTTGCTGAGCCCTTGCTTCCCGCACTGTACATGATCTAGCCATACAGAAGGAAAACTTAAAGTGAGGACAGTAGGTTCAAACATGCCTCAAGAAGTATGTAACCAAAACGCAACCATCGAATATTCTCACCAAACTCCAGAGGACGCAAGCGTGAGAGGAAATGCTCTAATATTTAAGCGTAGATACTTCTTGTGGCTAAATAATTATCTTATGCTTCAACGCCACTGTTTTAACATACACCGGCAAACACTTCCAAAACTTTTGTGGCATGAACAGCGCAGCACGAGACAAAGAAGGGAAAGGTGGGACACGACGCTGTCGTGTCGAGCGTCGCGTCCCGCCTGTCCCTTCTTTGTCTCGTTCTGCGCTGTTCCTGCTACAAGATCATGCACCAACCAGCCCAACTTTTCACCTTGCTAAAGCAACTTCAAAAAATTCCTGAAAATATTGGGTTCAGTATAGGGAAAAAAAAAAACAGGCGTAGGTTCACATTCTCTGCCCGGACGAACATAAAATGCTGCAAGACCCCTCTGATTATACAGGTAATTAACAAAAACAACTATTTGACTATCGTAGCTATGTGGTTAGTCCCAATTAGGATTTGGATGCCGTGAAAGAAACGATGCCAAAACAGAAATCCGATGCTTTTCCCGCACGCGACCGAAACTGAGCGCACGAGGAGCTCCGGAAGTATGGCGTAAGGGAAGCATCCGCTGGTGACGTGTCGTAATGAATGCAGCGCCCAATTCGAAACGCGTTTGCCAACTTTCCTCTCTAGAGAACCGTGGCGCTCAGCTTAAATCGCGGCCGGCGTTACCGACTGCTTCGTCACTCGGAGTAAGAAAATAGCCACCACCGTCTGGAAGACGTTGAAGTAACGAGCGTTAGCTGTTTGACTTACTAGATGAATAAAGCGAAAACGAACGCGCCTGTTGTCGAGTTGCACGCCCTCAAGATACGTCGCAAACAGAATTTGCATCGTTTTAGGGGGTTAAGGTGGGCCTAAAATTCGGCTTGCGGTGCGATAAGGCAACACTACAACTAATAATTGCATGTATACAATGTTTACACATTGGTTAATTGTGGTTTTATTTCTATATCACAACCCATAGGTTTTATTTCCCTACCAAATTCGGTGCACAACTGTCCCCGGATGGGTGCCCCTTATAGAGGGAAATAGACTTTCGGTAATGCGTTCCTGTGCATGAGACCAGAAGTCCAAGCAAGGTTAGAAATCTAACAACGCGGCGTAGGGAGGCTAGCTTTTGGAGCAGATGGCAATACACCAAATCAGGGGGTACAGGGTGATATGGGACGGGCGTTGTTCGAGAGCAGAGAAGCTAGCAGTAAGATAGGATTTGAGGAGTGATTGAGAAATGTGGGGAAAAGCAGTAGGATAGGAAAGTTTTCAGATACCTGTACATAAGAAATGTTGACACGAAATGGAGAAAGCGAACTAGAAAATTGAGAAGCAAATATCTGGACTGCAGCAGGTGGGCAAATCAGCAATTTTCGGTAAGGAAAAAGGTTAAAGAAACAGAGAGGGCTCTGTGGAAAATAAGGATGCTGAAGAAATCGACACTGGGATCAAACAGGATCTTTAAGCAGGAAATGGCCGAACAAAATATCTATGATACTTCTAGGGGAAGCTCTTTGTTGTTTGATGACAGGACGGGAGATTTGCTGGTTGAGACACATAGAGTTAGGTACCACGAGATAGACACGTTGAGCGGTGCGTGCGGAGAGGAGGAGGAAACGGCTGATACTTGATACTTTTCTGTAAAGGGCTCCACCATACAGTGAAAAGCAGCGGGGCTGCTTTGTCCAAGGCATTGTGGTTTAAGGACAGCGAAGGGAAAGTAGATTTTAAGCGGGTAGAAGCAACCAAGCGAAGGTTATCTTATTGGTGGATAAAATCAAGACAAGAGTAAAATTTCATAAGTCATGGCTAGGTGGCTTGAGCCACCGCCCGATTTAAAGGGTTCAGCCTTATCCATCCATCCATACATCCATCCATCCATTCGTCCGTCCGTCCGTCCGTCCGTCCGTCCATCCATCCATCCATCCATCCATCCATCCATCCATCCATCCATCCATCCATCCATCCATCCATCCACCCACCCACCCACCCATCCATCCATCCATCCATCCATCCATCCATCCATCCATCCATCCATCCATCCATCCACCCACCCACCCACCCAGCCATTCATCCATCCATCCATCCATCCACCACCCACCCACCCATCCATCCATCCATCCATCCATCCATCCATCCATCCATCCATCCATCCATCCATCCATCCATCCATCCATCCATCCATCCATCCATCCATCCGTAGCAGACCCAACGAAATCTCGAAATGTGATGAGTATGAGCAAACGCTCTTAAAATTATATTTATCGTCTGCTACACGGCTGTCGCTTTTGGGAGCACTGATAAGCACACCTGGCGCTGTGCCTGTCTGGTTAACTCCGGAAAGAGTGTTTTAACTTTTTTTTTTATTTTTATCACTACCTTTGCTAAAGGGGTAAAGGTACCCTTTTCTGACAGTGTTAAGATTACTGTTTAACAATAATAGTGCCGGCATATCGGCATTCATTGTATTATATCTGTCAAGCGTCTATTTCTTTTATGCGGTATCGGCTTGACTGCTACAATAAATCAGAATGACTTCGTAGATGAAAAGATTCTAACTGGAAACATTGCAATTTCGGCACTAAGGTTCCCCGTACTGGCTGGCTCAGCACGCTTGCCGTGTGCGGGATCAGACACGTCCAGTGCTATAAGAACTGCTGTACTTATTTAGGAAACCTTTTCCGCAGATGTTTAGCATTTTCTAGTGATATCACAAACAAGAATGAATGAAATTTGTGCCTTTTACGGATTTAGTTGATTGCAGCCCCACTTGGACACTCCTGGAAAAAACTACTATATGGGATGAAACGAAGCCGCTTTCACATCATGTGTTCAAAATGCTTGCCGTCCATTGCGACGCCCAGTAAAATGCGGTCTTTGATGTAATTCGCACCAGAAATGAGCATCTCTCGAGAAACTTTTCAACTGATACCTTTATACGCTCCTTCAGATTTTCGAGGTTCGCTGGCTCCGTATTGAAATCTTCGTTCTTGACGTATCCCCAGAGGAAGGTATTCAGTGGTGACAAATCGGGCGATTTTGGAGGCCACGCTTTTGTTCCTACCACCCAATCCATTGGTTGGGAAAGGTGCTCTCCAGGAAGAGCACGGCGGAACGAAAGAAATGTGACGGGTCTCCGTCATGCTGAAACCACATTTTTTTCAACCCGGCCAGTGCTATGTCTAAGACAAATTTAGAGACAGCGCCTTTTAGGACGCAGGCTGTGTACTTCTCGTCAATGAAGTAAGGACTGACAATCAATACGGCCGTCATATATGCCACACCAAACGTCTGGTGCGGCGCTGGCATCACCAGCGGCGCTGATGAAGATGAAGTTGGCGCGACCTGCCTCGAGCAGACCGGGAGCTCTTGCTCGTGCAACAGAGAACGCTTTCAGCACCCTGTCTGGCCAACAACGTCGACAGCCCGTTCCGCCGGCTCACCAGCCGTGGCTACCGGGACCAAGAATAAATGCGGATCACCTTCCACACATTTGCTGACAATCTCGTTTGGCGCTTGTGCTGCGTAGCCAATGTGGGTTCTTGTCGCTTTAATAATGCGCATTGTGCGAAATGACATTGGAGTTTCTGCAAAATAGGGCCTCGTCTGTCCAAAGCATTTTATGCAAGAATTATGGGTCTTCATCACATTTAATTAGGCACCGGTTGCAAAAATTGAGCCGTTTCTGAAAGTCGTTCGGTGTTTGTTCCTCGTGAAGGCACACATGATAGGGCTGGGAGCTGTGTCGTGATAGCGACCTCTAAACAGATGCCGGGCTGGCTTCGTACGCATTGGCGATTTCCCTGGCACTTCCTTCTGTCCTGAAAGAAACGTGCGCTAGGACATCAATGGCAAAATCATCGGCTGCGCTCTCTGGTCTCTTCCTTTTCTGAACATGAACTGATCCACAAGACTTAAATCGATTAAATATCGATACGGACGTAGAACCAGTCGGCAAACGACGACCAGGATGTTGGGCAACATACAGTCTGGATGCCAGCTCTGCGTCCATTTGCGCGCTCACATAAGCGATCACAATGTCGACCGCCTCGGCAGTGGAGTATTGGAGCGGCGCTGGCGCGGCCATTCCCACAATTCACACAATGCGGCGTGAGGTTTAATCCTAGGCGGCACTTCGGCCATTCAAGTGATTTGAAACACTGGCACGGCAATGGCCTTGTGACGCGCACCTCCAAGACAAGCACCTGAAATGGAAATGACTGCGCTCTATTGGGAAACTGAAGGGAACACAAGCTAACACAACAAGAACAACTGCCCGAAATCACACTGCCACTGGCGGGCAAGCTCTCCTTGCCACACTGACGAAGCTTTTCTTTCTAGGACGTGATTCCTGATGCGCAGCGATTACAAGAAAACAAAATCAACCTAGTGAGTGAATGAATTCATGATGACGCACAAAAACGAGCCCGCCGCGCAGCCATACTTGAAGTGGCTGGCGCGCGCGCGCGCACGCACGCACACGCACACGCACACGCACACACACACACACGCACACGCACACGCATGCACACGCACGCACGCACGCACGCGCGCACGCCTGTAGATGCGCTCATCAGTGATCCCAAAATCGACATTCCCGTAACTGACGATGATTATAACTTTCATTACTCCGAGCGACGGAGCAGTCGATGACGCCGGCCGCGTTCTCAGCTGAGCGCCCAGGGGGTTCTCTAGCGAGGAAAGTTAGCACACGCGTTTCGAGTTGAGCGCTGGAATCATTGCGGCACATCACCAGCGGTGGATTCGCTCGCGACATACTTCCGGCGCTCCTCGTGTGCTCAGTTTTGGTCGCGTGCGGGAAAAATCGTCGGATTTCTGCGCGCTGCAGGGCTCTACAAATTGAGTTTTTATTCGTTTCAAAAACTGATATGACATCGTTGTGTTCACGGCATCAAACTCCAAGTTTGGACTAACCACCCAGCTACGATAATTAAAAAAATAATTCGTTTTTTTTGTTAATTACCTTGGGGTAATTACATTAAGTTTTGCAACATATTGTGTACGCCGGGGCATAGAGTGTTACCCTACACAGATTTTTCTGCCATATTGAACCCAGTATTTTTATGATTTTTTGAAAGTGTTCGCTAACACTCAGTATATGAAGACAATTTATTGAAGAACGTTCCGGAGTTTGTTTTTTTTCCATCGACAACCCACCGACCATAGCATGCCATAGCTATGGCCAGGCCAGACCGCCAGTCGTCTGTACCATCAGCACGTGATTGTGGGGGTCGGCTACGTCGGTGTTGCTGAGTTGCACTAAACGATTTTTTGTGTGGTGCACAACAAACGAGACACGTTTTTAAAACAGTGCTCTTGAAAACACCGACATAAAGAGTCAGCACACAGCATGTGGTTCTGTTTTTACATCGCAATGAGCTGTTAACTATTGGCGTAAGACGAGCTGCGCCCGTGTGGAGCGGTTTGTTTGCAAATTGATGGGGTGGAATGTGGGAGGGCATGGGAGGCCAGACAACAGATCAATACCGCATGTACTCGCTGCGCGGTGCAGTTTTAGGCCAAAGAGGTGCGTATCAGTGAAACCTTGGGCCTGTTTATTACTCTGACAATTGCGGATATATTGTTCTGCTCGTCGTGAACTGCATTTGCTGACTTATTCTTGCGCAGGTGCGCCGTGGCACCTACTTAAAATCCTAAAAGGCCTTTTCGGAGGAGGGTTGACTTAAGTTCCTCTCGCCTTTGTGATATTTGGACCGCCGGCGATGATTGGCAAGCAACACAGTATTAAAACTTGTGATAAGCTTTCACATAAGAGAGCAAACGGCCTGCCTTCGTTCGAGCACCGTTTAATTTCTCTTCGGGGGCCGGCTGGAAATCATTACCAATTGAGGGTGTTCAGCTTGCATTTTTTTTTTCTGCAAGCACTAGCGATGTGTTGACAACCTGTCTTGTGTTCTGTCTTTTAATATTCTCAGATTTGTATGCATTCAGGAACACATTTATCTCTGTATCGAGCCTTTTTGTACCATGCTGGTCTTAATTTACACATATTGCAGTCATACAGGCCAAGGAGAGGGGCAACATTGAAAAAACAAAATTTATTCAAACACTACGCAAATCTTGCATTCACAGGCAACAAGAAATTGCAGGAAACAAGTGGTTTCTCTGCATTATTTGTATCTAGCTCTTATGTGATCATTCTTTATCTTGGCCTGCAGTGAACAGTGTCTTCGCCACTCCGTCTCTTCAATAAATACAGCATGCTTAATGGCCACTTGCTCCAAACTGAAGAAAAATACAAGAGATAGAAAGAGCCTTTCATTATTTATGAATCCATACCTCCCTGTATTATAGGTACAGTTTTCTATACAACTTACATTGAAATAAATCTGGTATGACGAAATTCGCAGAAGGGATTAAACAAGGCATTTGGACACACTTGGCCGCATGTCTTCAGTCAGACCTAAACGATTCATTTGTCACTGCAGCTGCGCAACTACCTCGCGTAAGTTTCAAGTGGGTTATCGGACGTCGAATGTTCTGCTTGGGATGGCTTGTCGGTGTTACACATTTGCCGAAAATACGGGGAACTTTTCCGGTTCTTCGTGACTTCTGTTCGCAGCACAAGGTGGTGCCCTGACGACATGTACTGTCATTCTCTCATTTATTTATTTATTCATTTATTTATCATCATAACCACAGCGCCATTGTCTGGCATTACAGTGGGGTGGTTGAAAAATAAAAATTACACAAATACCACCGCGCGCAGGGGGTTACAAAAAAGATAACATTCAGATAGAAAGAACACGAAATTATTATACAGTATTGTGCGTTTTTATCGCTGACACTTTCAAAAATTTCCCCGCCTCAACCGCTGGCTCGTTTGCGGTGAAACTGCACACAGAGCTTTCGTATTATGGTAACTTTTGTATCGTAGCAAGTTTGACAATGGTACTTACTTAGTTCAGGCGCACATGATGCGAAAACGTAAGCGTCTACGAGAGATCGGCGAGCCAAAACCCGAAGACGACGCTTTTTCGCTAAAGGGCGGCTGTGGCGCCATCTGTTTTCGACAGTAGAAAGCGTAGAGACAAGGCCGCCGAGACGAGCGTTGCAAACGATGTTCTTTGAACGGTAAAGCCTCGTTAAATCAGCTGTTCTGATATTTTTCCCGCTCAGTTAGCCGAAAATGTTGTAAGCGCTTCAGTTGAATAAGACGAAACGGCCGGAACGGCATATTCAAAGGGCCCGCGCTCCTTGCAACGCTCGCCTCGGCGGCCTAGTCGTTACGCTTTCCGCTGCCGAAAACAGATGGCGCCACAGCCGCCCTTTAGCGAAAAAGCGTCGTCTGCGGGTTTTGGCTCGCCGATCTCTCTTAGACGCTTACGTTTTCGCATCATGTGCGCCTGAACTAAGTAAGTACCGTTATCAAACTTGCTACGATACAAAAGTTACCATAATACGCAAGCTCTGTGTGCAGTTTCACCGCAAATGAGCCAGCGGTTGAGGCGGGGAAATTTTTGAATGTGTCAGCGATAAAAACGCACAACACTGTACATTAAAAATTAAAGAAAAAAAAACCTGTCACAGCATGGAAGAAAATGAATCATTTTATCTTATGGACACTACTTCCTCGGGCAGCTTGTTCCATTCCAAAATTGTTTTGAGGAAAAACGATATTTTAAAAAGGTCAGTCCGGCATCTGTATTCTTTAACTTTAAGTGAATGACCGATCCGTAAAGACAAATAATCAGGGTTTAATATATATTTGGTTCTCTTTATTCCAGGTATTGAAGGTAATATATTAAGAAATATTTTTAACGCAGAACTTTCCTACGTTTCTGAAGTGTGTCCCAACCCAAATCATTTTTAGTTCGCGTTACACTCAAATAGAGCTCATAGTTGTTAAAAACAAAACGAACCGCCAAATTCTGAACTCTTTCTAGCTTTTGAATGTCAAGCAAGGATTTCGTGTCCCAGACTGTGCGAGCGTACTCAAGTATGCTTCTAACATTTGTATTATACAGCAGTTCTTTTGTATTAAAGGGAAAAGTTTTGCGTTAGGTCGCATGAAGCCGGAAACGCGGTAGGCTTTGCCAGTAACCAAATCCACGTGACGGTGCCAAGACATTGAAATGGTTAAGTATAATCCAAGGAATTTAAATTACTACACTGAAAGCAGTCTACTATTATTAATATTTTAATTGAAATTGCGGGGAACCTTTCTTTTAATGAAACACTCATGTACAGATTATTGTAAATTAACATGCATTCCCCAATTCTCACACCACTGGGGTACGTTACACAAGTCCTGCTTTAATGCAGTGCAGTGACACTGATCGGTAATAATTCGATACAATACACAATCATGTGCAAAAAGATGCATGCAAGAAGAAATACCTGAAAAGATGCCACTCATTTATATTATGAACACTAAAGGGCCCAAGACGGATCCCTGAGGCACCCCTGATGTTACAGCAACCTATTGCGACTGCTTACCGTTGACAACAACACATATACGCCTAGTGCTGAAATATTCCTTTATCAAACTAATAACGCTCTCATTTATTTTGTAGCAGGATAATTTTTGTATTAATAAGGAAAGCGTCACAACGTCGAAGGCCTTCCTAAAATCTAGAAATATACAGTCGACAGAATTTTCCTTATCTAATGCACTTGACAGGTCATGTAATAATTCGGTAAGCTGGATGACACATGAGTAACCACTGAGAAAGCCATGCTAATGAGTATTTAATGATGAGTGAGGGTATTTAAAGCCCGTCGCTTGCAAGCAGTGAGTGCAGTTAGAGGCACGTCTTGAGCCGGTCCTAAACGATTTATTTTGTCACTGCAGGTGAGCTGGTTTTGCTGCCGCCATTCTTTCCTGCCGTTCCGTGCCGCCGACTGCGAACTGGCCCTTTGATTGAGCTGCCGTGTGTTTGTCATTTACGCTTGCGTGATGAAGGGAAAGAGGTGCACTCAGGTGGGGATGATTTTGCTGACGAGGACCGACATATAGGATGATCCAGCTGTGCATCGTTGTAGCACCTTGGCCAGGAGTGCTCTGGCGTGGCTGAAGGTACATTTTTGTAGATGGGCGCGAAGAAGAGAGAAAAGTGGAGATGCCAAATATGCAGATAAGCGGATTCGTCACAAGGTAGTTCTAGTCACTTAACAGCCATTGTTGAAAATCTTTCGCTGGTGGATTCTCTTCGGGAGCAAGTTGAGTCTCTTTCCTTGGTTCCTTCCAAGATAGACGAGCTGTTATGCCTGTAGTCTGAGATTGAAGAGATCAAAACAAAAACGTAGGACATGTGCGACTCGTTTGGCTTTCTTTCCAGCAAATATGATTCCTTGCTGCAAGAATCGGCAGCGAGAGACAAAAACATTTCTACAATGTCATCGAGATTTAGGGTGCTTGAGGATCAGGTTGCCTCTCAGGCAGCTGTCATTAAAGACCTTCGAGGCGAAATAAATGCCTCTGTGCTGTACAGTAGGTCCTCGAACTTTGAAGTTCATAGCCTACCCTAAGGTCCTAGCGAGAAATTCACTGCTGCCGTTGCTAGACTGGCCGGTCAAGATGGCATTGATTCATTTCTCCCAGGCCATGTAGTAGCTGTGCACCCGTTGCCCAGACAGGGTAAGAAACCAGCGCTAGTTTTAGTGCGATTTCTTTCGGCAGGCATAAGTGACAGCTGACTGGAAAAGCGGAAAAAATTGCAATCTTTGGCGCAGGAAAATGAGACCTCAATTTTCTTTGTCGAAAACATGAAGAAATACAACAAAGATTGCTCTGGGGGCGAAGTCTAAGGCCAAGGAAGCAGATTTCAAGCTCTTGTGGTTGAAACATGGTTAAATTTATGCTCGAAAGAAGAAAGTTGACCCAGTTGTGCGCTTGATGAGTCCTTGTGCGCATGATGAGCCTGACCACTCCTTTATTTTTTTTTCTCCCGTTTCGTTTATTGCAGTCTTTTTCTAGACACATGGATCTGTGCGAACAATTTCAAGATTTTTTATTCACTTTCTGTCCATTTCAAAGCAGTCGAAGGCACTTGCAGTGTTTTTCGTGGTAAAGTACGCAGTATTCGCAAGCACTGGAATAAATTTTGTTTCCATGATGGTGCTGTGCGTGATATACCTGATCTTTTTCTCATAACTGAAATTAATATTGGGAAAGAACATACTCATCGGTTTTGCACCTAGGTTATCACAATCATGTTTTTTTACACGCAAGGACGGCCATGGCGGCGGAATTGCTGTCTGTATTAAAAATGGTAGGATTTCGATTCCTCTCAATTTAAGCTTCACAAGCTGTGAATCGTTACCCCTTCGTATTTGCGCGCAGTATTTTGCCATCAGATTGCTCGCTATCATAGGCCTCCAAACCAAAGCTTCAGAAAGTTTGTAGACGAATTGTGTCTGCTTTCTTTTACATCTGGTCACGTGTGCATGGTCGGTGATGTTAACATTGACGGGCTGAAGAAAGAACGGCACATTGTAGCTGATTACTTGAACACGCTAGCTGACGTTGGAATTGAAGACGTTATCAACATTCCAACACGTGTCGATATTTTGGGCTCATCACTTTTGTCTTCTTGTATGGATCACGTCTACGTTCGTACCGAGAACGACCAGATGCATCCGTTTATTGCTGAGCAAAAGCTATCCGATCACTTCTTTGTTGGGTGTAGCTTTTTACTTTCACAGTCCGCTGCCATTAACAAACCGATATCAGAAATAGAGGTTGTTGATAAAAGGAAGCTCAACTTGTTACAACATTACGATCGGCGATCTTTCCTTGCAGATGTTCCTGCAAGTAACCTGTACGAATCTTTTACTACTGTTTACAGGCAGATACTGCACTCATGTAAAAACCGGGTGGTTATAAAGCAAGGAAAGCCGGGATACCCGTGGATAAAAGAAAATGTTCTATCCACGATAGCTGAAAAAGAACTGGCTTTGGCGCGTTGTCGCCGTTCGCCTCAGATCAGTATGTTCGGCAGCTTATATGATGGCTCGCAACAAAGTCGCAGCTGTGCTTAGAGTTGGCAGACGAAAACACTTCCAAAGAAAATTTTACGAATCTGGAAGTAAACCTTGTAAGGCTTGGTCTGTAGTGAACAAATTAGGGGCATGTCTGGAAAGGTGCGTAAAAGACGTTGCTAAGAATCTTAGACCTCCATCTATAATGTTAGCTGACCAATTCAATTATTGTTCTCGTCTGCCGCAACAACCTTCTCTCGTAATACGGCTAGTTACCGTGTGCCGCAATTGGTGGTAGAGTCTGCATTTTTGCCAGAGTGCACTGAAGGTGCTATCCGTGATATCTTATTCAACTTCAAACAGCGCAAGTCCGTAGGAACAGATGGCTTGTCTGCGGACGTCTTCGTAGAAACTTCGGGGCTCTGAAAAAGTTCTTTTAGCGATCATAAATAACATTATAGCAACACAAATCATGCCGCTTGTCCTCAAGAAAGCTCTTGTAGTTCCTCTTTTAAACGTGGACAAGTTAATGTTGCAAACTACAGGCCTATTTCGGTACTTTTGTGCATTGGTTCGTACTTGAGAAGCATATTTTCCATGTAATGCGATGCTTCATTTATGCACATAATATATAACCGCATAGCCAAATGGATTCACGTGCGGGCGTGGCACTGGGTTAGCATTAGATGAATTAACTGATTTCCTTAACAATACTCTAGAAAGCAGAAAATTTGCTTTTGCATTGTTTCTAGACGCTTCAAAAACTTTTGACACCGCGAACCATGATATATTACTTCGTAATTGCCATAGCTATGGCTTCCGACAGCCCTTTCTAACTTTCCTTGAGAGTTATTTGCATGGTCAAACCCAAATAGTAGTTATCGGAAATATTAAAAGCAAGCACAGACTGTTGATCGCTGGAGTTCCGCAGGAAACAATTTTAGCCCCCCTTTTATTCAACTTGTTTGTTAACGACCTCAGTCAGGCTAAGATTCATAGCCGAGTTTTTCAGTACGCAGATGGCACGCTTTTGGTAGCCCGTCATACTAATTACAATCACGCCGCGGCGGAATTACAACTTGACACTGTTATGAATTGTTATGAGTTGGCTTGTAATAAACTAATTTCTATTATACAAGATAAAACTAAATTGGTTTGTTTTCACAGTCCCCTGAAAGCTGTTACAGTCACCATTCCATTGTTTCTTCATTCTCGTCAGTATATCAATTGTGCCTCCTCTAATATTCCATACATTTCAAGTGTCAAATATGTTGGTGTTCATCTAGATTCCACCATGTCCTGGAACACTCATTTGGCTAACGTTTATGAAAGGCTGCGCAAAACTAGCTTGCCTGCTACACCCTATTAAAGCGTTATGCCAATCTTACATAGGGAAATTAATAGCACATGCATTGGCGTACAGTGGGCTGCGATATGGAATTTGTTCGTCTTACTTCTGCTCAGTGTTCTGAAATCTATTAGCCGTGCTGTGATGTCTGGTGTGCCAATCGCCAATAGTTTGTCTTTTCTCGTACTCTCGTGTGCATTCATTCACGTTGTTATTTAAAGAAACTGTTATTCTTAAGTATCTGCGGAGTAAGGAATTCTGCCTCCCATATGTTCCCGCGATCGTTCTAATTTTCCGAGAGTACGTACAAGATACGGTGAACTTGTACGTGCTTTTATGTGCCAAGTGTCTTGAACAACTTGCCAGATGACGTTTTCTGTTTAAGGAGACGGAAAGTAGCGAAGTCTTATCTTCAATTTTCGTGCTTGATTCTTTTCCCTTTCTTTATCTCCTTTCTCTCTCCTTTTTTTCGATGCCTATTCCTTTGTTTTTACTCTCCCTGATCTGCGTTGTGAAATGCAAGTGCCATATGCTCTGACTTGACCCATATTGCACGGCACTGCCCCAAAAGCCCTGTGTTGGCTTGGGCTTACTGGCATATGTATTTTTAATTTGCACCAAGAAGAATTTACGATTATTATTATTATTAGACGTCACGAACGTCGCTTTTTCTTATACAAATTTAATCAATCGTCCAAAAGTGCTAGCAAAACCTGGTCGCTGATAAACCATCTCAGAGGGAAATCCGAGACTGCAAAATTTGTGATAGAACATTTTTCAGAAACCCTGTCGAAAGAGCTGGCTTGTTCAATCATTTCTTCAGTCAGGCTTCAACAGAGGCTTTATCTAAGCCTCGGCAAGATGTGGCGCTTTGTGATTCTTTGGCAGCATCTGCATTTTTACCGCGACTTTCGAAACCTGACCTTGCCCGCATAATTTTCAGTTTTCGAACGAATAAACCACCTGGAGTAGATGGCATATCTGTAAGCTTGCTGTGAAGGAACTTTGAGGCGCTTTGAGTTATTCTGCTTTTCATGTTAAATGGCTTCCTAGATACTGGAGCTTTTCGACAAAATCTAAAAACTGCTTTAGTTAGACCACTGCATAAGGCAGGAAAGAAATCTATTATTGAAAACTAGCGGCCTATATCTATTTTGCCCGCATTATCTCAGGTTATAGAAAAATATTTGCTTGAGGTTATGATTTCTTTCATTCAAAGGTTTTCAGCTTTGTCTGACCGACAATTTGGTTTCGTGCAAGGCAGGGGTACAGTTTCGGTCCTGGAAGAATTTGCAGATGATTTGTATTCTGCTTTTGAAGACAATCTCTTTAGCTGTGCCTTGTTTCCAGACGTTTCCAAAGCCTTTGACTCAGTTTGCCATGACATATTACTTCGCAAATTATATCTTACTGGTTTTAGGGCCCTTCTATACTCTACTTCAAAACTATCTCACCGATAGGTCACAAATGCTTGTTGTAGGTACCAAATACTATAGCAGCAAATTATCAATTTTATCGCCTCTTCTCTTTAACATATTTGTGAACGATTTCATTTCAGTAATCCCAAATGGTAAAGTGTATCAGTATGCTAACAATATCGTCCTTCTTAAAAAAAGCATGTTAACTACCAAAAGGTAGTTGAATATCTGCAGCAATCGGGGCATGAAGCTGTGGTCTGGCTTTTTAAAAACAAACTGAACGTCAATCAAAAAAAGATAAAAAGTGTACGCTTCAAAAATCCTTTGATGATTGGAACCACGGTCATTCCAGTATACGTACCTTCATACCCAAGACTGCCTATCCTGTAAGTGTACGCCTGTCGAAAATACAAATTCAGTTAAGTATCTCGGTATTCATTTCGATAGTGACTTGTCGTGGCATAATCATGGGGCGCATGTTTGCTGCAAACTAAAATCTGTCGCATGTTTACTCTTTAACAATAAATGCTTGGTGCCGTTTCAGACTAAAGAAATGATAGCACATTCCCTTGCATACAGCGCCTCAGCGGGTTTATATAAACTTATAAAAAAGTTACTAAAGTTTATTTAATCGTCCAATTATTGATCTATGTTAGGTGCATAATATTCGTCTTGCTTTAAAATCCAGCTCAACAGACCGCACCGATGTATCTCTCACAGCTATCAAGATAAAGATCTTTGAAGCTTACAAACAATTAACGCCGCAAAGCAGCGCCCCTTCGTCGCCGTAGAAGACGACGCCTCGGGGCTCGTACTCACGCGCACTTCTCGTCATGCACGTACTGCTGGAAAGGGTAGACGCTGAGCAGCGCCAGCACCTTGCCGCGCCTGTTGTTTTCCCATTAGGGAGCCGGCACCTCCTGCTTGAGCGGGCATGCGTTGCTGCAGGCGGGGAAGGGTCTTGAAACTCTGCGAAAACTCTACGGCGCTTTCAATGCATAGATGCAAACTGGTTTTCTATACTGCACGCCAATGCATCCAGAGCACGCGTGCAAATCTTTTACAGCGAAAGCCGTAATAGCTTTTTACGAGCAATTAGCAGAAGCAGTGTAAAAATAGCAGCAAATATAGCTGTAAAAATAGAAATGCGTGTCAGAAAACGATGGTGGCAGCATTTATTGGCTGCAATCAGATGGCATCGCCAACCGTAAACATCCAAAGAGGGCCCTGAGGCTCGAGATTTTTTTTTCCCGAATTGCTACGATCTATAGAAAAGGTATAGCTGCTCCGCGTCAACTGCTGCGCGCTGTTCTCTGTGTTGAGGTGCTCGCCCACTGTGAATGGTGGACTCCCGAAAAGATTTTAGTAAAAAAAAACATCTTTTTTCCTGTGAATATTTAAGCACTTCAATGCCCAGCTTTCTTGAGCATCAGAACCTAGGGCGATCTCTGTGCCACCTGTAGCTAACACCATGTAAGTCTATGTGGATGTTTTAAACTTGTAATTTTTTTAAATCTTCGTAGACCCGAGGGGTTTTTCCGCAAAGGCGATGATTCGACCAGTCGCTCTTTCTTCTCACTGCAAGATCTGCCTTGTAAAATGCTTCCTGCGCTTGCCCCAACAGCTTTTGACGGCCACTGGAAACTAAACATTTCAATTTCCCCGGTGGTTTTAAGCGAAACCCGCAGTACGTGGAAGCCAGAAGCCTTTATCCAGATTTTCTGGGCCCACCTTAGTGATATGCTTCGCGAAAGAAGCAAGTTCGCGGCGCCAGTCTTGGAAGCTGTCAAAGAAGCAGAAATGACCGAGCCGCGCTGTATTTTGATATGCTGTATTAGGAAATGCAACATTAATCTTTTTTTAAGAAAAAGGTCAATAGCTGCTGGCAGCCAAGTCTCTCGTGTCTGTAACGCGGCACGTCCTGTGCAATGTACGCCTCCGAGAGTGAAGCGTTGTCATCTAGCAGGTTGTTGTCCGCTATCCTGTCGCCTTGAAACTTCAAAACTCAAATTAGGATGGAAGAACACTAATGGCACTCTTTGGCATGAAGAATAAAGCCGAGAAAATCATAGAATGTGACGTCATCGTCGTCGCTGTAAACGTGCTTTAGAAGCAGTGTGTGTATTAGTCGAGCATGCATTCTTATCGGGCTGTAGAACCCTCTTGCAGAGCACAGCAACACTTAAGGATTCTGGCCCTGTGTCTTGTCTCAATATGGACACATTTTGCTGCTCAGCACAGGGGCGCGGTGGTGGTAGTGGTTTTATAAAAAATAATAGTAAAAAGGAAGGAAAAGATTTTTGCTAGCCCCGGCATCTGCCATCGATACTGAAGCACCTGAGCTGGGGCAGGGGAAATAAAGGACAGCAGGCAGAATGGAGAAATGAAATGAAAGAGGTGACGGGACAGGAATAGAGGATAGGGGGAGAAGTAATATGTACAAACTATTTACACAATAAGAAATGTGTCCAGGTTGTGCGCGTGATTAGTTCATTTTAGATGAATTAAATCACACACGCGCACAGCACTGTGTTGGTTACAACTGGAGTGGGGCTTCCAGTTATTAATCGTTCAAGGTAGAACTCGCGGAGCGTTCGGTCACTGCGTGTAATTACCTGACGCGGCATACCGAAAATCTGGAGGTATAGTTCCAGCTTGTCGCCTGCCTCTCTCCCGTCTCTGCTTGCGGTTTTTGTTTTCTCTATTCTAAAGCTGTTAATGGTAGTTGGGAAGGAAGGCTTTAAAAAAAAGATATGTATGAATAACAAAGGGACGCATCTTCCGAAAAGAGTAAAGAGGAAGGAGAGTAAATGCAACAAATATAAAGTACATGAAAACACCGTGTGACAACGTTGCTGGAAGCACAGCCGTTTACTGGGGCGAGGCTTGCCGAATCGCCGCGCTCATTCAAGATGAGGAACACGTTCGGCCACGCACAGGGAGACAAGGCACGGCCACCAGGTGGCGCAGGCCGAGAGACAGCAGTGTGGCATAGCCCACATTACTTCCAAGAGGCATCGACATGATGCCGAACGCGAGGAGGAAAAACCATACGTAATGCGGAAAGTTAACGACGCGAGTGTCTTCGTGGAAGGGGCTGACGGAAGTAATGCGGCTTCATTCGCGCCACGTGAACGACTTCAGACGTATATTGTCGAGAGGATCGGGCAGTTCTTTGAGGAAGGACCTCGTAGGTCACCGCGCTGAGGCGGCGTAACACCTGGTATGGACCAAAGTAACGGCGCAGGAGCTTCACGGAGCGCCCTCGCAAACGGATCGGGCTCCACACCCAGACTTGGTCACCTGGTGTCAAAATCATCTCCCTGCGGCAGAGGTTTTAACGCTCGGCGTCGCGTTGTTGTTGGCACCGGATTAGCTGTCGAGCAACGTGGCGAGCGGCTTCGGCGTCACGAACAAATTGCTCAGCGTCCACGACAGAAGAGGGAGTAGGATCTGGAAGAAGCATGGCGTCCAGCATGGTCAAGGCTTCACGACCGTGCACCAAATGTAACGGAGTGAAGCGCGTCGTTTCATGGAGCACAGTGTTGTACGAGAACATGATGTAAGGCAGTATCCAGTCCCAGTTCGCATGGTCATCGTCGACATACATACAAATCACATCGCCAATTGTCCTGTTAAGCAGCTCAGTCAGTCTGTTAGCTTGCAGATGGTAAGCTGTTGTCTTTCGATGGCTGGTGCCACTGAATCGAAGTACCTCGCTTGTAAGTGCCGACGTAAATGCCGTATGCCGTTCCCCTGTCACTTAATACGACCGTTGGTACACCGTGATGAAGACAATGCTGTGAATGAAAAAATGTGCAACTTCGGCGGCGGTACTACGGAGAACGGCTTTGGTCTCACACTAGCGGCTAAGATAGACAGTGGCTACGGCAGTGTACCGATTACCCAGGAAGAGAAACCAGAAATGGGCCGAGAAAGTCCATGCCGACCTGTTGAAAATGGGAGGCGCGGGGGATCGATAGGCTGCAGAAGCCCGACTGGTTTAGTCGGCGGTGTCTTCCGGCGCTGACACTCACAACAGGTTCGTACATAGCGGTGGACACCCGCAGCAAGCTTGGGCCAGTAGTACTTGTGGCTTATGCGCGCCAACGTGCGGGAAAACCTGAGGTGTGACCTGAAGAAAGGGGTCGTCGTGGCACGCACGCAGAACTCCGTCACGAAGCGTTGTAGGCACTACAAGCAGATAGACAGCGTCCGTTGGGCCATAGTTCGTTTTGTTGAGGACACCATCGCGCAAGCAAAACGATGACAGTCCGTGCTTGAAGAGTCGAGGTGGAGATGGAGCGGTTCCGTCGAGGTACTGGCTGAGGGGCAGCAGTCCGGAGTCGGCCCTCTGTTGGCGGGCAAAGATGGACGTGGTGAATCGTCGTCGGACTCTTCCGAGGGGCAGAGAATGGGAGCGAGGGATAGGACAGTCAGCATCGCTGTGTCTATCCGGCTTCGCTCTGTCTATCAGCGAGGCCGTACTTGTGCACAGTGGTGACATCAAATTCTTGTAACCGAAGGCCCCATCGAGCAAGCCGCCCCGAGGGATCTTTCAGGTTCGCCATCTAGCCAATCCAGTGAATGATGGTTGCTCTCGACCCGAAACGGGCGGCCATACAAGTACGATCTTAAATTTCGTAACTGCCCACAGCACAGCCAGACATTCCTTTTCTGTGGCGAATAAATGACTTCGGAACGGGATAAAGTGCGACTCGCGTAAGCAATCACGCGTTCTAGACCATCCTGCCGCTTAACAAGGGCCGCACCGAAACCAACTTTACTGGCATCAGTGTGCAGCTCCGCGTCGGCCTCTTCGTTAAAGCGGCCAAGTACAAGCGTACATTGAGACGGGACTTGAAATCCGTGAGGGCTCTTTCCTGGTCTTGGCGCCAGATGAACGGTTCACCATCATTCGTCAGGCAGGTCAGAGGCTTGGGGAAATTCTGAACAAACCGACGATAGTACGCGCAGAGGCCCAAGAATTGAAGCAGGCTCCTTTTGTCGGTTGGTTTGGGGAAGGCAGCTACGGCGGCCGTCTTTTCGAGGTCTGAACTAACACCCCGAGCACTGACAATGTGAGCAAGAAACTTCCGCTCAAGAAACGCAGTGACATTTCTCTGGCTTGAGAGAGACATCAGCGAAACGCATGGCCTCGAAAACAGCACGCAAACATTTCAGGTGCTCATCGAACTTGTCAAAGAAGATGACGACATCGTCGAGATATACGAGGCACGACTGGCACTTCAGGCCAGACAGCACGGTGTCCATTATTCTTTGGAATGTGGCAGGGGCCGAGCACAAACCGAAAGGCAGCCCCTTAAACTGGTATTACCCGTCAGGAGTAATAAAGGCGGTCTTCTTTCGGTCGCGTTCGTCGACCTCTATTTGCCAAAAACCTCTGCGGAGGTAAAGGTACGAAGAGTAGGTGGCATGGTGCAGGCGGTCTAGGTAATGATCAGTATGTGGCAGACGGTACACATCCTTTTTCGTGACGTTATTGAGGCGTCTGTAATCCGCGCAGAACCTGAAGGTGCCATCTTTGTTCGTGACCAGAACAACAGGCGATGCCCAAGGGCTCGTGGACGGTTGTATGACATCGTCCTGGAGCATTTGTGTAACTTGGCGGCGGATGGCGTCCCGTTCTTTTGAAGACACCCGATAAGAGCGCTGGCATAGCGGCATTTGGTCGCCAGCAACGATAATTCGAAGCTTGGTAAGGGGCATATGCCGCACCTCGGAAGTTGATGCAAAACAGTCGCCGAAGGAATAGATTAGGCTGTCAACGCAGCGTTTCTGACTGGTCAAAAGGTGCGGGTTTACGTCGGTCGGAATAGCTGTAGCCGTCGTCTCGTCGAGGTCTGACATGGTCAAAAAGAGCACTGCCTGGTACACTCTCCAATCTCGTCAAAATATGCGACAACCTCAGTTTTCGTTATATGTTGCGGTTCACGGGTAAAGTTGGTGACTAAGATTTCGGTGCGACCGCTGGCAAGTTCTACTAGGCCTCAAGCTACACAAACTTGCCGAGCGACGAGCAGCGACATGTTCGCTTCAGCGATGCCGAGAGTACCGGTGCTGTCATTACAGTCGACTGTGATGAGCTTGCTGGCTCGCGGAGAGATTGTTATGTGGTCGTCACATACGCTTAACATTACTCTGCTGGGCTCGGTGTTGGTGGCAACGGCTCGCTGGGCAGAAAAATATACTATGAGCTCCCGAAGGTCGATGACGGGACCATAATCTTGAAGGAAATTCATGCCGAGAATAAGGACTTTTGAACAGCCACGTAATACGGCAAAGGAGTCTGTGAAAGTAAGACCGTGGACCTAGATTCGGCAAGTGCAGACGCCCATATGCGCCACTACATGGCCACCGGCGGTGCGGATCTCGGACCCACACCAAGGCGTCAGAACCTTGCGGAGAGTTGTGGCGAGCTGCCTGCTCATCACAGAAAAATCGGCGCCGGTATCGACGAGAGCGGTCACTTCATAACTGTCGGCGGTTACTAAAATTTCAGATGAAACTAATCTCGCAGCACGTCGGAGAGGTTGTCGGATTGGGTCGTCGTCGCTCGGACCGTCGCGTCAAATCGTCGTGTGGAGGCTGTTTACTTTGTGCAGTGGCGGCAGCCCTACCCCCGGAAGACACCGTCTTCAGTTTTCACGGCGAGGGGTCGTGCCTCTGAACTTACTGGAGGATGAGGGCCGACTGGGCGAAGCAAAGCGCGTCAGGGATGGCGATCGCGACTGTCGCCGCTGTGGGGTTGGGGGCAGCACCTGAGCGGCCAGGTACTCATCTATGTCATGCGGTCTTTCACCATAGCGCGGTCGAGGTGCGTCCGGTGGGAATCCTCAAACCTATCCGGCGGTACGGGCAACTCCGCTGAATATGGCCGGGCACCCCGCAGTGGTAGCAGAGAGGGCGATTGTTGGATGTTCCCCATACGTGCGCTTTGCTGAAAGGAGGGCACAGGTCCTCCTGCTGCTCGACGGGGCGCAGGTTACGATGGGGGAAGGGGGGGGACGTGGTCCGGCAACGGGGCGAAAGGCTTGCAGCGCGGGGGCAGATCGGCGCAGGGCATCGCTGTGAGACATGATGTGCGGCTGCGATAGTGGTGGTGGTGGTGACTTCACCGCTCGTCGGATTTCGTCACGGAGAACATCGCCTGTAGAAGGTATGCTTGCCAACGGAGCATCGATGTGGAGGTGGCGCAGTTCTTCGTGGACAATGCTCCATGGATGTACGGATGGACGGACGGACGGACATCCGGACGGACGGACGGATGGATGGATAGAAGGACGGACGGACGGACGGACGGACGGACGGACGGACGGACGGACGGACGGACGGACGGACGGACGGACGGACGGATGGATGGATGGATGGATGGATGGATGGATGGATGGATGGATGGATGGATGGATGGATGGATGGATGGATGGATGGATGGATGGATGGATGGATGGATGGATGGATGGATGGATGGATGGATGGATGGATGGATGGATGGATGGATGGATGGATGGATGGATGGATGGATGGATGGATGGATGGATGGATGGATGGATGGATGGATGGATGGATGGATGGATGGATGGATGGATGGATGGATGGATGGATGGATGGATGGATGGATGGATGGATGGATGGATGGATGGATGGATGGATGGATGGATGGATGGATGGATGGATGGATGGATGGATGGATGGATGGATGGATGGATGGATGGATGGATGGATGGATGGATGGATGGATGGATGGATGGATGGATGGATGGATGGATGGATGGATGGATGGATGGATGGATGGATGGATGGATGGATGGATGGATGGATGGATGGATGGATGGATGGATGGATGGATGGATGGATGGATGGATGGATGGATGGATGGATGGATGGATGGATGGATGGATGGATGGATGGATGGATGGATGGATGGATGGATGGATGGATGGATGGATGGATGGATGGATGGATGGATGGATGGATGGATGGATGGATGGATGGATGGATGGATGGATGGATGGATGGATGGATGGATGGATGGATGGATGGATGGATGGATGGATGGATGGATGGATGGATGGATGGATGGATGGATGGATGGATGGATGGATGGATACTGCTGAACTCTTTAAATCGGGCAGTGGCTCTAGCCACCTAGCCTTGACTTATAAAAATTTAAGAGAGCTACAACTGGGGCTAGTTGGAAATGCATCCTTGAAGGTATTGGTGAGCGCTACGAAAATACGGAAAGGGACGAACACACAAGACAAGCGCTTTCTAAGAACTGTTTATTATCTGAAGGAGCATGCCTATATACACATATTAACGTCAAGTCATACACAGAAGAGGGAAGAGCACACGACGCTGACAAGAGCGATATGAAGAAAAAATATATAATAATAAAATATCAACACGTGCCTTTACAACAGCCGAAGATTGCTATTCCTGAGGTAGTTTAATTCGGTTCTCCCTAGCATCACCGAAGGGGAGCTGATGCATTGGTTATCTGGAGCAACGTGCATGGCGAAAGCTTCGATAATTTCGCGTTCCCGTCTGTTTCTGGCCCGACCTATTACCTTGGTGTTGTTTAGCATCGGGGTGCATTTGCAGTGTGCGCAATGTGGTGCCAGGTTTCCTGATTTCGCTACTTGCTCGCATAATGTTTCGTGCTCTCTGAGCCTCTTGTTCAGGCATCTAACTGTTGGCCCTACGTAGGTTCGTTGACAGCTAAGTGGAATGCTGTAAATGACGTTTTCGTCACACTCTCGATAGGTGATGTCGTGTTTGACGTTGCACCCAGGTTTCTTTTTGTGGTCTTCATTCTCGTTGACCTTTTTTGCAGATTCCAATGAGCTTATTGGGAGCTGAAAAAATCACCTCAACTCCGTACTTGTTCACTGTCTTCCTTATTCTGTGGGAGATGTTGTGAATGTATGGCATCACAGCGGGGCGTCCTTCATAGCTCGGTTTTTTATTCTTATCGGACCCAGTAACTTCCCTTAGCATTCTGCAATGCCGCCAAGTAACTGCTCAGGATAGCCACAAGCCCTCAATCGGGAAACCTGTTCAACAATGCTGTGACTAATCGAGTGGGGGCATGATTTTTTATAGCTAGTTTTTAGGCAAGAAGTTGCTACAGCTCGTTTAACAATTTTAGAATGACCAGAATCAAATCGCAACAGTGGTTTTTCTGCCCTGAGCTTATAAGCCCAGCAAGTGTGGTTGTCGCTGCAAGTCACCAGCAGGTCTAGGAATCTAATCTGGCTGCCCTGTGGGGTTTCAGATGTGAACTCAAGGCCAGGACAAACACTCTTCCATTCATTAAGAATACCTTCCACGTTTATGGAGTCGGTTAGGCTGTCGGGAAGGCAAAGTAGGTAATCATCTGTTAACTGCTTTCTTGAATTGGTTGAATGCTACCTGTGCTCTTTGTACGTGGAATTTGAAGGCGAATTGTTTCTGCAAAAAGGAGGCATAAGTATTGGATCTTGTTTGGCACCTGTGCTGTCCGACATTTTTTTGGCACAGGGCAATCGGAAGATATCGAGCATACTAAAGACGCACAATATTTTAGCTTGCTTTAGGTACGTTGATGATTACCTGCTTTGCCTTCCCGACAGCTTAACCGACTCCATAAACGTGGAAGGTATTCTTAATGAATGGAAGAGTGTTTTTCCTGGCCTTGAGTTCACATCTGAAACCCCACAGGGCAGCCAGATTAGATTCCTAGACCTGCTGGTGACCTGCAGCGACAACCGCACTTGCTGGGCTTATAAGCCCAGGGCAGAAAAACCACTGTTGTGATTTGATTCTGATCATTATAAAATTGTTAAACGAGCTGTAGCAACTTCTTGCCTAAAACTAGCTATAAAAAATCATGCCCCCACTCGATTAGTCACAGCATTGTTGAACAGGTTTCCCGATTGAGGGCTTGTGGCTATCCTGAGCAGTTACTTGGCGGCATTGCAGAATGCTTACTAAGGGAAGTTACTGGGTCCGATAAGAATAAAGAACCGAGCTATGAAGGACGCCCCGTTGTGATGCCATACATTCAAAACATCTCCCACAGAATAAGGAAGACAGCGAACAAGTACGGAGTTGAGGTGATTTTTTCAGCTCCCAATAAGCTCATTGGAATGTGCAAAATGGTCAACGAGAATGAAGACCACAAAAAGAAACCTGGGTGCAACGTCAAACGACATCACCGATCGAGAGTGTGAAGAAAACGTCATTTACAGCATTCCACTTAGCTGTCAACGAACCTACGTAGGGCAAACAGGTAGATGCCTGAACAAGAGGCTCAGAGAGCACGAAAGATTATGCGAGCAAGTAGTGAAATCAGGAAACCTGGCACCACATTGCGCACACTGCAAACGCACCCCGATGCTAAACAACACCAAGGTAATAGGTCGGGCCAGAAACAGACGGGAACGCGAAATTATCGAAGCTTTCGCCATGCACGTTGCTCCAGATAACCAATGCATCAGCTCCCCTTCGGTGATGCTAGGGAGAACCGAATTAAACTACCTCAGGAATAGCAATCGTCGGCTGTTGTAAAGGCACGTGTTGATATTTTATTATTATATATTTTTTCTTCATATCGCTCTTGTCAGCGTCGTGTGCTCTTCCCTCTTCTGTGTATGACTTGACGTTAATATGTGTATATAGGCATGCTCCTTCAGATAATAAACAGTTGTTAGAAAGCGCTTGTCTTGTGTGTTCGTCCCTTTCCGTTATTTTGGTAGCGCTCACCAATACCTTCAAGGATAAAATTTTACTCTTCTCTTGATTTTAGCCACCAATCAGATAACCTTCGCTTGGTTATTTTTACGCGCTTAAAATCTACTTTCCCTTCACTGTCCTTAAACCCCAATGCCTTGGATAAATCAGCCCCGCAGCTTTCCGCTGTAGAGTGAAGCCCTTTACAGAAAAGTATCAAGTGTTCAGCCGTTTCCTGCTCCTCTCCGCGCGCAACGCACAACGTGTCTATCTGGCGGTACCTGACTCGATGTGTCTTAGTCCGCAAAGCTCCCGTCCTGGCCTCAAACAACTGAGAGCTTCCCCTATAATTATCATAGATATTTTCTTTGGCAATTTCCTGCTTAAAAATCCTGTATGTTCCCAGTGCTGATTTCGTCCGCATCCCTGTTTTCCACAGAGCTCTCTCTGTTTCTTCAACCTTTTTCGTAACCGATAATTGCTGCTTTGCCCCCTACTGCAGTCCAGATATTTGCTTGTCAATTTTCTAGTTCGCTTTCTCCTTTTCGTATCAACATTCCTTATATACAGGTATCTGAAAACTTTCCTAGACCACTGATTTTCCAACATTTTTCTCAATCGCTCCTCAAATGCTATCTTACTGCTAGCTTCTCTGCTCTCGAACGACGGCCATCCACACAAGCTCTCGCAGCGCTATATCCCCGGGGGCTGGCAAGGACGCGCAGTAGTGAGCACCCGCTTTATTTGTCTGCCGGCCGTATTGGGCACTCTGTTCCTGCAGTGAACGTTCCATGCTCGTTGCTTCCTTAGCAAAGGTGGCGACGGTCTCTCGGATGATCGCGAATGAGGCCAGCAAACAGCTGCTTCTTTACCCCACGCATAAGTAGCCGCACTTTTGTAGCTTCGAGAATGGCCGGGTCTGCCGGGTCGAAGAGGCGGGTCCTCTCTTCTTTAAACATGGCCACGCTCTCGTTGGACTGCTGTGACCTAGAGCGAAGGGCGATTTCGGCATTTTCCTTTCGTTTGCTCGAACTGAATGTGGCGAGCAACTTACGGTGAAAAGCTGCCCAGTTGGAGAAGAACGCCTCGTGGTTCTCGAACCATGTTTTTGCCGAGTCTTGCAATGCGACGTACACATTCATCAGCTTCTGCTCGTCGTCCCATCGATTGAATGCGGCTTCACGGTCAAAGCTGGCCAACCAATCTTCTACATCCTCAATCTGGTCGCCGTTGAAAGATGCTGGCGACCGAGGTGCGAGAGCAACGAACGGCGGGGCACTGCCGCAGTACTGACCTGTCTGGCTGCCAGTGGTGGAAGTAATAGCTCGCACAGGCCTTGTCAGTGGCTCAAACTCGGGTTGTAGGCCTCGGAGGCGACGGCTCGCTTTGTAAGCAGGTGTTGCGTCCACGCGCCGGGGAGAAGCATCAGGCATATCGTCGGGGTTACCGCACATGGGATGATGTCCAGCGCGACTCCACGAAATGTCACCGACAAACGTAGCAGGAAGCGGAGCCGTTTACTGGTGCGATGTTTTCCCGAACCGCCGCACTCATTCAAGATAAGGAACACGTTCGGTCACGCACTGGTAGACAAGGTTCGGATACCAGGTGGCGCCGGCAGAGACACAGCAGGGTGGCAATATTATCATGTAAGAGAATTTGGCATTAATTTTACACGACAGTTGTCGCTGCAGTCACACGTAGTTCTGATCGTGAAGGTCAGTCGTGACTCTTTCTGTGTAGTGTAGAATTTTCGTAAGCAGATAGATTTTTAAACGTCCACCCAGTGTCACGCAGGAATTGGGACTATTGATGCAGAGTGCAATAAGCGGTTCAACCTCCAGGAAGGCTGTAACTTTCCAGCGCCTACTGCTGGACCTGTACTCGCAGCGCTCTTAATTCTTGCTAAGCAGAGTTCTGAACAGCGAACGTTCCTGGCATAAGAAGCCAAGCAGTTTACCAATGAGCCGGGGGACACATAGTTTACTTCGGAGAAAAAAACTCATCTAATTTTTAATGAAGCGCGGCACAAATAGTGAGAGATGGGCGCTGTTTTCCTTTATTTTAATTTTTGTGCTGTCGTTTACTTGTTCATGGCTGCGTATCATAAGTCATGAACAAGCTTAGAAATAGTGTTACAAGCTTTTTAATTATGTGCGGGGCTACAAATGTGCAATTTGAAGTTGAGCGCGTGACGGAATCACGTCTGGCCGGGAGCGTACATTTGAAAAATAAAAAAAAACTGAAAAAAGTTTCGCTCTTGACGTTTTGGCCTCCACACGGAAGCCTTCTTCACAATGAATTCATCACCAAACATGGGTCGTTTAAAATTTTTTGAATAATAGACTCAAGGTGCGTGCGTATAGCGCAGCACGCTTGGGACATAAAGAACGAAAACTTCGCAACAACGCCTCAGCGGAGCACGCCGTCGTCAATGGCTGCAAAATTGACTGTGACAAGGCAAGGATCATCGCAACGAAAAAGTAGCAGCATCACAACTTCATTTGGAATCCCTAATCATACAAACTACGTCACACACGTTAAACCGGAACGACGGTAATCTAAACCCTATACACGCACGCTCCTTGCGCCGATTATTCAACCATATTTAAACGACCCATGTTTGGTGATGAATTCATTGTTAACAGGGCTTCCGTGTGGAAGCCGAAATGTCAAGAACTAACCTTTTTTCACTGGTGGGCGTCTCTTATTTTTCAAAAGTGTATTGTGTAGCGACCATGAACAAAAAGGCTGCATCGTTATAAGATGGTTGATAAGATTAACAGTCTCCAGCGACAGCCGGAAACAGCATTACCAGGTGAGCCACCAGCACCTCCGCTGTAAAATAGGACTCACACGCCCCTCCTGAGCGGCTGTGGTCCTGGTGAAGGCGCCTGATCGCCCTTGTCCTGGCGCTCCTGCGAGGCCGGCCGGCTCTGACCTAGCCGGCTCTGACGCACCGTCGATGCTGTTGCTATCAAGCAGGCTGCCGAGCGGCTAGGCGGCCGTCGTGCTGCTGCTGGTCGCGTAAGCGTGCAGATGCTCGGGAGGCTCGTGCGTGAACATTGCACTGGCCGCGTATGAAGGCTAGAAGTCGCCGACCACCGGCTCCATAGTCGCCGTACCGGTCAACAGGTTCTTCGGCGTTGAGAAGCACGTTATACTTATTGGGGCGGGCTGGAACACATTTCAAAAGCGTTAGTTCTTACTCATAACGTTTCGAGATTTTGTGGGGTCTGCAACCACCTGAGATCACAGCGCCGTCTGTGGCAGCAACTGGAAAACTGCACATCTGGCATTGAGATTTGTAGCACCATATGCAGTAGCATTGTTGAAACAACCACCTGCCGCTTGCCAATGATGAAGTCATGGTCTGATATGATGGATAGAGATGGAATTACGTGAGTATGACGTCAGGGCACTAAATGGCGGCATAGTTTCGGTTTCTTGAATAAAAGATGGCGGCCATTAAATTCGATTGTGCCCTCTTATCTCTTTTCTGGCCCTCTCATTCTCCTCCCCCCCCCCCAAAAAAAAAAAAATAAAAAATCCTCTAACTGGCAGCAAAACTATCGCGTTACGGGCAGGGACACTTTCTTTTTCTCATCCCACAATAATTCCTGTTCCGTTACGGGTATGGGCAGGGACACTTTAATTTTCGCTGTTTTTATCGTCCCACAATAATTTTGGCCTGTTACGGGGTAGCCCGTTCTGCTTTAAGGTGTGCTGGCTGGGCACTATTTTTCATAATTCCTTTCCTCTCGCCCGCCCTAATTTTTTTCCAGTTACGCGACCGCTATATAGAAGTATACGTTCGTCCGCTATATATACTCGGACAACAAGAGGCACCCTTCCAGGGACAGTTGTGTACGGAATTTGGTAGGCAAATGAAACCCTATGTGTTTTGATACATAACCAAAGCCACAATTACATAATAGGTAAACAATGTATGCATTCAATTACTAATTGAAGCGTTACCATATCGCACTGAAGCCGAGTTCAAGGCCCACCTTGACCACCCAAACGAAGCAAATTCCGTTTGTGGTTGCCGCCGCGGTGGCCGACTGGTTATGGCGCTCGGCTCCTGGCCCGAAAGACGCGGGTTCGACCCTGGCCACGGCAGTGAAATTTCTATGAAGGCGAAATTATAGAGGACCGTGTACTGTGCGATGTCAGTGCACGTTAAAGAACTTCAGGTGGTCGAAATTTCCGGAGCCCTTCACTACGGCGTCTCTCATAGCCTGAGTCGCTTTGGGACGTTAAATCCCCAAAAACCAAGCCAAATTCGGTTTGGGACGTATCTTGAGGGGTGTAACTCGACAACGGGTAGACGAGCATATTGATTTCTCTGATAGATATCGCTAGGCGTCGAACGCACCGCTATACGTAGAAAAGTTATTTTAGTTTTCCGAACCGCTCAGGGTTTTCTTCACTGGCCCCGCTGGATGCGGAAAGACTTTCGTTTTACGCATGGCCAATAAAACTAACACTCCTTACTTCACCATCTTCCAGACGGTGGCGGCCTTTTTACCTTGCTTCTTTTTTCTGGTCTCAATATAATATATGTCGCCCGTAGTCGCTTACAGAAAACGGCGTATGTAACAAAGCCGCCAGCGTTGTGTGATGCAGCTATTCGTATGTTTCTCCTATAAACTCCATCTGCGACTGTAGAATAACTTCGAGATCATCTCATCTCCTTAGCTATCGCAACTGGCTGACCGAGGCGCGGTCCGGTCTTGCGAGTCAAGTGAACTGATACGCTTCGGAAATCTTTTTTGAGTCAAGACTGCGACCAGATCAGCCAAGTTTATCTATGACGGCTGCCGTACGCGTACACTGCGCAATTCCTTCTGACAATGAAACGTTAGCTAAGGTGTCGATAAACGGCCAAATTAGGCTCAGTTTTTTTGTGCACATAAAACGTACTCTAGAGTTTACGGAGAAGCTGCCGGTTTAAATTGGTTGCTTGGTTTGAATAAAATATAAGAATTTTTGTTCACTTTCTTGGGCAGGCTTTCGAGTCATGCTGCTTCAAGATATGGTCATTGTCAAAATAAAAAGTGACGTTTCTTGTAGGCAGAAAACTGCCCCAAGTTTTGATGGTAATGCGTAAGGCGATCCCTTAGCAAACTGTGCAATATGGCAGCAATGGGTATTGCAATATCATTGGCAGCCGCGCAGTCGGGCGGAAATATCTGCACACGTTTGGTCCCGTATTCATGTAATGCCCTGCTGTATAGCACGTGAAGCGCAGCACAAAACGACTTCACGCCTGCCAGCTCACAAAACCAGCGCGTTCCTGGTTCCTGTTCGAAAAACTTCCTTACCGCTTTGTTCCAGACCAAAACGCTATCTCTTTGCCTCTGAAGTTTTATCGTTTTTTTCCCACAATCAGGGTGGCCCCACTCCCTCCTCGTGACGGCGACGGAAATTAAGGACGTCAGTCTTCCTCTGGAACCCGGTGGGTCGGCGGCAGACGCCCAGATTAAGCGCTTCTACCAATAGAGCGAGGCAAGCAGCCAGGCCACCGTGCTGCACTCAGCCACAAGCGAGGACTCTTCGGCGGATGACGGGTTCGTCTCAGTGATGAGCAAGAAAGCCAAGAGAAGACTTCGTAATAGTGAGGACCCATCCTCATCAAGCACATCTACCGTCATCACGACGCGAGGTGCATCGGCGCATACAGTCCTGTTTACGCCTGAATGGCCAACCGACAACCTCAACCTGCTGAACAGACAGGCTATGTCGGTGTTCCTCGAGGCTCGCTTCCCGAGGGTGATCAGGGATGTCAGGATCAACAGCCGAAGGAACCTCCTTGCCATCGATGTAAGGGACCGGAGCGCCTTGGAAGCTCTAGCCACCATCAAGAAGATCGGAGACATCCCCGTCCGCTCTCTTGTTCTTGAAGACAATGGAACAACTGCTGGCGTCATTTACGACATCGATGCGAACATCCCTGGCTCCGACCTGCCGATGCTCTTTAAACCAGCGGCGAACAGCATCGAAATAACCAAGGTTCAACGCCTCGGCAAGTCAAGATGCGTCAAGCTCACTTTTAAGGGCGATGGTATTCGATCGCACGTGAAGGCTGGCCACTTTCGACATGCAGTTCGCCCATTCGTCCCGAGGCCGCTTCAGTGTCGGAAGTGCATGGAAATTGGGCATGTAAGTGGTGTTTGTAATAACACCATAGCGTGCCCGCGCTGCTCTGAAGCGCATAGCGGTGACAGTTATCGCGCTACTGTCTTGAAGTGCGCCAACTGCTGTGGCCCTCATGACGCTTCTTCGCAAGTCTGTCCCCGCCTGAAGAAAGAACGGGCGGTGTTGAAGCAAACGGTGCGAGGCCATTCAATGCACAGAGAGGCCGCAGCTACGGTGCGTCGTCGTCATTCGCGTCGTCGACAATCTGCTAGACGAAAGGCCGACAGCGGCAGGGAAGCCCCCATCGCTCCTGCTACTTGTCCTCCCCCTCCACCGAGTAATGTAAGCACTGTGACTGGTGAAGCCGGAACGAGTGCTTCAGAGGTTACATGGCCACCATTGCCGAAGCCGCGCTCGACCTTGGTGTCTGAGCAGGCACCATGCCCCCACTGTCCCACGCCTACAGCTGAGCGAGCCCAAGGCAGAGATCCAGCCCTAGGTGAGGAAGTGCAGGTGTTCGCCATCTTGAGGTCTCTTATGAACGCCATGCGTGTGATGCTGTCTAGCTTTCACTCGCCAGCAGCACGGAATGCATGGCAGGTACTGGACGCGCTAAATCAAGTTCTTTCAGCTTTCCAGTAGCAGACAAAATGGCTCTATCCCAGCGTTACCATTTGAATGCCAAATCAGAGAAGCGTCAATTTTCCAGTGGAAAGCCCGGGGACTCAATTCCCGCATTTCGGACATTCGCGAATACGTCTATAAACACAGATTTGCAATCCTTGTGATTTGTGAGCCCAATTTACAAAATCTCACCCGAATTTCTGGCTATGAAGCGTTTGCATCCTCCACGCACAGGGGAAATAGCAAGGTCATCCTCTACAGTCGAAGGGAGATTACTTACGTGCACCATACGGTTCCATCTCACGACCATAACCAGTGCGTCTGTGTAACGGTGAAAAGGCGCACCTTGACGTTTACGCTTGTGGGCGCGTATTTATCTCCAACAACAAGGTTTGACGCCAACAGACTGAGGGACTTGTTGACTGCAGTACCTGGGTCTTTGATTGTCACTGGTGACTTTAATGCGCATCACGCCATGTGGGGAGGCATCCGGATCATTTCGAAGGGAAGAAGTCTTGTCTGTTTCGCATCTGACTACAACCTACAATGCCTTAACGAAGGTTCTGCAACGTACATTCGCGGGCTGTCTTAAAGCAGTTGTCTGGACTTGACGTTTGTGTCTCGGTGCCTTGCGAGACGCGCCCGGTGGTTTGTCGACGTGGAAACGCATGGAAGTGACCACATCCCCACATATATTATTGTTCCTGGTCTCGCTGGAAGCAGATCTTCCAAACGTTTGCAACGAATAGACTGGTGTAGTTTGAAAACCTATATGGAGGAAGCCTGCAGAGAAGACATTACAACATGCATTGAAGAGCGCATCAAGGAGGCTATGAAACCCGCGAGATGCTTCTTCACTCCAATGCCAAAGTTCACAGACTTCGATGTGGAGCTGCAGCGCCTCCGATGAATTCGACGAAGAGCAGAGAGAAGATGCAGGCGCACAATGTCGCTGCACGACTTAAGGAATGCAAGGCGCACATGAAAGAAAATTCAGCGCAGAATTCAAATCTTGCAGGCTTACCGTTGGAAAGAATTCTGTGAATCACTGGATCCTCGAAAGCCTCTCTCACGTATCTGGAGTGTGGTGCGTGGTTTGCGAACATCTCCTCAGCTGCTCCAACCATTCAAGTCTCTTGCACTTCACCAAGGACGGAGCGAAGCGGAGATTGGTGAAAATATTTGCGCAAGAATAGCAGGTCGCAGGAACCAATCCATAACTCTGAATTGCTGCGAAGTGCCTAGATCTAGGGATTCACGAAGGGGCCTTCTTTTCTCCATGGAAGAACTAGACGCCGCCATGGCCGGTTGCAGACGGTCTTCATCGCCGGGGCCCAATGAAGTAACACACTCTGCACTTCCAAACCTTGGTCAGGAGGCCCGACGTCTTCTTTTAGAGCACTTCAACTCATCATGGTGTGCGGGTACAGTTCCGGGCGTGTGGAAATAAAGTCGTCTGGTTCCAGTCCTTAAACCTGGAAAATCGCCGCTTGGCCTAGGATCGTTCTGCCCAATCGCATTGGCTAGTTGCGTGGGCAAACTCATGGAAAGGATGGTGCTTACGCGAATTGAGTGGTATCTAGAGCGCTATCAAATATATCCAGATGTAATGTCCAGGTTTCGGCGGGGACTTTCTTCTATTGATAGCGTGAATGACCTGGTTTCATCTGTTCAACGTCAGAAGCATCAGAACCGCTTGACAGCGGCGTTGTTTCTGGATGTTAAAGGGGCGCATGATAACGTCACTCATCAAGCTATTTTGGACTCTCTAGAAGCTGCAGAACTTGGTGGTCGCATGTTCTGCTGGATACGCAGTTATCTGTCCAACCGATCACAAATTATGCAGACTGGACGGACAACATCTTCACATTACACTTCCCGTGGGGTTCCACAAGGTGGAGTACTCAGCCCAACGCTTTTCAATCTTGCGCTTGTCGGCGTTGTCGATGTACTACCACAGCTGGCGAGAGTCTCAGTCTATGCAGACGATATTTGTATCTGGGCATCAGGAGTTACGCGACCACAAGTTCGAGCAAGGCTTCAAAAGGTGGCAAACATTCTTGCGGCCTACCTCCGCCTGCAAGGCCTGCAGATTTCTACTGAAAATGTTCCGTTGTTGCCTTTACACGCAAGGACATGTCCCATTACCCTGTATGCATAAATGAGTCAACAATACCCTATGAAAGAAGCCATCGCTTCCTCGGAGTATTCATCGATCGTAACCTAACATGGAGCCCACATGTCTCGTACATGAAAAGGCGACTGACATCGATCGTTCACGTTTTATACTTTCTCGGAGGGAAGTCGTGGGGAGCATCAGTGCACTCGATGCTCCAGCTGTACAGCGCATTATTCATGGGATTCCTTCGGTACAGTATCCCTGCACTAGGAAACTTGAGGAAAACGAACATACGGTGTCTGCAAAGTGTTCAGGCTCAAGCTCTGCGGACGTGCCTAAGACTGCCAAAATGCGCGTCTACAGCCGCAACAGTACTCATCGCTCAGGAGAATCCAGTGACTGCCTATGTCACAATTGAAGCCTTGAGAGCGCATATTCGTCACCTCTCTCGGATTCCCATGCACCATGTTGCCAGTCTTCCTGCTAACCGGCCGAGTACTTCGTTTGCGAAAATTGTTGATGCCCATCGCGACTTCCTACCAACCCAATTTACACCAGCCTCTAGGCCGTCTTCTCCATTATGGAGTCTGCACAAACCTTGTGTGGTTCTTTCCATACCGGGCATCAAAAAGAAGGCTGATTTATCGACGGCAGCACTAAAACAGACAACTATAGAATATTTGCATGAGAAACACGGACACCGACTGCACGTATACACCGATGGCTCAGTGACCCGTTCCAGTTCCTCCGGCTCCGTAGTCATCCCCGTAAGGACCATAGTTAAGAAAGTGAAAACATCACACTGGACTTCATCGACTGGCGCAGGACATACTTCTATTCGTGTCGCCATTGAGCATATCAGTGAAGAAACACCCCAACAATGGTCTGTTTTCACTAATTCAAAGGAAGCTCTCCAACCGTTACAATCTGCTCTTTGTCATGGGTCCCATGAACAACTTGTCGCCGAGCGCTCCAAGAGAGCTCCGAGAGCTCCACCCCACAGCCATCAACAAAGGGCACGATATTGTTTACCAATGGCTGCCAGGACACAGCTGCATCGCAGGCCGCACGAACTGCTCACCATGAGGGTGATTTCGTGTCCATCCTCATCTCTAGAGCCGACGAAGCGGATAGGCTTACACCACTGTCACGGGACATCATGCTTGCCGCGTGGAATTCAGGCCAATTCTCGCATTCGCGTTTAAAAACCTTAGATCCAGATATGAAGCTTCGGTTTTCATCCGGCCTACCACGACGTGAAGCAACTTTGTTGTGTCGCCTGTGGCTTGGTGTAGCTTTCACCAAGCACTACTCCTTCTTAATAGGCATGGCTGACAGCCCTGCATGTGCCATCTGTGGGTGTGATGAGACAATAGCCCACATTCTTTGTGAATGTTCTGCCTACAGTGCCAGAAGACAGTCTCTCTGCCGTGCACTGGACCATCTCGGTAATATTACTGGCGGGACTAATTTCCATGGCGTAGCTACAGGAAGAAGCATTGGCTGTGGCGCGGGGATAACACGCATTAAATCTGGTACGCTCGCAGATGACCAGCTATTGAGAGAATGCGCACTACGCGGTGCTGAGCTCACGAAGACAAGGGATATGGTGCAAACCTTCATCGAAAGAGAGAGCTCTATCAGCCGGGCCATTTTCAGGCATATGGGAAGCCAAGAAAAAATTAGAGAGCACTGCAGTCTGCTACATTGAAGAAATGCGAAAGCATTTTCGTTTGAACGTTTGCCACTTTTTTTGCAAGTCATTGTTGTCACGTGACACGTGACATCGTTATAAAGTGACCCTTCGATGACTTCGAAAATTTTTCTTGCATGTCACCGTCACATGACACTTTTTACGTGACCCTTGAAAGGCGTTAGCAACTTTTTTTGCAAGTCATCGTCGTCTAGCATTAGTACACATCCCCAACACACTTCACCGTCGTACACACTGCAACGCGTTCACTGCGTGCCTTTCCAAACGCTTGAACCAACGGCCCTTCGTGGCGTGGAATGCTGAGCTTGTCGTCTCCCCGAGAACACATCTCGGCCAGGTGTTACATCTATGAAAGACACGAAGACAGTGACTATCAACTGGGCTGGTTCCCGTTATTGACATCTTTTTTTGCCACCGTTTCAGTTAAGTTGTGTTAAGACGTGTTAAGACGTGTGTCTCAGTTGCGTGGTGTTGTGTTTCGATTTAAGTTCCTCGGCTATTGGCTGATTACTTTGTGAACAATCTATATATCTCTTTCCTGCATATAAATGCATGCTGAGAAAAAAAAAGCTATCGTGGCGTATTGGTTGCGTGCCCGCCTGTCACGCAGAGGGCCAGGTTTCGAACCGCAAAGAAAAAAATTAAAATTGGTTTTGAGGAAAGGCAATGGCGAATTGTCTCACATATCTCGTTGGACACCTGAACCGCGCCGGAAAGAAAAGGATGAAGGAGGGAGTGAAAGAACAGAAGAAAGAGGTGCCGTAGTGGAGGACTACGGAATAATTTCGACCAACTGGTGATCTTTAACGTGCACTGATATCGCAAGGCACACGGGCGCATTTTGTGTTTCCCCTCCATCGAAACGCTGCCACCGCGGTTGGGTTCAAACCCAGGTACTCCGGGTCAGTAGGCCGGCGCCTTAAACACTGTGCCACCACGGCGGGTAAACCGCAAAGCTAATAATAATAATAATTGGTTTTGGGGGAAAGGAAATGGCGCAGTATCTGTCTCATATATCATTGGACACCTGAACCGCGCCGTAAGAGAAGGGATAAAGCAGGGAGTGAAAGAAGAAAGGAAGAGAGAGGTGCCGTAGTGGAGGGCTCCGGAATAATTTCGACCACCTGGGGATCTTTAACGTGCACTGACATCGCACAGCACACGGGCGCCTTAGCGTTTTTCCTCCACAAAAACGCAGCCGCCGCGGTCGGGTTCGAACCCGGGAACTCCGGATCAGTAGTCGAGCGCCCTAACCACTGAGCCACCGCGGCGGGTACCGCATAGCTGGGAAATTTATTTTAAAGCAAAAGCTTTACTGGCCGCGAACTTGCGATTTCGTCGTGGCAGTGCTCTGACGACGCGCATGACAACGCAACGCGTCTCGCCGCGGATATTTCTCTGTTTCGCTGCCTAGTCACTACTGCGCATGCGCGACTAGTAGCACCGAGCCACAGGTGTTGGGCCGCTCCGCAGCGCCGCGCCTTTCCTCAAAATCCAAGTTTCAATTTTCAGTATTCTCTTTCTTCTCTCCACCCTTTATCCCTTTTTTTAACGAGTGGATCGGGTGTCCACCGAGATATCTGAGACGGTTACTGCGCCATTTCGTTTCCTAAAAACCAAACAAACAAAGTGAGCCGACGGCGTTTATAGAGCTCATTGGCGTTGACAACTTTGCAAACGCCGCTAATTTTCACAAAAAGGAAAGGCGCACAACCGGCTCCGTGGCTCAGTGGAGACTTCAATCTCGCTTTCATATAGGCGTTTGCGTCCAACTGCAAAAGCCTGCTTTCAATGCGTTCCGCACACTGGATAGGCAGCGCGCCCTGCCTGCCACCCTGGAAGGTGGCATGCAGTGAATGGTTGATCGCGAGAGATTGATCACCATATGAACGCTGCGGCCTAGCTATTGCTGCAGTGCCGCATGTCAGCCGCAAAGCTGTTAACGCTAATGCATTCTGGCCACATCTTTCTCCCTCACCACCGCCACATGCATCAAAGCACGAATGAGGCTTCCGCTTATCCAGGGAGCCAGTTATGCGCCCTTCCTTTGCCCAAAGCCGTCGCTGCCTAGAATATTCTCAGTGCCAACGCCAATGAACACTGTGAACGCAATCTTTCGATTTGTCTATCCTGGATTAGCTGAGCCAATCCGCATTACTTTTTTTTCGAATGGTCTTTTTCTTGCGGACACACACTGCCGATACAATCTGCCGACAGGTACTGTACACGCCACATACGAGACAGGAAATGCTTTCGCATCAAAAGTTTGAAGCATACACCTCATGGCACCGCGTAAAAGACACCAACAATAAATTTCGACCACCCGGGGCTCTTTTACGTGCACTGGCATCGCACAGTACATGGGACTCTAAAATTATCCCTTCCCTTACGGCGCGGTTCAGGTGTCCAACGATATATGAGACAGACACTGCGAAATTTCCTTTCCCCCAAAACCAATTATTATTAATATTATTATTATTATTATTATTATTATTATTATTATTATTATTATTATTATTATTATTATTATTATTATTATTATTATTATTATTATTATTATTATTATTATCATCAATTTCCTGTTTTAAGATCCTGTATATTCCCAGTTCCGATTTTGTAAGCATCCCTGTTTTACACAGAGCTCACCCTGTTTCTTTAAAAATTTTTTAACCTATGATTGCTGATTTGCCCACTACTGCTGTCCAGATAATTGCTTGTCAATTTTCTAGTTCGCTTTCTCCATTTCATGTCAACATTGCTTATGTATAGTTATCTGAAAACTTTCCTAGCCCACTCCTTTTCTATCATTTTTCTTAATCGCTCCTCATATGCTATCTTACTCCTAGCTTCTCTGCTCTCGAACGATGCCCATCCCATATCACCCTGTACCACGATTTGGTGTATTGCCATGTCCTCCCAAAGCTACCTTCTCTACGCCGCGTTGTTTGATTTCTAACCTTGCTTGAACATCTGGCCTCATGCACAGGACCGCATTCCCGCAAGCCAGGCTAGGAACCATCACCCCTTTCCATATCCCTGTTACCACTTCAAACCTCTTGTACTTTCACAGTTGCCTATTTTTCATGACAGCTGCATTCCTACCAGATCTATTCATTACATATTTTTCATGTTGTCAGATTCAGCGCCGTTATTTATCCACACCCCAAGATATTTGTACTTATTCACTAGTTCTAGCCTGGACTCCTGTATTCTATGACCGGCCTCATCTTTAAATATCATGAATGCAGACTTTTACTTACTAAACTTGAAACCTAGTCTATCTCCCTCTGCACCACAAATGTCTATAAACTTCTGCAAATCTTCCTTGTTGTCAGCCATTAGCACTATATCATCAGCGTATATTAGTCAAGGTAATGACTGTTTAATCCATTCTCCTTGCTTGAAAAACGAAAGTTTGAAGCCTAGTCCGCTCCTCTCTAGGTTGGTCTCCAACCCTTGAAGGTGCGACATGAACAACAAAGGAGACAGAGGACATCCTTGCCTAAGCCCACGCTGTTTCTCTGCAGGCTCTGATACATTTTTTTTTCCATTTTATAAGCGCTTTGTTGCCTTTATATATATATATCTTTTAAAAGATTAATTACTCCATCTTCCACATCAAATGTGCCCACTATGTTCCACAGATACTCTTGAATAACGTTGTCGCAGGCTCCCATAATATCCAGAAATACTAGCCTTAGGGGCCCGTGTTCCTTTTCATCAATCTCTATACACTGCGTCAATGAAAACAGATTGTCCTCCAACCTCCTTTGTTTCCGGAACCCATTTTGTAGCTCCCCTAGCACCGCTTCGTTCTCAACCCAAGCCTGCAGTCGGTCTTTTATAATCTTCATCGCCACCCTGTAAACCACAGATTTCACTGCTATGGGACGGTAGTTGCTTATGTCAGCTTTGTCGCCCTTTCCCTTGTATATCATGTTCATTCTACGGAATCGCCATTCATCGGGTGCTTTGCCATCCACTATCATTTTGTTCACTACCTCTATTAATGTTTGCTTGGATTTTGTTCCTAGCTTCTTTATTAACGTTATCGGAATACCATCGAATCCCGTCGACGTGCCACTAGGAACCTCCCTTTCTGTCCTCTCCCACTCTCTTTGCTGAAATGAAGCAACTGCAGTAACCGGTGTTTCCGCTTCGATAAATTAAGTGCAACATTTCTTCCTTTAAATTTTTCTGTCATCCTTGTCCCTATACGTTCCATTGCTTCATCCCCTTCAAGTCGAATATGCTGATCTGTAACAAGAACCCTTTGCTCCAGCCTAGTCTTATTACTCATTGTATTTTGACGTTTCCAGAATTTCTGAGCTGGTTTGATATCCTTTCTTTTTACATTTGACATCAATTCGGCAATCTTTCTTCTTATTTTCTCATTCATCAAATATGATGCTTCCCTTCTACGCTTTATGAAGGTAGTGTCATCTTCCGGACATGGCACAAGGGCGAACTCGGCCATGAAAGGGCCCCGAGTGTCCACTCTTTACTTCTATGATACTCTGTGTCTTAATTCCATATTTTAGAAATCTGCACTGTGCATATTCTAAAGCGACTTGAACAGAGCTACTTGTTACAATGCCACCTATAAGGACCAACATTGTGGTGTCAGGTAGTCTTCTATTAGGATCGACTTATACTCTGGATTTTGTGAGAAAAAAATTGCCGCGACTTTTGAGGCACATTACACTTCCTTAGAGACATTGTTTTCTTTTCTTCTTTCAGTTTTGTAATAATATAATTGGTTTTTGGGGAAAGGATATGGCGCAGTATCTGTCTCAAGTACGGTTGGACACCTGAACCGCGCCGTAAGGGAAGGGATAAAGGAGGGAGTGAAAGAAAAAAGGAAGAAAGAGATGCCGTAGAGGAGAGCTCAGGAATGATTTCGAACACCTGGGGATCTTTTAACGTGCGCTGACATCGCACACCACACGGGCGCCTTGGCGTTATGCCTCAATAAAAACGCAGCCGCCGCGGTTGGGTTCGAACCCAGGAACTCCGGATCAGTAGGCGAGCGCCCTAACCACTGAGCCTTTCCCTAGCAATCCCCAGGTGGGCTAAATTATTCTGGAGACGGCCACTACGGCAACTGTTTCTTCCTTTCTTCTTTAATTCCCTTCTTTATCCCTTGCCTTACGGCGCGTTTCAGGTTCTTTGACCCCCTTACCTTTATCTACCATGTTCATTGCACTTAATCGCCATGCATGGGGGCTTTGCCATCCACTATCATTTTGTTCTCTGCCTCTATTTAGGTTTGCTTGGATATTGCTCCTGGCTTCTTTAATAACATCACCCTTTATTAACATCAGCTGAAGATAGCAGCGCCGCGCTTCGGCTGCAAGCACGCTCTGGCTGTCGGCGCGGCTGCTCGGTTGCTTTTGGCAAAGACGGTGCTATTGCAGACAGGCGTGCCCAGGAGGCGAGAGCGTTTGCAAGAGACGCATCGCTTCGGTGATGTGCTTTTCTTTTATGGCAGTGTCCCTCTATGTTAAAAGTGGCGATCGACCGCAGTAGTCCCGGAGTGGTGTTTTGATCCTTCAGCTTGAAAGGCGAAGGAACACTCCGGTTTTACGCCAGCCGCAAGCTGCTGGTAAAACCCCAAAGTAAATCCAGCTTGCGGGCGCCTCATCATAGTGGCCGCCTTGCCGGGAAGCGCACTAGATTGTCGACTCATCGTGTGGGCGGCTTCTCACACCAAGCCCAAGTGAGGCAGCGCAGGCGTTTCCTGTCGAGCAGCCGTTAGCGCGCAAAATGGAGGCCGAATTCGCCCATCAATAGACGACTGGTGACTGAGCCAAAGAGAAATGACGCTGTGATGCATTTGGGACAGCGACGAGTCGTCCGCGGCACTTTCATCGACGATTGTACCTTATGTGAGTCCTGTTGAGTAGCGCGAAAACGCACGGCGATAAGTCGAGTGCCGCATTTGGAACTACAAAAAATAAAGGAATTGAACATGTTGCCAGTTTAACATCGCAGGCCAGTAATGCAGCATCGACGTCGAATGAAACATGGTAAAATCAAGTACAAAAACTAAATTAAGACTCATTACATGTGGGTCGTTCCACGCGGAAGAAGACACGTAAATTTTTTAACTCTTTATTGGCGTCAGAAAATTACCTTGGTTTAACATATGCACTACGACGTTGATGCTAGATTTATTAAAAAAAAATGTTTGATTGACGTCATGCTCGGAAGTTCGAGAAAAGCCTGTGCTAATTCTCTGATTTTTCAATAATCACTCTCTGCTTGCCCAGACACCTGTAATGGCATATAAAAACCCAAGTGGACGTTCTTTCTTACCGAAAAATAGGAACCTTGAATGAAGTGTTTTTAATGCAGAAAGGCGATACAAAGTTTGGTGAATTCTTGCATTTTCGCGAATTATTTATTTCCGCTTTAAAATCATTGCACCCACGGTACTTTTGTAACATGCTTTCAGGGACGTGGTTATGCTTTTTCATATGAATGACAAAAAGCTCTCAATTTCTGAAAACTGGCGCATTGAGGCCATGAAAACTCAGTGTGGGCAACGGTCCCTGGTATTCTAGATGAACACGAACATTTGGGGAATCCCTTATTCAGAACACACCAAAAATTTGGCAAACTACTTTTCGTTGATGTGGAGCAATTATTTTTCAAACAGGATTCACCACGTCATGGTCAACTGGTGCGCGCCCCGCGGGCCCCGCGCGTGGCCGTCTCTTATATGGTCACGTGAACGCGGTCTTCATTCGGGTCGGATGTAGCTGGTCACTTCTCTGTACCGTCTGTTTCCTTTATTATAGCTTTTAAACATACATTTCGTCTGGATAACAAGTAATAGTAATTTTCTATTCCTATAGTATTTTCTATTCCGCTCGAGGCCAGGGCATCTCCCAGCAGGCCGCGCTGCGTCTATACAATGCCGCAGCTTTGGGGGCGGTGCTCTATGCGCTGCCGCTCGTCACGGTGCGCAAGCCGTGCTGGAATAAACTCGAGCTTCAGCACCGCAAGTCCCTGCGCGTGTGCCTAGGCCTGCCCAAAAACTCGCAGTGCGCCATAACGTTGGCCGAGGCAGGAGCGTGGCCACTTGAGCTCCAAGCAGCCCGCAGGGCATTGAATCACATCGACCGGCTTCACCACGCACCGGACGGCGGCTCGCTGCTGCAGCGTATGGGCTCGCGCCCGCGCTCACGAATGAGCGCGGCGCTGCTCCAGTATGAGCAATTCACACAAGGCCCACCCCCTTACGGCTCCTGCGCGCCCTGGCCTGCTGCCTCGGAGGTACAGCGAAAGATCGTCGGCATTGCGGGAAAGCGGAGCACACCCCTCTGTGCTGTGCAGCAGCTGGCCAGAGCCGTCATACACGAGGAGCTCCAGGACCATCTCCTCGTGTACACCGACGGCTCAGTGGCCCGCGACAGCTGCTCCCTTGCTGCGGCGGCCACCATCTCCGCCCTGCGACTGCACAGCGAGCAACACGCAGCCTTCCTGGGCTCCTCCACCACGGCGGAGTTGATGGGGATCCGGCTCGGGCTGGACCTGCTGCTCACCCTCGGCCCTCGCCGCCCAGGAGTGCTCTGCTGTGCGACTCCCGCGCCGCCCTCAGCCGCCTGCAATCTAACGGCCGCGGTACCCCACTAGTGCGGGAAATTCGCTCGCGCATCGGGCGCCTCGCGCAGAGAGGTTGTGCCGTGCGTGCACAGTGGGTGTTCGGTCACTGCGGCATCGCCGGCAACGAAGAAGCTGACGACCTCGCGACCGCTGCGCACCAACTACCTGCCAGCGATCTGCCCCTTGCGCTGGAGGACGTGCGTGCGGCCATCCACGACCATCTCCGAAAGCAGCACCTCGACCCACGCATCGCGGGAGGTGAGTGCATCGACAGTGTCACCGGGTGTCGCGCACTTACACGGTCACAACGTGCAATGATCCTCCGCGCGCGCATTGGCTGCGTGTGGCCCGGGGAACGACGGGTGCGTCACGGAATCGCGACGAGTGATGTGTGTGACGGATGCGGTGCAGTGGAAACACTAGCACACCTGCTCCTTCACTGTGTCGCGTTCGCCGATGCTCGTCGCGATATGCTCGCGGCCTATAGGGCGCAGGGCACACTACCAGCCTCCATCAAGACGCTATTGTGGCCGCAGGGCAGTGCGCGCACTCGTGAGCGAACTTTGGTGAGCCTCTGTGCATTCCTCGAACACACGGCCTTGACGTCCCGTCTGTTCTCCGTCAGGTAGTTACACGCAGTGACCGAACGCTCCGCGAGTTCTACCTTGAACGATTAATAACTG
Organism: Amblyomma americanum; assembly: GCF_052857255.1. Lineage (NCBI taxonomy): Eukaryota > Metazoa > Arthropoda > Arachnida > Ixodida > Ixodidae > Amblyomma > Amblyomma americanum. The sequence goes on from NC_135497.1 coordinate 469,570,671, forward strand.
GACGCCCCACTCCAGTTGTTACCAACACAGTGCTGTGCGCGTGTGTGATTTAATTCCTCTAAAATGAACTGATCACGCGCACAACCTCGACACATTTCTTATTGTGTCAATAGTTTGTACATATTACTTCTCCCCCTATCCTCTCTTCCTGTCCCCTCACCTCTTTCATTTCATTTTTCCATTCTGCCTGCTGTCCTTTTTTTCCTCTGCCCCAGCTCAAGTGCTTCAGTATCGATGGCAGATGCCGGGGCTAGCAAAAATCTTTTCCTTCCTTTTTACTATTATTTTTTAATAAAACCACTACCACTACCACCTATTCCTTCAGTGGACTCTGAGACTGCAAGCTTTTTACATAATTTTGGGACAGCAGACAACACTTTAGTAACTTATAGCGTGAGGCGACTGTTGCCATGAAGAAAGTTAGTCCACAGACCCACCAGCGATGGAGGACTTCGATAGTGAGGCGGTTGCTTATTCTGTATTGCACAGATATGACAGTTTGTGTATTGTGAGTGCAACCTAGAAGTATTTGGTGCATTGATAAAACAGCAATGCCTTGAATTACTTTTGCTAGTCAGCCTTTTGCTAACTGCACTGATGAAGCTGCCCACTAAGCATGCATTACCGCTTGTGAAGTGTGAGTTAATATTTTGTGGCGATGAAAGGGGAAAAAAGTAACTTGATTTTTACTGCGAGCATAGGAATTTGTTTCTTTAGGAAATGCTGTCATGCTAAAATAAAAATTTTCCCTGCGAATTATTTCAAAGACATTCAAGAACACAGCACACGTAACTGCAAGTAAATTTCTTTCCCTATACGCATGCTAAAAATTATGTTTTCCGTACATCCGGGAGCTCCGGATTGTACGCAGGATGTTCTTTTGGACACGGAACATGCCACAAATTGCGTAACGTATGAAAGCCATTGCTTCAACTTTTTTCCAATTTACTTATTCAGCAGCAGGACATTATTTTCAGTCGAGCCAGAAGAGCCAAAGATTGAATCAATACAATATGTGCGCACGACTTTTATGTGCATCTCTCAGAATATGCAACGCATACAGCATCAAAGCTGTGCATAGGCTCATTCAAGAGACACTCGAGGTCATGCCGTTGGACTAAGGTTATTTAAAGTATCCTAGCCCAAAGGTTAACGGTACTAGGCCTAGTTTCAGATGACAAGCTTTACCCGAAATGTTACACTGAGTGCACAGAGGTTCCCGAGGTTCGGGAACTGGAAGAACCATTCGCCCCAGACCGTCATAATATCGCGGACCTTCTGTACAGCCCTTTGCTAGCATAAAACAGCTAATTTTGAGCCTTGGAAACTAAACAGAAAATCATATGTCAACTCCCGCACGGATACTTTTTACGGTACATCTGCTACCGCCTCTCAAGAGAAGGTTTCCGGTGGTGAAAAAAAGCAGCTGCAGAACTACAAGTCGACGTTAGATAGCGTTCTACAGAAATATACCAGATAAGATCAAGAAAGAGGAAGTGGAAATTTCAGTTCTTTGTCCGCTATCACGGACGATTCAGAAAAGAAGTGCGTTTTTTGGTTTGCAGCACCAAGTTGCTTCGATCTTCCAAATGACAGTTTGGCAGCGGTGCGCAAACGGAAAGTACGTCGCTAATTCCTTCTGCTCTTTGCAGCATCGAACGTATACATTTCGTGCCTCAGCTACTCGTGCCTGAGCTCCGTCGGGCTACGTTGCGCAATCACTCCCGCCTGGACACAGCGCTTTTCCTGCGGTACCTGTTCCGCAATCGGCGTCCAATCGGCGCCAGACAGCTGTCTTCTGCGAGCTTTAAAAAGAGCGACACTCCTGGATCTGCAACAGTTTGGCAGCGGTGCGCAAACGGAAAGCACGTCGCTAATTCCCTCTGCACTTTGCAGGTAAGCAATTTGCACCGTCTTTTATTCAGTGCATAGTTTGTTGCGCACTGCTGTCAAACTTGAACTTTTGCGTATTTGCTTTTCTGCCGCTCTTGTGCCATGTCGAAAGAAAAAGAAATCATGAAGACTTTAGAAGATTTCAAACGTGAGATGAGGGCCGAGCTGCGTTCTGTCAAGGATAGCTTGAAGTTCTGCAGCGACACTTGTGACGAGACGAAATTTATCAGCTCTGATATCAAGGCGCTAAGAAAGGAGATTGCTGATCTTGTAAGCTGCAATGAAAATCTTCGGGCTGAAACACAAACGCTTGGCTCAAAAAAGTCGAAGAACTTGAACAACACGGCCGCCTAAACAACCTACAAATCGAAGATGTGAAGTCAGATATTGAAGCCAGAGAAGTAATTGAGAAACTTGGCGAGGCCATCAATGAACAAGTTACTATCGCCGACTTAGACACGTGTCACAGATTTCCCACAAGTAGTAAAGGCGAAACCAACATTTTGGTCCGCTTTGTCCGCCGAGATAAGCGCCAAGCATTTCTTTCTAAGGATAGAAAGCACAAGCTATCTAACAAGGACCTTGGTCTCATTGACAGCGGGCGAATCTATGTCAACGAACACTTGACTTATGGCAACAAACAACTCCTGGGAGCAACCATAGCCCATAAGAAGGAAGTAGGTTGGAAATTTGTTTGGACGAACGGAGGCAAAATTTTTGCACGTAGGGATGAAACATCTGAGAAAAACTTGTGCACGATCTCACCTGAGCACAATAATCGAGTAGGCATCCACAACTTTGTTAGCTAGCGGCTAACCAGTCGTTGACATGGATTTCCCGCCCCACTGCATTCTATGTGATGTTTCTTGCTTCAACAATAAGTTTACTCCTCTTACAGAAATGTTCTCTGCTATGCATATTAATGTCCGCAGTATGAAGAATAAACGAGACTGTCTAGACATGTTTCTTGGGTCAATAAATCGACCGTTTGATGTGCTTTTGTTTACTGAAACATGGCTTACAACACATGATCATCTTCCATTCAAAAATTACCAGTATCATGGCCTCCTTCGTTCGAATATGAGTGGTGGTGGCCTTGCCGTGTATGTAGAGAGTTGCTATCCACAGTGGGTGTTAGACGAAATTTCTTTAACAAATTCGGGCGTCACTTGGGCTCAGCACTGCCACCGGGTTCGGCAGCCCTCCGCCTGTAGTTCTGCATGAATAAAATGATATGGCTATCATACCTAAAGGGGAAGTGACGCGAGAGAGTTATAAGCATTCCAAGAGGCCCGACTATTCCTTGACAAGAAAAGTTGGCAGCCTAATATGCCAAATGTAAAGGTTGCCCTGCTGGATTAGACAGAGTAAGATATTCCTTATGTCCAGTTTTCAATTGTGTGTCTCTTAACGGGCCTCGTGCTGAAAGCCATGTATTGAAGCATTAGTTGTTTAGAAGCCGCCAGAGCGTGTGACGACGTTCGGCGCGTCTGCGTATGTTGCACTGGGTGAGCACAAGTGCACAGCAGTACACTGGCCTTTGCACAGGCGCTCCTAACTTGAAGAACGGGCAAAATTCGCCGGCACCGAAGAGCAAGCACGTGATAGGGAAAGTGTAACTGTGCCATGCCGCGCTCCGAAAGTAGATTAGCTCACCCGTGTTCGGCATCGACTAGCGAGCCTGCAGTTCGCACTTGCCTCACCCGCTGCTGCCAGAAGCACTTCCAGCCTTCCGGCAAGCGCGTTGCCGCCCCAGCCCGTTCAGCTCGGCCGCAAGCTGCACCCACAGGCGCTGGCGTATTTCTGCCGGCATCCCCTCGCTGGCCCCGCGGCCCAGACCGGCATGCTGCTCCATAAAACAGAGCATGGCGTCAAGTTGCTCTGCGCGGCAACGCGGTGTACAAACACCGCGCTGCTTACTGTTGGCCACGCTCGCACACGCAGGCTCCATGCTCGTCACTGGCGCTCAGTAGCAGACGACAGCAGACGACTGCCAAAACGAACTTACTGCTCACGAGTTCAGTTAAAGCCCCCCTGTCAGTGCAGTAGCAACTGTACAATAAAAAAAAATTGAGTTGCGTTTATTTCAGAGCTGATTGCGAAACGCCTCTAGTTTTTGGATGAGCGTCATTTTTTAGCGTATCACGAAGCTGTCGAAATCATCGGCATTTTTGTCACCAGAACCACTTATATACAACGGTGCGATGCTGGGGCCATGGAGCGAAAATCGTTTCCAGCGGCCGAGACGTTACTTAATGTGCTCTTTTCTTTTTTTTGGTCATGGCACTTTACAAGGCGCAGTCGCCAAGGGCATGCATTCATTCTCTGTCAGTGACAGTGCGCGCCAGTCGCTGCATGTGCGTGCTCTCACCGAGGCCGCTCTGGTCTGTGTGCACGCACCGTTTGAGCCTGTTTACAGCTGGTGCACAGTGAGTACTATTTAAGACGGCTTCGCAGCAGAATGACTTTAATGACGCTCCCGGAACGTCGTACTTTTTCGCACTTGGCGCCAACAGTAGCAGACGACATCGTTTGTGTTTATCCTTTTTTGTTTTATTCTTCACATTTTGTAACCTGTTTCTGTCCTTACATATCCTGGCGACGCCTTAATATTTACGTCATGCCTACGTCATAATTTGAACAAAATGGCGAATTGTCGGGAATACGCCCCCTGGTCAGCGTCGAGTCCCGTGGGAAATGCCCGGAGAGAGAGCGCGCAGGCTGCGGCGCCGGCTTCTTCGTTTCCACGGAGGCCTTGGTGGCCTGGAGCCCAAACGACAGATCGATGTGCAGGATCCGAGTCTCGGCTGCAATTTGGTAGATGCGATAAACCAGGGGAGCAGCCCACCCTAGCTCGAAATTTTGACAATCTCCTCGCTAGTTGGTGATTATGTATTTGGAGGAGAAGTCGGAGGCTGGCAGGGTGGTGGCAACCTCTTCTACGTGAATTGCTGACTGGGCCTTGAAAGTGAGGCTGTGTACTGTTTGGCGCTCGTGGACGACCACGGCCGTCTACCATCCCCTAGGGTCCGGGCCGGAGACGTCCACGTAGAGTAGTAGTAGTAGTAAAAACATTTATTTTCACAGAAGGAAGAGTAAGGGAGTAGGGTGTTGGGGATAGATAGAAGTGGAGCTGCAGTGGTCGGTATTCCCTAGTCCAGGATCCCGTTGGCCTCCGCCGCTGCCTTGGCCCTCGTCACCAGCATAAGCTGTGTGCTCGGGTCGGAGTCAGCCAGGAGGGCCTCCCACTGCTCTAGACTAGGGCTATTTATCTTTGGTAGTAAAGGGCTTTTTTCACAGCCCCAGGTGGCGTGGTACGTTGTGGCGTAGCCCCCACACCACACGCACTCTTTCGCATATCTGTTCGGCCACATTTTATGATACATGGCTCTGCTTGGGTAGGTGTCTGTTTGTAGTCTTCTGAGCGTGGTGGCCTGCTCTCTGTTGAGGATATCCGCCGGAGCCGAGTACTTCTTGCGCGCTCCCAACAACGCCTTCATTGCCTCCCCGTACGATTCTGGCGTGCTGAAGGGTTCGACCGGCAAACCCGCCCTCCGGTTCGTGAACCCTCGGACAACGGTGTCTGCCATGAGATTTCCCTCAACCCCAGTGTCAGGGACCCAAATGATGGTGTGTTGAATGTGTGTGTTGTTTGATCCATGTCTGTGTTGGTTTTGTGCGAAGAGAATCCTCGCGGCTTTTTGGCCGATCCTGCCATCTCTGTATGCCCTCGCTGCAGCCTGAGAATCCGTCGCTATCCAGTAACTCAGTCCCTGCCGATGGGCTTCAGTCAGGGCTAGAGCTATGGCGATCTCTTCCGCTGCTTGTGTTGTCCTTGTGCGCACTGATGCACCAGTAATTATCTTCCCATTGGCGTTCACTACTGCTACCGCCCTAGCGTTTTCCTTCGTTCTGTACTTGGACGCGTCAACATACAGAACCATCTGTTTCTTCTTTAGGAACCTGTCCAACTCCAATGATCTCGCCGCCCGTCTTCCTTCGTGGTTCTTCGGGTCCATGTTTCTGGGCACTGGTTTAACCAAGAAAGTGCTCCTAATTTGGCTGTCAATGTCTGTCTTGTCTTCGCCCTCGCCTTCTGCCGGGTATCCTAGCTTTAGCAGTAGTGCGCGGCCAGTGGCTGTTCTTTTAAGTCTTTCGAGTTGAAATCTGAGCATAGTTTCACTGTGCTCCTCATAGGTGCCGTACACACCCATGTTCATTAACTTTTCTGTCGAGGCGCAGGTCATGACGCCTAAGGCTTGCTTATACGCCTTTCTGATGCATGTTTCCATTTTGTTCTTTTCCCCTTTATTAGGTTGTAGGTACGGAAGCGCGTACGTCATCCTCGGTATGATGAGCGCAGAAGTGATCCGTAACGCATCTCGCTCCTTCACCCCTTTTCTCTTGTTCGTAATCCGGCTTAACATCCTGCATATCTGTTTCGTGGAGTGTTCCAAGAGCTGGATGGTATGGTCTCGTTTGCCTTTCTCCTGCAGCCACATTCCCAAGATGCGAAGCTTATGTGTCCTTCTTACGGGTTGTCCATCGATCTCTAACTCTATCGATCCCCTGTCCTCTTTGTTTTTGTGAAGTCTAATAAATTCTGATTTTTCTGGAGAGCACTGCATCCCGCTAAATAAAGCAAATTGACCGATCTCATCCGCCGCTCTTTGCAGTATTTCTTGCTTGTGTCCTGTCGATCCTTTTGTCGTCCACACTGTTATGTCGTCCGCATAAATTGAATGTTCTACATCTTTGATGTTTTTCAGTCTCCTAGTTAATCCAATCATTGCTATGTTAAAGAGCAAAGGTGAGATGATGGATCCTTGTGGTGTCCCTCTGTTTGGCGTCGTCTTCTTTTCTGACCTAATGTTGTTGATGCCGATCGTTGCTGTTCTGGTAGACAGGAAGGCCTTTACGTATGCGAAGATCCTCTCCCCACAGTTTGTTGTCGAGAGTTCTGCGAGAATGGCGTTGTGGCTGATGTTGTCGAAGGCCCCCTTGAGGTCTACAGCCAAGATTACGCCTTCTCGAGTCCCCGATATTTGTTTTAGTACCATGTCTCTTAACTGGAGCATCACGTCTTGCGTGGAGAGTCCCGTTCTGAACCCGAACATAGTATCCGGAAACAGACCGTTGTCCTCCATGTAGTTGCTCAGTCTAGTCTTGACCACTTTCTCGTATAGTTTACCAAGGCATGAAGTTAGCGATATCGGCCTAAGGTTCTCTAAACTGGGTGTTTTCCCTGGTTTAGGTATCACGATAATCTCAGCGTGTTTCCACTCCGCCGGGACCGTGCCCCTTTCCCAGTGCTCGTTGATTAGTCCGGTCAGGCTTTCCATTTGGTCATCACTGAGGTTTCTGATCATTGCATTGGTTACTTGATCTTTTCCCGGTGTTGTGTTCCTCGTGAATGACCTGGCAGCCGCGTATACCTCGTATTCTTTTATCGGGTCATCCAGCTTCGAGTTCCTTGTCCCTGAATATACCATGGTGCAGGGTGGCACCTGCGTGCTTCCGACGTACCTGGACCAAAGAAAATCTGTAATCTGGGCGTCCGTGCCCTGAAAATTGTGCGTGATACGTTCTATCGTTTTGCTGTTTTCTCTCTTCGATTTTGTCGGGTCTATGAGGTGCCTGAGCAGCGCCCATGTTTTAGCGCTACCCAAGTTGCCGTTTAGTTCATCGCAAATTTGGTGCCAATTATCTCTAAGTAAGTTTGCGGTGTGGTCTTCTATCTCCTTATTGATTTGAGCTATTCTGAGTCTCAATTTTCTGTTATGTTTTTGTTTCTTCCATCTTTTCGTCAGCCCCCTACGAGCCTCCCAAAGATGTAGCAATCGTTTATCCGCACGTGGAAATTCATCGGTAGCCTCTAGCGTCATAGTATTGTCTCTGTGGACCTCCCGTAGTCGTTTGGTCCACTTTTCGATGTCCGTTATCGCATTTCTTCCGCCTTCATTCTCCAACTGTTGTCGGAATTTTTTCCAATCTGTGATTTTTGTCTTCCTCTGGATTGTGCTGAACCTTGTAAGTTTAATTTGCGTTTGAATTACGTAGTGGTCGCTTCCGAACTGCTCCCCGGTGTTAGACCATTCGTAGTCTAGGATATTTCCTATGATGGTCAAATCAGGGCTAGTGTCTCTTGAAACGCTGTTTCCGACCCTAGTAGGGTGTCTGCTATCGGTAACGATTTCCAGCCCGTGCGTGTCCACTCCATCTAGGATGGTTTTTCCTTTCTTTGTATTCATCTTGTAGCCCCACTCTTTGTGCGGAGCATTGAAATCTCCTACAATCACAAGGTGGTTTTGTTTTACCAGGCCGATCACCGCTCTAATGATTTCTCTGAAGTCATGTCTCCTCTTGCGCGGTGGGGAATAAATGTTAAGTACGAACAGGCTCTTCTCCCCGCGCTTCTTAGGTATTACCTCTATTAAAAGGTGTTCTATATCTTCTTCTGGCGTCGTGTGCTTGTGCGTAGTGACCCCCTTCTGACATAAAATGGCCACTTTTTTATATCTTTCATCTACTATGGTGTCGTAGCCGACTATCTTCGGCGAAGTGTTAGTTTCTTGCAGCGCTATTACAGTAGGTGGGTGTTTATGCTGCATTACATGTACGTTGAAATCGTTTTTGTTTCTAAATCCTCTACAGTTCCATTGCCATATTGTAAATTTTTCTTCTGCGTTAGCCATGATGTGACACTACTGCTGCGCCGCGAAGATCTTCGCGCTTTCGTTTAGGTCGACCTGTTCTGGTGCTCTCTTGTTTTGTCTCCTGAACAGTTCTGCCAGTCTCTGATCGGTCGCGTTCAGTCTGGTCATGATTTGTTCCAGCGTCGTCAAGACTGTTTTCTGTTGTTCCTGTATTTGGTGTAGTGGTTTAGTAGCATCTATTGCTTCCGTTACTTGCGGTTGTACGGCTGCTGGCCCCTGCGTGCTTGTTGTCGTCGAGGGCGATTGTACTCCGTGTACTTTTCCTTGGTTTGTTTGTTCTCTTTGTTGTCGCTGTTCTATAAACGAAAGCCTCCTTTTTAGTCGTTCGTTTTCATCTCTAAGTTCCCTGTTTGTTTTTCTAGAGCTTCGAATCGAGCCTGTATGGAATAGTCTAGAGCAGTGGGATAGACTGGAGACTCGCTCCTAGACTGACTCACCTTCTTGGACTTCTTGGTCTTCTGTTTGGTTGCGGAAGCGTCATGAGCGTTCCCTGGAACCCAGGCGTTGCCGCCGCCGTGATCGGTGGATCTCGCGTCTGCTAGCCCCGGAAAGTCTCCATCTTTGAAGAACGGCGTTCGGCTTCTGCTGCCGCCGCGCCTGTTCCGAGACGCAGATCTCGAAGATCCGTTCTTTCCTCTCGTTTCGGCTTCCTCGCTGTCGAACCACCGCGGCCTGTGGCCACCGTGGTAATTACTTTCTTTTTTCTTGCCTTGCTTGTTCTGCTGGCCTTTCTGCTTGAGGCGTCTCTTGCATCCTATATCGCCCGTGGCGTGAGCGTCGCCGCACCACTCACACCTGGGCTCCCCACACTCGTGTCCGTCGACGTTGGCACGTTTGCATCTAGGACACTGCGGAATGGGTTGTGGTTCCGGGCAGACGTCTGATTGGTGCCCCTGCAGGTGGCATCTGAAGCACACCTGCTTCGTAGGTTGGTAAGGGTAAACTCTGTACAGTCCTCCCATCACTGCGACTGTCTTGGGCAACCTCGGTCCATCGAACGCGATGAGCGCTGACTCTGACTTCCCGAGCATTCTGGCGTAGACTGCACGAATTCCCGGCGTTGCTACTTGGATGTGGTTCATTAGGATTTCTTGCGTGGTGCCGGCCATCACTCCATGCACCACACCCCGGACAGTTCCCTCCGCTGTGGAGCAGTAGGCATTGAACTCGAATTCTTTGTCTCCGAGGCACAACTTCCTCGTCTTTTGCAGAGCTTCTGCCTTCGCACCATCTGGCGTCCGGACTATTATTATGTTTGAGATGGCTTTCACCGCGACAAGCATGTCGCCGATGTAGACCAGGTTGCATTCCTTCACCAGGGCTTGTATGTAATCGCTGGGCTTGAAATCTCCCACTCTTAGGTTGTGGCTCTTCGGTCGGAATACGATTTTGTATCCTCCTTTCGGGAGCTGTACGAATTCTCGCCTGTTACCAGCGAGCGTCTTCAGTTGTTTGTTTACAGCGGACGCCGGTGGCGCGTTCGGGACCATGGCGTTCGGTCCCAGCGTCCCAGGTTTCTGCTGCTGCGGATCGCTCGTACTCACTGGAGTCTTGTTTGCCTCGGAAGGTGTACTTGCTTGACCGGTAGCTTTCCTATCCTTCTGGGCTCTGCGCTCCACTAATTCCTTCATCACTCGCCACGGGGTCTCGTTGACTGGGTAGACTCTTGGTTGTTCTTGCGGTCCCCTCATACCTCCGGCGTTGCTGATGCTTGCAAGCTCCATGGCTTGGGGCTGGTCCGTACCCGGGCTATTTTCAATAACCGGGGCCGTAATGTGTGCCGCAGTCGATGCTGATGCCATGCCGCCGTCGAGGCTGCTCAGCCCCGGTAGGGCCAGCGAAGCCCATGCGTCTCCTGCTTCGGCCACGGCCGACGCTACGTCGGCGTTAGGGTTAGCGTGACTCTCGCCGCCTCAAGATTTCAATGTCCCGTAAGTGGAAATAGATTCTACTCACAGAGATAAAATTGGTGTTCAGATGGTCCTCGTAACTTCACGGAACACATCCAAAGACTCCTTGTTTGCTCCCAAAATGGCGGCGCAAGGCTTCCGCTTGCGCCAGGCGCCTGCCATTCTGGTCCTCTTTGGACATTTTGGTGCGGAGAGGCCGCACGTGAAGGGTGCGTCTGCAGTGTACGGGAAGGCGTAATCTCTCCTCAGTGAATTGGGTGTGCAGGATGTGAAGACGGGCTAGAAGGTGGCGACTCGACTCTATATTTGTGAGACGAGTCCATTGGTTCTTGAGCTGGGCGTCCAGAAGCTCCCTGAAGCTCCCAGTGCCATGAGGTGGCTGGTAGAGGTAGAGACTGGTAGATCCAGCGCTCGTTTCATGATTTCGCGGAGGGTGACCTCAAGGGCATCCTCTTCCTGTTTCCGCATGTGGAGGTAGGGAGCCGAATTCGAGGTTCGACTGGTCACGAATGCGTTCGCCAGCCGCAAGGCGCCGTTGCATCGTAACCCACCGCAATTGTTGGAAACCCATGCGCTTGTTGTAAATCCATGATGCGCCTACCTTCCCTGCTGGGTGCGGTCGAAGAACTCCAGCACGCGCTGTACGCCGACGACATCACCCTCCGGGCTACGCAAGGACGCCTACTGGACATGAAGTCCAGCCTACAAACGGCCGCCAGGCTGGTGGACCGCTATGCCCGAGACTGTGTTCTGCACTGCTCCTCGCAAAAATCAGAATTCGTGCATCTGCGCCCCTCGCACACATGCTCGACACAAATCCATCTCTCCTTGCAAGCGGTCCCATTCGCTAATCCAAAGAAATCATAGTCATCGCACCCTTCATACACAACTAGTGACGTTGCGACACAATACTCGCCAAGCTCCGGCAGGTGGGGGACCAGGTGGGCCGCATGGTCCGCTTGGTTTCCAACAAGCTTTACTGGCTGCGAACTTGCGATTTCGCCGTGGCGGTGCTCTGTGGAGGAACATGACATCACAACGCACGCCTCGCCGCGGATATTTCTCTTTTGCTCCCTAGTCACTACTGCGCATGGGCCACTAGTAGCACCGAGCAACAGGTGTTCCGCCACTGCGCAGCGCCGCGCCTTTCCTCAAAATCCAACTTTCAATTTCCAGTTTTCTCTTTCTTCTTTCCCTCCCTCCTTTATCCCTTCCTTTACTGAGCGGTTCGGGTGTCCACCAAAATAATGTGAGGCGGTTAGTGTGCCATTTCCCTTTCTCAAAAACCAAACAAAACAAGTGAGCCGACAGCGTTCGTCGCGTTCATTGGCGTTGAAAACTTTGCAAAGGCCGTTCATTTTTACGAAAGGAAAGGCCCACAACCGGCTCCGTGGGTCTGTGGAGGCCTCAATCTCGCTTTCATGTATATGGCGTTGGTGTCCGACTGCAAAAGACGGCTTTGATTGCGTTCTGCACAATGGATAGTCAGAGCGCCCGGCCACCCTGGCAGGTGACATGCAGTTAATCGTTGGTGGCGAGAGATTGATCACCAAATGAACGCTGCGGCCTAACAATTCCTGCAGTGCCGCATGTCAGCCACAAAGCTGTCAGAGCTAATGCATTCAAGCCACATCTCTCTCTAACCACTGCCACATGTATCAAAGCACGAATGAGGCCTCCGCTTATCCAGGGAGCCATTTATGCGCCCTTTTCCTCACAGCCATCGCGGTCTAGAACGTTGTCAACACCAACGCCAATGAATACAGTGAACGCCGGCATCTTTCGCTTTGTATATCCACATTAACTGCGCCATTTCCTTTCCCCAAAAACAAGTTTTCAATTTTCAAAACGTGGAAGCAAAATTAGGAAGGTAAATGCGTCGCACGATATCACCTCATCAGCTAGTGTATTGTAGTCAAGATTGAATGTGTATGACAGTTTGTATATAAGTAGAGTGTCTAATCATTGTCATGGTAATGTGAGTATTTGTAATTGAGGCATGAGTCCGAAGTCATGCGTCATGACTGGAAACATAATCAATGTGGAACTGGCCGGAGTCATTGTCTGAGGAAAGAATTCGGACATCAGTCATTAGTCATGATCATAAGTCACGGACACAAACTAATTACAAAGTCCTCAGTCATAGTTAGGAAAAGCGCTGAATGATTGGTCACCGAATGGTTCTCAAAAATCGCTGAATCAATGGCCACAAAATTGGTCACAAAAAGTGCCGGCTCCTGGATCACAAAATGGTCCACAAAAAGTGCCGACTCACGGGTCACACAATGCTGGTGACAAAAAAAAAACTTTAAGGCGGTGTTGAGGTGTCCACGGAGATGAGTTCTGAAAGCTACTGCGCCCTTTACTTTTCTCAAAAACGTTTCCTTTTCTCAAACAACATGATTTCGTATGCCTCCACGTAAGCAGACTTAAGTGCCATCAGAGTTTTTGAATGACTAATGAAAGAAGAGCGCGAATGCCCCTCAATGAAAAATGGCGCGGTCTCCCCTGACAGAACCAAGCTGACCGAGCGTGGCACAGTGGAAGAAACGCCTGTGTGATTGTTGTAGCCGAGAGACTTTAAATCCGTGCATTCAGCACCGATAGTTCTGCACTGAATTCCACCTTGAGATATGAGGTGATCTGCTGTCACTCAGGCGCACATCCTTTGAGGATGCGAAAATAACCCGTCCCCACAGGCCCTCCTGCCAGCTCCCTATGCGGAAAGCTGGGAACAACTCCTCACCCAGCCAGACAAGATCACTCGCACTGATTTCGTGGGCCCAGGACGTAGCTCCCACCCGGGGGCCACAAAGGACCCACCTGCCCTAATTCCGGACACCTGTAGCAAATAAAAGTTTGTGTTGCTCCCTGAGGCATTATGCTCACCGGCGGCGGAACGCGCTGCGCCCTGCACAATTCGAAACCCGTGGTCGCCTACGTCTGCGTATGTGGTCGCCTATATGAATGTGGTCGCCTATGGTTTGAGTACCGCAGCAGGTTCGCCAAAAAAAGAATTACAGGATTGCACTTGTCTCCTTATGAGCTGAAATGCGAGAGCGCTTCCCTCCTTTCTTTCATTTTTTATCTCTTCAGCACTTTTCTATTTCTATTTATTTTTACCTTCTAATGTAATTTTATTTTATTTTTCTTCCATTTCTGATTTTTTTTCATTACATAGATGTTGCTTAGAAATGTTGCTTAACCGAATTTTACATTTTGTTTTATTCACCATGCAACTTAGACTGACCGTTCATGCGGACAACTTTCTTCCACTAACTTTCGGCTAAAACTTCCGTCCAATCCTCTCATTAGCCAAGCAAGGCTTACGCATTAAAATCGCCTTATCGCCTTACCGATAAGCGTAATCGTCAGCAAATGTTCCCACTGCTACTTTCCGACCGCAGCTGCCACGCCACCTTGCCGGCACAATGCTGACACTCATGGAAGTAGCCACGTGACCCTGAACTACCCACCAGTCTCATATCCAGGCTGAGAAAGAAATAATATAATTATTGGAAAGATGCCTTTTAAGGAAAGGAAATGGCGCAGTAACTGTCTCACATATTCCGGTGGACACCCGTACCGCGCCAGCGGCGTAACGGAAGTAACAAAGCAGGAAGTGAATGAAGAAGGCAAGTAAAGGGTGCCGTAGTGAAGGGATGCGGAATAATTTCGGCCACATGCAGATCTTTAACGTGTCGCTTATCGCAGCCGGGTTCAAACCCGGGAACACCGGCTCAGTATCCGACCGCCCTACCCAGTGAGCCACTGCGGCGAATGAATTTTTTTTTTGATGAAATGAAAGGTGCAGAAACTCTCTCACTTCTCGGTGGGCACCTCAACCGTGCCATGAGGTATTGGATTGGAAAACATTTACTTGCCCCGCCGCGGTGGCTCAGTGGTTAGGGCGCTCGACTACTGATCCGAAGTTCCCGGGTTCGAACCCTACCGCGGCGGCTGCGTTTTTATGAAGGAAAAACGCTAATGCGCCCGTGTGCTGTGCGATGTCAGTGCACGTTAATGATCCCCAGGTGGTCGAAATTATTCCGGAGCCCTCCACTACGGCACCTATTTCTCTCTTCTTTCACTCCCCCCTTTATCTCTTCCCATACGGCGCGGTTCACGTGTCCAACGATATATGAGACAGATACTGCGCCATTTCCTTTCCTCAAAAAACCAATTATTAAAACATTTACTTAGTCCCAAAGAGCCGAGCTGTATATCTTTCAATTAAAATTGATTTTTGAGGAAAGGAAATGGCGAAGCATCTCTCACATATCGGCGCACACCTGAACCGCGCCGTATGCTTATGGATAAAGGAGGCAGTGAAAGAAGAAAGGAAGAAAGAGGTGCCGTAGTGGAGGGCTCCGAAATATTTTCGACCACCTGGGGATCTTTAATGTGCACTGACTTCGCACTGCACATGGGCGCCTTATCGTTTCGCCTCCACCGAAACGCAGCCGCCGCGGTCGGGTTTGAAGCCGGGCCGGCTTGCAAAAAATTCGAGGACTCAAAAACTTCGCCTTTAGAGTGAAACGCGACAGCGTGTTGCAGCACTGCCAGAGGATCAACGGAACCATCGCCCGTTCGTGGGTGGTGGTGGTGGTGAAAACATTTATTACGGATGAATAGGAGGTATGTTTGGATCAGCCCGTAAGGGACCGATCCGTACAAGCACTAGGTGGAGGTCCCTAGTATGGGACCTCAGTGGCGGTTGCCGCCGCCCGGGCGCGCCCGACTAAGGCTTGTTGGGCCTGTAAGTGGTGGCAGCCGAGCAGGGTCGCCTCCCAGTCCTCCCGGGTTGGGTTGGGGATGGGGGGAATAGCGATCTCTTGCCCGATAGAGAAATCGCTCTGATATGTACGGTGAAAAGGACGCGCGAGGCGGCAAACCACGTAGAAGCGCTGTCAGGCGCCTTGCCGAAACTCGCGGGACTCAAGTTTCTGTCGTAGTTCGTCGGCACATCGTTCTCGATGAACCCGATGCCACGAACGCCAGCATAGCTTTCGATCCGAACGAACGGGAGGCAAGCCGCAAGCTTAGTGGTGTACGCGCTTTGGATGTGCGCTGCGTTGTTCGCTGCTCACCCCGTGATTCCTGCATGCCCGCACGGCACCATTGCGCCCGAACCAGACGAGCAGTTGGCGCTGCCGTCACGCGCTATCTGTTGGGGCTGTGCCGAATATTGCGAAGAGGAAGAGGAGGAGGTGGTGGTGGTAGTGGTTTTATTAAAAAAATAATAGTAAAAAGGAAGGAAAAGATTTTTGCTAGCCCCGGCATCTGCCATCGATACTGAAGCACCTGAGCTGGGGCAGCGGAAATAAAGGATAGCAGGCAGAATGGAGAAATGAAATGAAAGAGGTGAGGGGACAGGAAGAGAGGATAAGGGGAGAAGTAATATGTACAAACTATTTACACAAGAAGAAATGTGTCCAGGTTGTGCGCGTGATTAGTTCATTTTAGAGGAATTAAATCACACACGCGCACAGCACTGTGTTGGTTACAACTGGAGTGGGGCGTCCAGTTATTAATCGTTCAAGGCAGAACTCGCGGCGCGTTCGGTCACTGCGTGTAACTACCTGACGGAGAACAGACGGGACGTCAAGCCCGTGTGTTCGAGGAATGCGCAGAGGCTCACCAAAGTTCCCTCACGAGTGCGCGCACTGCCCTGCGGCCACAATAGCGTCTTGGTGGAGTCTGTAAGTATGCCCTGCACCCTATAGGCCGCGAGCATATCGCGACGAGCACTGGCGAACGCGGCACAGCGAAGGAGCAGGTGTTCTAGTGTTTCCACTGCACCACATCTGTCACACACATCACTCGTCGCGATTCCGTGACGCACCCGTCGTTCCCCGGGCCACACGCAGCATATGCGCGCGCGGAGGATTATTGCACGTTGTGACCGTGTAAGTGCGCGACAGCTGGTGACACTGTCGATGCGCTCACCTCCCGCGATGCGTGGGTCGCGGTTCTGCTTTCGGAGATGGTCGTGGATGGCCGCACGCACGTCCTCCAGCGCAAGGGGCAGATCGCTGGCAGGTAGTTGGTGTGCAGCGGTCGCGAGGTCGTCAGCTTCTTCGTTGCCTGCGATGCCGCAGTGACCGGGCACCCACTGTGCACGCACGGCACAACCTATCTGCGCGAGGCGCTCGATGCGCGATTGAATTTGCCGCACTGGTGGGGTACCGCGGCCGTTAGATTGCAGGCGGCTGAGAGCGGCGCGGGAGTCGCACAGCAGAGCACTTCTGGGCGGCGGAGGGCCGAGGGTGAGCAGCAGGTCCAGCCCGAGCAGGACTCCCATCAGCTCCGCCGTGGTGGAGGAGCCCAGGAAGGCTGCATGTTGCTGGCTGTGCAGTCGCAGGGCGGGGATGGTGGCCGCCGCAGCAAGGGAGCAGCTGTCGCGGGCCACTGAGCCGTCGGTGTACACGAGGAGATGGTCCTGGAGCTCCTCGTGTATGACGGCTCTGGCCAGCTGCTGCACAGCACAAAGGGGTGTGCTCTGCTTTCCCGCAATGCCGACGATCTCACGCTGTACCTCAAGGCAGCAGGCCAGGGCGCGCAGGAGCCGTAGGGGGGTGGGCCTTGTGTCAATTGCTCATACTCGAGCAGCGCCGCACCCATTCGTGAGCGCGGGTGCGAGCGCATACGCTGCAGCAGCGAGCCGCCGTCCCGTGCGCGGTGAAGCCAGTCGATGTGATTCAATGCCCTGCGCGCTGCTTGGAGCTCAAGTGGCCATGCTCTTGCCTCGGCCAACGTTGCGGTGCACTGCGAGTTTTTGGGCAGGCCTAGGCACACGCGCAGGGACTTGCGGTGCTGAAGCTCGAGTTTCTTCCAGCACGGCTTGCGCACCGTGACGAGCGGCAGCGCATAGAGCAACGCCCCCAAAGCTGCGGCATTGTAAGCCACTGCGCGGCTTGCTCGGAGATGCCCTGGCCTCGAGCGGTGAGCTTGTGCACGGCGGCGGTGATCCTCTTCATCTGCAGACAGGCCTTGGTCGCCGCAGGGCGGAAGGAAAGGCGCCAGTCGATGTCCAGGCCAAGGTACCGCACCGATTTACGCCAAGGAATCGGAGTCCCGTCCAGTGACAGTGGCGCAAGGTGCGCGCGCGAGCGCGAAACGCAGGCCATGGCCACCGATTTGTCCGCGCTCAGCGACAGACCAAGACCGCGCAAGCTGGCATCGATTGCGGTCAGGGCTCCCTGAAGGCACCACCGCACGCGGAACGCCTCGCCCGGTGGTCCCCGGCACCACAGAGCTATGTCGTCTGCATATATGGACATGTACACATGGTGTCGGCCACTCGTGGGGAGGGAGGCCGGCACCACCGACATGGCCACATTAAACAGAAATGGTGATAGGACAGAGCCCTGCGGCACGCCCATGTCCACCCGGCGAGGCTTGGAGAGCTTACCCCCTACTCGTACGACATGGTGCGCCCGCTCAGGAAGCCATGAACGTATCGCAAAAGGCGCCCGCTCACACCAGCCCCCTCAAGCACCGCGAGAATTGGTGCGCGTTGAACGTTGTCAAAAGCGCCCGAGACGTCCAGTAGTAGCAGCAGCGCAACCTGGCCTGCCGCCCTTGCATGCTCCAGCGCTGTAACAACGTCCGATATAGAATCAGCCGTGCACCGCATCCCACGGAATCCCGTCTGCCACTCGTCAAACAAATCAGCCTCCGCAGCCCGCTCGTTCAGACGCACCAACGCCATATGCTCCATGAGCTTACCTGCCGCCGATGTTAATGCCACTGGCCGGTATCCGCTCATCTCCGTAGGTGGGCGCCCTGCCTTTCGGATGGGACAAACGACCGCGGTTCGCCAATACTCCGGTAGCTCCCCACGTTCCCACACCAGGTTGATCTGCTGCAGGAGGATCTGTCGTTGCTGCGCATCCAGGTTTCGCAGCATCTGGTATGTCACCCCGTCCGGTCCGGGCGCCGAGGGGCGGCGGAAGCGCTGCAGCGCATTGTTCAGTTCCGCCGCGGTGAACGGCGCATCACAAGGACCTTCTGAGGCGACGGGCGAGGGACTGGCGTCGCTTCTGGGGCTCTCAAGAGCAGCTATGTTAGCGGCGTTTGCCGGGCTGGGCGGCGCGAATCGATCGGCAAACCGCTTTGCCAAATCTACAAAGCTGAGCCCGCTGGAGATTGCGAGGGCGGACAGCGGTTGACGGTTTGCCTGTGGTTCGGTGATGGGCCGCAGGGTGTCAAACAGCCTCCGCGAGCTGACATCTTCCTCCATCCTTTGGCATAGTGAAGCCCACTGCCGGCGGTATTGCTTGTTGGCGTGGCGGCGCGCTGCTGCGTCCAAGCGGTTGTAGACAGTCCAGTCGGCGGCTCTGTCAGTCCGTCGCGTCCTTCGCTCTGCGCGATCTCTCTTATCGCGCAGATTGAGCAGCTTCATATCAGGTGTGGGCTGCCCTGCCCTTACCTCTGCTCTTTGGGTGGCTGCAAGAGCGCTTCGGACTAGACTTGAACAAAAATCTGCGCCAGTGGCCGCCGCCTCGTCGACCGCCCGCCTGAACGCACTCCAGTTGCTAATGGAGTAGGCACGTTTGGGGCGCGCCTCCAACGCAGTGGGTTCGATTAGGATGGGGTAATGATCCGAGCCCCAGAGAGGTGGTGATCGGTGCCATGTCGCCTCGATGCCTCTGGATGCGAAGGCAACGTCGATGCAGGAGCCGGTTGTTCCGCGTCGTCGAAAGGTGGGCTCGCCGGTGTTCAAGGGGGTGAGTCCCGGCTGCGTTGCTGCGTCGTGCAGGTCGTCTCCACGCGCGGAGTGGCGCGCACTGCCCCACGCACTATGGTGGGCAATAAATTCACCACAGATGATTTGGCGCGGGACACAGCACGAAGACACAGCACGAAACCACAGCGCGTTCCACGCGCCAGCTGGGCGCACATACACACTGGCCACCGACGTGTCAACACCACCGACGCTCACTGTCACCACCACGCACTCCTGGGCGTCAGATGTCGCCGCCGCCGAGCCGACGAGGGTGTGCTGGACGTCCTGCCGCACGTATATCGCGCACATTGATTTCCCGGGGCGATGAGATGTGACACAACAGGGCACTGCGGCACAGGTGGGTTCCTCGCACGTGGTGGCTGAGTGGTAGCCAATGTAGCCAGGTAGCCGCATCTGGGGCTCCACGTCATGTGAACGTACGTACGTCTCTTGCAGCGCGATAACTTCCGGCGAATAATGTGCGATGCGACCTCGCATTTCGGCGTACCGCGCCGCAAGTGAGCGCACGTTCCACTGTAGGATGGATGGTATGCGGGAGGGAGTCCGGCGGCTAGCCATCATGCTGGCTTATCTTTTTTTTGTTTATTTCTCCTTTGGGCAACATACAGGTATTGCCCACGAGGCAAGACGAAAGGAGGTGCTAAACCTCCTGACTGGGTCTTGTCCTCGCTTGGGTACAGCAGCAGGAGCGGTATTGCTTTACACAACAAAAAAAGGCTGTCCTTGCCATCACTTACACAACAGACGCATCATAAACAGTTCTTGCAAATATATACAGATAATAAAATAATAATACACACTAAATCATATACAAAAATGGTACAGAAATGCAATACATTAGGGTTGTTCGAACCGACATAATATTACATCAACCAGAACCAGAAGTAAGCATTTGGTCGTCTAGGACACAACGTTAAACAAAAAGAAAGACGAACAGATGCGTTTAAAACCCCTGGGCGTGGAACTATTTTTAGCTGCATCTATTACAAACGGATGAGAATTACACATCAACATGATTTGGTGCTCAATTGATTGTGTTCCGTAGTTAGTACGAGGCCTATTTACCACAACAGAAGTCTGACGCAAGCTGTAACCAGTAGATCTATTTAGGTACGTGTTAAAAAAATTAATGTAATTTGTTTTTATTTCGTTATAAATAAACACACATATTTTGAGTTCATACATGGTTTTCACAGGGATCATTCGAGACTTTGTATTTGCCGAGCAACTATTTGTGTTGTTTCCTGCAGGTAAAAGAAACCGAGCTGCACGCGACTGCAGGGCTGATATTTTTTCTAAGTCAGTTTTGTTACAAGTACCCCAGATAAGAAGACAATAACTGATGCGAGAATGGATAAGAGAGAAATACAACTGTCTTTTCAGCGAGCAAGGTATAAGATCTCGAAGCCGGGAAAGCATACCAATAGCTCTCGCTATCTTGACACGGGTGTGGTCTATGTGGTCGCTCCAGTCTAGGCTGTGATGGAATCTAACTCCTAGAAAGGAATGGGAGCTGACACGCTCAAGGTAGCAAGAGCCGTAACGAAGCTTAAAATCGTAATCAATTGGCTTGTTTTTTGCACAAAAAAGCATAAATTTAGTTTTTTTCTCTTTGAGTTCAAGACTAATTAAGTTTAGCCATACACTAAGATTTAATAGCCACGTGTTAGCAGTGTTTTCAAGTTCATTAAGATTTGTTCCAGAGAAGAATACATTCGTATCGTCTGCATATAATACTATATAATCAGTTTGAGGAATGTTAACTATATCGTTTATATAGATCAAGAAGAGCAAAGGGACTAATATAGATCCTTGCGGTACAGCATATTTTACAGACTTTGGGTTTGATTTATAGCCATGTAGACATGCGGGAGCACCCGCTGCTTCTAATCAAGCCAGGTGTCCATCGCTGCCCTCCGGGAAAAGTGCGCTGAGGGCGCGCAACGGCAGCTTTGAGCGCGCGATCTCCGCGTCCCGTGCGTCAGGGGGCTGGCCATGACAAGCGGCCGCAGGCTCGGGCCGCGCTGTACGGGACGCCGGGCAACCGGATCGCCGCTGCCGCTGCCGGCGCTGCCGTTCCTTCGGTGATTGCTGCTGCTGGGGTGTTCCCTTGACGGCCTGAGCATAAGAAAGCGCACGCGGCGTCTGCTGATGTTGCTGGGCTGGGGCCGCTGTCTCAGCCTGGACGTCGGTGCCATGGATGTGGCCATTAAAGTGGCCACGGGACGCTCTCGCTGCCAGTGCGGGAACGCTGGGTCAATGGCTGCGTGCAGCCCCCCACAGTTAATGCAGCGGGGCTTGCTCGCGCAGGTACCAGGCTTGTGCGGCCCGCCGCAGCGCGTGCATCGGGCAGGAGCACGACACACCTCAGTGACATGCCCCAGGCTGGCGCACTTGGCACACTGGAGCGGCCGGGGACGGCAGGGACGGACCGCGAGCCTACTCTTGAATATGGTGATGAACGCCGGGGGTGTCGGCGCCGCAAAACGGAGAGCGAGTGTGTTGCCCGACAGAGACGCCGACGCCATCGGCACCGTTGACTCCGCCGCCGCTAGCAGCTCCTCCGCCGTCCTGCGCCCGTCCACACCGAAGACCAGGCCGGAGCTTCGGTTCCGAGGAGAAGGCTCCTTGGCGCAGGCCGGCACGCCGCGGATGACGGCTATGGCTAGCAGGGCCTGGAGAGCATCGCTGCTCACCGCGTCCACTGCCGCCACATTCCGCCGCATGTTTACCCGGACGGCGAGGACGCCCGGGCGGGATCCGATCTCCTCGGCCAACTCCCAGCCCTGTTCCCTGGTGAAGGCGGTGCCCCGGTTCGCCGGCCGAAACAGTGCCGTCCCCACCAGGCTGGACGGGACCTCCACGGCAGCCGCGGCTCGCTCCAGGGCAGCTCTCCGACGCCGCTGCGCCTTGGTAGTGATAACGCGCCACGGGACCAGGCTGGCCCCAGTATCAGCGTCGCCGCTGTCTGCGGCGCATTGCTGCGGCGCGCCGCGGAGTTGGGCGCGCTCGCTGCCAGCAGACGAAGCCCCAGCCGCAGCCTAGTCTCGTGCGGCGGGATTTGGTGAGGTCGCACCCGGTTTTCATCCGGACGCCATCGCCCCAGCAGCAACAGCAGCAGCAGCATCAGTAGCAGGCTGGAGGTGGGCTCCATGGGGCTCGTGCTAGGAAGGCCCTGCTCCTTCGAGTGTGGAGGAAGAGGGAACAGTGACGGTGGGAGGGCTTCGAGCTTCCCGCTTGGCCACCGCGATGTCCCTTTGGTTTCCGAGTCCCTCTCCTCCTCGGACCCCGTTGAGCGTCGCCGTTTCCGGAGAGCAGACTCGTCCATTGAGGTGCACATGCTCTTCTCGGCTGCAGGTGTCCGTGGTGACCCCGCAGCAGCAGCTTCAGGGGGAGAGGGCATCACAGCCGGTTCCCTAGGTGTAGCAATGGCGGCAGGAAGCGCAGGGGTGGCCAGAGGCGAGGAGGGAGCCGCCATGGAGTTCTGCGTCTGGTGAGCGAGCGCCATGGCGTCCCTCAAGGCTAGAACGCGTGGGTCCGTCGGCGACACGTCCAAGGTCCCGATGACGGACTCGAGGTTCTCCGAGGTGGTGATGAGCGCCGCCGTCAGGCACGTCACTGTGTCCCGCAGTTCAGAGATCTCAGCCTGCATTCGCCGAATGGTGCTGGACGGCCTTGCTCTGGATGGCTTTCGTCTCCGTGATCGTTAGCGTGAGCGGCCTGCCCTGCGTTGCTCATTGTCACCGCCGAACACAGGCCTTCGCTCGTTCACGGTGTCTGTGGCCTCCATGGGGAGACCCCGCAACGCCGCGAAGCCTTAGGCCCTGCGTCCGAAGGAGCAGACAGCTAAAAAAACACGTACGCTCGCTTCGAGCGCCCGCGGAAGAAATCGGAAAAGGAGGGGCAAGAGAGATTTTTCGCTCACGGCCAGCGCCGCCGATAACACCGGCTTTTCGGCGACACGAAGCCCTTAACGCTGTCGCGTTAAAATGGGTTTTTGGATAAAGGAAATGGCGCAGTATCTCTCACATATCAGCGGACACTTGGACCGCGCCGTAAGGAAAGGGATAAACGAGGGAGTGAAAGAAGAGGTGCCGTAGTGGAGGGCTCGGAATAATTTCGACCACCTGGAGATCTTTCAAGTGCACTAACATCGATCGCACAGCACACGGGAGACAGCGTTTCACCTCCATCGAAACGCAGCCGCCACAGTCGAGTTCGAACCAGGGAACTCCGGGTCAATAGCCCAGTGGCCTAACCACTCAGCCTCCACGGCAGGCCCCGGGCCGGCTTGCACGAAACAATTAAGACAGCTACCTCTGCTTCCCGCTCATTGTATCACTCGTGGCAAGCCCAAATCCACCTTTTTCCACTACCGGTGGGTATGTCCTTCCACACAGGCAATTCCCCCCATCCTTAATCCCACTCATTCATCATTGGTAGCTGCTTTACGGAGAGCTAAGCCTGCTGGCGAGAAATGGCTGGTCGATCAGGCTTTATGTGAACCTCCCACGCGTGCAATCCTGGACCAGAGTGGGACCACCCTGGAAGATTTTTTCCATCCTCCGCTGTCTAAAAACTCTCACGGTTTTGAGAAAACGAAAAGCACATAGTTGGTTCACTTTGCCGCCTACTAATATCCGGGGTTGCCAAGCTATAAATTGGAGTTTGTGGCGCGCTTGAGGTGTTCACCGACAAGACAAACCAGCTATGCGCCTTTCCTTTTCTCAAAATAGGGAGAGATATTAGGCTGCGCAAAAGATTATACCGGAAAATGCTTCGTACAAGCCGCCCCCTGTTTCAGAAGAGTCATGCTTGGTGGCCGTCTACCCATGGCTGTTGACGAACCGGCCGACCCACTCAATGGCCCGGGCTTGCATCCGTAGGTCTGAGATGGCTACCACGGCCTGCCACCGCTAGAGAGAAGTAACTTGTTTTAAATCAGTGAAAGAAGAAAGTGCCGTAGTGGAGAGCTAGAGAATAATTTCGGCCATCTGGGGATTTGACACGTTCACTGACGTCGCACAGCACAAGGGTGTATTTGCGCATCGTCTCCATTTCAACAGGAAATGAAAAAAAGACCAATGTGCCTAAGGAAGTGTAATGGTCACGAAAGTCGAGGTAATCTTTTTTTTATCGCAGACCAGTGTTAGATTATATTTTGCGGCCAAATGCATCCACTACGGCACCTATTTCTTCCTTCATTCCTCCTTTATTCCTTCCTTACTGCGCGGTTCACGTGTCCGCCGATATGTGAGACATATTGTGCCATGATCTATTCTTTCACTTCATCTCAACATGTAGCATCGTCAACATGAGGGCAATGTTCCCGTTATCATGTTTCACTCAAGGGTACTACAGCTCTCACAGCCAGTCGAACAGAGCTACTAGCTACAATAATACCTATAAGGACCAACAATGTAGAGGCTGGTCATCTTCTATCAGGACTGACTTAAACTCTTGAATTTCTTAGAAAAAATTCGAACCCGACCGCGGCAGCTGCGTTTTTATATAGTCGAAACGCTAAGCCGCCCGTGTGCTGTGCGATGAATAATAATAATAATTGGTTTTGGGGGGAAAGTAAATGGCGCAGTATCTGTCTCATATATCTTTGGACACCTGAACCGCGCCGTAAGTGAAGGGATAAGGGAGGGAGTGAAAGAAGAAAGGAAGAAAGGGGTGCCGTAGTGGAGGGCTCCGGAATAATTTCGACCACCTGGGGATCTTTAACGTGCACTGACTCGCACAGCACACGGGCGCCTTAGCGTTTTTCCTCCATAAAAACGCAGCCGCCGCGGTAGGGTTCGAACCTGGGAACTCCGGATCAGTAGTCGAGCGCCCTAACCACTGAGCCCCCGCGGCGGGTTAAATGTCAGTGCACGCTAAAGATCCCCAGGTGGTCGAAATTATTCCGCATCCCTCCACTACGGTACCCCTTTCTTCTTTCCCTCCCTCCTTTATCCCTTCCCTTACGGCGCGGTTGAGGTGTCCAACGATATATGAGACAGATACTGCGCCATTTACTTCCCCAAAAACTTAGTATTATTGTTAATTTAAAAGCGGCCGCCGTTGAGAGCGACCCAGCGTGGCCTGTCATTTGAGTCTGCTCTTAGCAGGAAAGAATCCGTCGAACGCATCACTGCGATCATGGGCGCCTCCATTCTTGCTTTCGAGCACCTAGCGATAGAGCTCCGATCTTAAATGTCATTAGGGTGGGATGTGGCGTGCACACGTGACGCACAAGTTTGAGCGTGCGCGGATGCTGCTATTCATTGGCAATGATGGCTCTACGAAAATGAAACAAAAAAACAATGTGCCTAAGGGAGTGTAATGCGCCACCAAAGTCGAGGTAATTTTTTCTCACAAGTTCAAGAAAATTTCTCTACTACTAACAGTAGACGAACTGGCTCCTCAGTGTTGGTCCTTGTAGGTATGATGGTAACAAGTAACTGTGAATAGACTGGAATAGAAAATCCGGACCCCGTAGAGTATCTGTTACGGGTCCAATTGGACTTATTTTTGGAAATGTGGCGGAGAGTTTGAAGGATCCTTCACTCCCGCCACCGGTTGACCCGGTATTGCCCTACCTCCGGGAATGGCGTTGTCTTTAGCGTGTCTTTACTATGCTGTCTTTCTATCCCATCTTTCAACTCTCCTATTATATGCACGTGGTAGCGATTGTGGCTCGGCTTGAGCCAGTGAACAGGCCTGTGCACTTTCCTTCCTTTCTTTCTTCCTGGCAACAACAGACAGACAAATAGACGGACTGGCTTTTCAATCTGTGCATGTGCCGGATAGACGCTCTCTTATCAATGCGAGGGGCTCCAGGCCTGTTGGTAATGATGATCCATATTAGAGAGAATTGGAAGTATAGATCATTTATCATATATTTCTGCTAGTCTCATAAGGCACCTTTGGCATAAAATGTCTGCCTGGTGGTACGTATGAAAATGTGGGGGCCACCTTGGTGCGCTGGATTTGTTACTGCTTGCGCATTTGGCAGAAAAATAATATCTGACGCTGGTCTGCGATACAAGTAAATTACGAGCGCTGATAAGTATTTTTTGATGCGAAATGCGACAGCATGCCGCGTTTCTGCCACAACGATATCTACGCCAACATCAATGAACACCGCCGGTCTATATTGATGGTCCTTGAGGAAATGAAACGGCACAGTACATTCTTCATTCCCCCTGACTTTCGCCGACATCACCAAAACAACAGACGAGACACCGTTTCCCACCTCCCCATCCGGACCCCGACCGAGGGCAAGCCGCCCTGCTCCGCAGGTTGCAGACGCACTCAATTCTCAGCCACTGCGGGCGATCACTACTCACCACTAATCACCAACGGGGAGTATGACCCCACATGCCCAAAGTGCAACCACAGAGAACCCGCCACTCAGGCGCACATCCTCTGGGGATGCGAAAATACCTCTCCGCCATAAGCCCTCCTGCCAGCCCCCTCTGCGGAAAGTTGGGACCAACTCCTCACCCAGCCAGACAAGGCCACTAAAATCGCATTGATTTCTTGGGCCCAGGATGTCGTCCCCACCAGAGGGCCACACAGGACCCACCTGCCCTAATTCCCGACTCCTGTGGCACATAACCTTGTGTCTCTCTCTCTCTCTCATTTCTCTGAGAACACTTCGACCGTACCGTTTGCTCGAGAGTAGTAAGTGGTTTTTATTAAAATAATAATAAAAAGGATGTAAAGATTTCTGGTAGTCCCGGCTTCCGCCATTGATACCAAAGCACTTGAGCTGGGACAAGCTCGAAAGCTGCGTTTTTGCCACTGCGTTGTCAACGTCAACGCCAGTGAAAGCCGCCGGTGTATTGCTTCAGGAGGTGCGATTGGTGCGAAGTTGTTAAACGCCGGCCGCGTTTCTGCTGCAACGTTGTTCTTGAGGACACAAATGTCGCAGTAATTGTCTCGCTTCTCGATAGACACCTCAATCGCGTCTTTTGCTCCAGTGTGGCGTTTTTGTCACAATGTTGCCAACGTCAATGAGCCTAATGAACGCCGAAGGCCTAAATTAGTAGTTTTTAAGGAAATGATATTGCGCAGTAATGGTTTCACTTATCGGTTTAGACCTGAACCACACCGCTTCCTCTAGTGCCCCGTTTGTGCCAAAAAGTGCTCAGAGCCCTCGCCAGTAAACGCCGACAGCCTATTGCTCCTTGAATTGATGAAGCGCTCCAAAACCCAGCGCACAGGAAAAAAAAAGACACGAGTCAGGCGCTACTTGCAACTGTTTATTGAATTCAAGAATGGCTTATTTATAGCCAAGAGAAAGGCGTAGAGGAAAAGAAGACAAAAACAATACAACAAACAACAGGAAAATGACTGGTGCGAGAGGAAGGGTACTACAGAGGGGGGAACAAAAGTGATCGAAATCTTTCTAAACATATCTAAAAATATACATTCATTCTTATGAATTATCAGCGATAGAGTGCTGACACAGGAACTGCCGCTTTTTCTAATCCGGTGAGCTTCTAGCAGTTCACGGACAGTCTTATCTTTACTTCTACATGATATCTGAGTTTCTTCGAGCTTTGGTTCACAAACTTTTTGCTCTTTTTTGCCGCAGTCCTTGCAGTGATGCGGCAAATGTGATCCGGCACCAGTTCTTAGCGAGCATAAACGCTCGCTAAGAACTGGTGCCAGCCGATATATTAATGAACGCCTAACGGAGGCCGATGTATTAATGAACGCCTAACGGAGCATAAACGCTCGCTAAGAACTGGTGCCAGCCGATGTATTAATGAACGCCTAACGGAGCATAAACGCTCGCTAAGAACTGGTGCCGGATCACATTTGCCGCATCACTGCAAGGACTGCGGCCTGTCTGGCCGATGTACACTTTTCCATAAATCAGTGGGATGCTATAAACTACCCCACAACATATTTCAGAAAAGAGTTTGCATGCTTAGTGTCGCATTCTGTTGACTTGGCATTATTATTTCCAATCTTCCGACAACGCGATGCAAGTTTTCTGAGTGCAGAGAAGACCACCAGGACTTAGTATTTCACGGCAACGTACTTAAGATTATGAGCCACTTAGTGGGAGTATGGAATCACCACCGGTTTGATTTTCTTTTCAGATACTTCACCACGCTCGCTCTTTTTTTCTTTCTTTTTTTTTACCTTTTTCAGCAATGCTTCCGTCACAGAACTAATCACCAGGGAAGGAAACCCTGACTGTTTAAGCTTTTGTATCTACGCGTCAAAGCTTTCCTGCACTTTTTGACAGCACGATTTTATTAGAGCTTAATCAAGCCACATGATGGCAATGGCACGTTTCACAGATTTCGAGTGCGTCGAATCGTACGGCAACAATTCTTTGCGGGCACGACGACGATACATCCAGCAAACACCTTCGTTAGTAATGGTTATGTCAATATCTAAATCTGTAATTTGTTTTCTTTCGCTAGTTCATATGTGAAATCCAAACCATTAACATGTTGTTTAAAATTCGCTAAAATATCCTTCACAGTTTGAGAGTAAGTCGCGATTGTTTAATCAATACAATTAAGAATTGTAAACGTACCTAAAGATCTTGAGAACTTTGCCTGCGCCAAATGCCCCCAATAGGGTTCTGTCAATGCCCGCAAGAAAGATGTTGCACAATACGGGAACGACGCACAAACCAACACATATTCCTCGTTTTTGTACATACATTTCACTTTGAAAGGAAATGCCTGTCGAAAGCAATTAAAACTCTAAGAGTGCTGGGAAGTTATCGACAAATATACTGGCAGTATTCTGGAAAGAAATCAGGCCGCTCGTTTCGATGCAGGCTAAGACAGATGCCATCAACTCTGCTTGCGGTATAGAGTAAAAAATCTAGAGAAGCGCCTGTCTCGTGTCCTTCTTTTCCTGTGTGCTGTGTTTTTGTGCGCTTCATCTACTAATGCTATGAACCAACTTACCCAAGAGCGTGTTCTACTGAAATGCCTATCGCTCCAGCAGGAGTGATGAAGTCATTCGCATGCCACGTGTGCTCGCCACGTGTTTCTGCTGGCGGCGAGGTTTTCGAACAATGAGCCAAGAATAGCTCCGATATTTTTAAAAAAATTCGTTACGACTTCAGGGGGTGCCTTAATTCAGGATGACAAGGGCGGAAAGGGGGGTAAGGAAGTCACTGCCATCTGCGGCTAAAAGGTTTCATGTGATACCGGGTGTGAGCTGCGTATACGATCAGATTACAAATCGTGTCAGCAAGGTTTAATATATCGCAAGCCCTTTCATTCATGGTTATAAGCCCCCCTCTTTGAAAAAAAAATAAAACGGCGCGTGACTGACGTGAGAAAACGTGGCGCTGAGACACGCGCTTGACTTCAGGAACACGTACGTCGTTACTTCACTACAAGGGCTGATAAAGTTTCCTATATGCCGATGATTTACTTTACTTTGTTCGCTCATTCAATTGCCTCAGAATCGAACTTATATATAAATTCATTATCTGTCGACCACTTCTATTTCGTCAGATCCATCTACTTCGTGTATATTCAGTAAGCATGCATTTCCTAAAAGCACATTGAATACGGTTGCATGATCCTGCAGACATATTCAGAAGAAAACAAGAAAATAACTGCTGTAGTACTGACGCCAGCGCTTCGTAGAACACTGAAGGCATGCGAAACTTGATACTGCACCTACGACTGAGCGGAACGAGTCAGGTATTCCAAACCCTGCATCCTTGACACACGTCTCTGTCTTTTTCGTTTTGCAGTTTACTCACAGCCAATTCATATGTCGCAGTAATATCGATAGCAATATGAAAGCGAATCGGCTTCATACATGCATCGCAAAGACCGGAGGAAGCGGGCGGGAACTAGATTTTCGCCGGTGGCGCCACCACTGCCAAATGAAAAAAAAGGGCGCGTGCTTCTCCCACTGGTCGGCACACCTAGTCATCTAGACACAAAATCCATGGGATCATGGGTGAGACGTACTGGAGGGCTTCGGAGTAATTTCGCCCACCTTGTGACCTTTAACGTGCACTGGCATAGCATTGCATTCGGGTACCTTTCGCGTTTCGCCTCCATCGAAACGCAGTACTTTCGCAGAGAGTGTAGCGTGCGTTCCCGCAACTCGTAGCTGTTGCCCAGAACATTCTCGTCATCATCAGTTAGCCGAGGGTTCAGCAGCTAGCATTGCAGTCTTGTACAGCTGTATGGTCATTTTTTATCTCCATTCAGAAATTCTTTTGTATATCTGGAATTTTTTACTAACAGGAATCTTCGCTTCTAGGCGCTCTGTAAGCACCGCTGGACCGTCGATGCCAGTCGCTTAGGCACCGTGGAAACTTTCATCCGGCGCGGCGGCAGTTAGGGCACGTTCACTGTAGCTAGTAGCGAATTTCGTTCACGAACATGAAAACGAGAAGACATGTGCGCAGCGGCGACATCTACGAGCTGCAGAGAAACTAGACGCTCTTTTGGGGGCCAGCGGTAGGGGATGAGTTTACAGGAATATTTAGTTTTACGGGGACAGGAAAAAAACAAATGGTTGCATGCAACAGTGGTATATGTAACGGATACATTCTCTAAACCTAAACCCTTCGCAGTCACAACGCATGCGCCTATACTGTGGTCATGATCTGCCCTTCTTCGCAATCCCCGAAAGGAGCGCCACACTGTGGTGCTTCCATGGCATCTGGCCCATCGTGACAGCCTAGAGCCGAAGCACAAAAGGCGCCCCACCCCCACTTGCACTACGCTGTAAGTGTATTCTGAACAACCCGGGGTGGTCTCGAGTTCCAAGTTATTATTTACTTCGAAGGTGGTACAAGACATCGCTGCTACATCCAGCCATGTTGACCAGACCGTCGACAGTTGCTATGAAGACGTGGAATCAGCATTGAGGAAAGCAAAGACACACTGACATGGTTTACTCCGATGCGAACGGAGGTAAGAGGCAGTCTAGAAGCCAGGTGGTGGGTGACTGCGGCATATTTTCTACGAATAGCAGCGTTGAACTATTAGCAGCATTTCCAGAAGCAAATATTTCACGAATGATGAAAAGTTTCTTCCCCAAAATAGTGCACTGGAATTGAGGACTCGCAAGAGCCCGAATGGGGATGCTACAAATAAAATAGATTTCAAATTTTGAGCTCACCCTGATATCGTGCATGATGTGGAGGTGCCCAGCAAGGTGCGATGCAGTGACCAATGGTGAGGTCTCGAATTAGCCTGGACTTTAACAGGGAATGGTTGATGCTGCATCAAGTTTTATGGCACATAGGAAACTAAGGCCACGCTCTAGGTATAGAGAAATTGTTTCCTGCAGAGTTTTATAAAAAAAAACAACAAAATCATCGGTGGTGTAGAGGACCTAGAACATTTGTTTGTATTATGTAGTAATTAAAGAGGAAATTTATTTTATAAATAGCTAAAAGTACTAACTTTAAAGGAGGTCGAGTAGCTTCAGCGTCCATCCTTGGCTCGGCAAGGACCTCGAGGCTCCCAACCGATCAAATAAACCTCAGCTTTCTCAGGAACGAAAATGTGGCTGAGGTGTACCAACATATTTAGCAAGGCACAGGTTCAGGATTCAGAGCTTTTCAAGGACACTGACCTCTTTTAAGGAGCTAAAAACACATGGCATATCAACAAGTTCAACTTTGCCTAAAATCAATGCGGGCTGAAAATGAACGTGTTCTTTGGAAAACGTAAAATATTATTTCCTAAGTCGTTCAGGTTTTGTTAATGGGAACAATATGTGGTTTACTATTCTAACTGTTTGTTTTTCTGTGTAAGTTGATCTCCACATTTCTCACACACAAGCTCGTATGTTGTCAGTAAGAAGTTATATTTTAGGTGTGTGTGTGCGCAATACAGAGACGGCAAAAAATAACTTCAGTGAAATGTTCTTGTTTTTTACAAGTCTTCCATTTTCATGTGTTGGGTTTGACCAGGTGTAACTTATTATTTGCTTCATTTTTCCAGTTAGCCCGCCATTGATCACCAGGATTACACTGCACGAACTTAACGCAATCATTGTACCGTTATTCCTTTGTTTTCTTCTTCCGAGCTTCTGCAGCACACAGGACGGCTCTCTCCTTTCCATCTATACCGACATGGCTCGGGACGCAGCAGAATCTTATCGTCTGTCCTTGTATTGTGGCTATTTTAATGTTGTGAATTATGCATACAACTAAGGGTTCAGCTGTATTTCTAAGATGTAATCCTGTGAGTAAGCTAAGGGAATCACTATAGATTATTCTGTTATTGATATTCCGACATACCATTTTTTCTGCACCTACGCAGGCTGCATGACATTAAGCGGTAAATATAGATGCACAGTTTGGTAGCCTTTTTTATTGTTTCACACTCAGCTTGTACAATAGCACTTATGAAATAACTTTCTGTTCTTGAGCCATCTTATTAAATTCTGTGCAGTTCGTATATTTTTCTTTTACAGCTAAGTGTTCTTGTAGCATGTGTTCCAGCGGTGTTTGCGTTCAACGGAAGCGTGTTAATGTGTAATCACATACAGAAAAACATGGCCAGGAATCGGGTTCATCCGCTCCTAGTTCACAACGCCGCCACCACGGGCCGCATGAAGTTGAGCTCCTCCTCCTTCTCTTACATTCTTCCTCCCGGTTTGAGAGAGACGCTAGTAAGCTTCGCCCATTGTCCGCTTTGTGTGTCCTCCCCTGAAGCCAAGCTCCTCGGGAGGGGGGCACCCTTCGCGTTTCTGTTTTTTTTTTCTTCCACCCAGCGTGTTCGAAACGGGCTGACTGTGCGGCTCCCCTAGACTGTTCCTTTACTGCGGTGCAAGAAAAGAAAGAAGTCGGGTTGGCGTTGAAGCGGTGTACACGCCCCGTCTTTGTCCGACTTTGAGGGGCCATTTGTCAAAAACTACTGGCGGTATATATGCACATCACACAAGATATGGCTAAACGTTCCAGAATTGTGCCAAGGCCCAGCTATCACTCAGTGAGTCCAGAGCATAATGCGTGGAATAGAATTTTTTTTAGCGCTGCACCCAACTTCTCCCCGTGGGACGGTAAATGGTGTTTCATGGTAAATGGTGTTTTGCTGTACAGAAAATCTGATGACTGGTGACAGAACAGAACTAGCGGCCGTATAAGCATCAGTAAGAACCTTGTGTTGCGCATTTGTTTACACGTCAGTGTTTTTATTTTTTCGAAAGAGGTTGCAGTTATAACCTGACTCACCATAATTGTCAAGTTTTTTCGCAACAGGGAAAAAATTACGGACAACAATTAAGTCTACTGACGAGCTGTGAAGGAGAAAGCTTGCAGCGTGGTGTTCGGCTGCGGCAATGGCGTGCTGCTCTAATGCAATGGCCAGTCAAGCTGATCAGTTCACGCCGCCCGAATGGAAGTTGATGAAGGCGACGATACCCAAACCCAGCTCGAGCCCCTGTGCTTCCTTTTTTCGAGTTGAGTTGAGTTGTCGACAGAAGGACGAAAGGAAAAGCACGGGCTTGCTTACTGGCTCAATGCGGAGCCACGCCCAGCTGCCTGCGTGCTGATAGTAGGAGGTGAAAGATGGGAGTAGAGACACAGAAGAAAAGCGCGCGCAATAGCCCGTAGGCCACGGGCCAATCCCGGAGGCAGTGCAATACCGGGCTGACCTGTGCCAGAGTGCGTTACGCAAAGCACTCCGCCATACTTTCAAAAATATGCGTAACACCCAAGCCTCAAGGGCCCATATGAGATATTAAGCCAGGTATGTGAATGGCATCCCCCCTCGAAAGCAGACCGGGGATTGAGCCACACCCGAATACTCGATCCTGTGCTTTCTTGCTATCGCTCCCCTTTATATTTCTCCTCGATATCATTTCCCTTTCTCCTCCGCCGGCTGCAGCTCGGGTGGTTAAGATATTAGATAGCAATTGCCACGGCCGGCAACATTATTTTCCTTCACTTTTGATGCGAAAGCTTCACTATGCTACCTCGTAACGATTTCGCGGTGCTTACGGTTTTGACCTTCAAGTGGGCCAGAGCTCAGTCCTCTCAAGGCGTGGTTCGAGCGTCCACCGATATATGTGAGACAGTTACTGCGCCATTTCCTTTCCTCAAAATCAATTTTAGAAACTAACCTTGAAAGTAAAAATTGAAAATTGGTTTTTTGAGAAAGGAAATGGCGCAGTATCTGTCTTTCATATCGGCTGACACCTGAACCGCGCCGTAAAGGGAAAATGGAGGGAGTGAAAAAAAAGAAGAAAAAGGTGCCGTAGTGGAGGGTTCTGGAATAATTTAGACCACCTGGGGATGTTTAACGTGCACTGACATCGCGCCCTATCCACTGAGCCAATGCGGCGGGTTCCCTTCGTGGGTGCGGAACCCACTTCGGAAAGTATTTTATTTACGAAACTTAATTTTTCTTTTTCTGATTAGGTCACGTGGCTTTTCCAAACCTCTGGGGAGGACAACGCCTGATTTTCCTCCTTATGAGCTGCTATGTTTTCGCAAAAATGAGAAATATGCTGCCTTCTACTTACGAACGGCGCTGATCATTTTACCTAGGCTGCTTGCACACAACATGTGTTTCCTGCATTTATACACAAGTATGGTGACAGGTTGCTCAGCGTACAAATTATTGAATAATACCATTTAAACGTGTAACCATTTTCGGGATGCGCTTGTATAGGAATTGTACCTGCATGCACGTGACTTTCTGGCGCCCTAGTTCACTGCCTTTTTCTGCATGTGTGTGTGTGTGTGTGTTGGGCTGAGTGTGTGGGTGTGCGCGCGCGCGCCACGGTAGAGTCCATTGCATGCAGGGGCGCAAAAACGCGGAGCTCCCACTTGGCTTGTCGCAAGTTTGGCTTGGTTAGGAGGGCGAGGGCTGGCTCAGGATGTGAAGCTTTTAAGTTCCATGGCTGATCACCGGCCTGTCTTATGACGTAGGGATAATGTAAACAGGAAATTCGAGAATGTAACATGCAACCCGATCCCTCGGATTTTTTTTTCATCACATTACTCCGCATGAACATGTCCAGATATTGAGAACCACACGCTCGAGACAACACAGGCTTTTTGCGCGCGTGGTTTTCTTCCACCGGCCTTGAGGAAACGCGCGCGCCCATTTTCATACGACAGTAATTCATGTCCCCATAAAAAAAAGACAAGCTATGCTTGACGAATCATTTATCTTCAAGACAGTCACGTTTCCATGCCCGCCCCCCAAGTCGCCACGTGCTCGTCGGCCATGGCGGCCTCGTCGACGGCGACGTGCGCAAGCAGTCATATCGGAAAAGAGCGGGCTTTCTGCGCACCTATTCGCTCGCGTCAGCCGCCGCCTCATCAACCGTCGTCAGACGACGTGCGAAAATTATCTGGTAGGTCCACATTGGTGGCGGCGCTCACCATCGGGTGAAAATCGCCGGCCTCACGCCGTAAAAACGCCTCATGCATCCCGGCATTAAACGCTGTGGCTGAGCGGGGTTAAGATACTAGATTACGATACCTGGTGACATGACCAAGCGCCGTCACATGTCCGAGATGGGAGGTGCACTAGCGGGTGGCTGTTGGCTTGTTATAAGGTCGAGTGCTCATTGCTCGCCGGGCTAAATGTTACGTGATGAGACCATGCGAAATAGCCTGAAATTTCGAATACAAAATATGCAGAGGACACCAACCCACAGAAAAGACCTGTTAATGCTATAGCATCATACCAACAAGGCGGAGCTAAGTGTTCCCCAAATTTCTTAATTTCAGCGCGATTTCTTTTCTTTGTTCAAAAGTACTGCTCATAGTGCTGCCGCAATGAGGAGTTGTGTAGTCAAGTCATCAATGTTGTACTTTGCGATCGTTATGGAGCGCTTGGATTTTGATGTAGGCGAAATGCTAGTGGTCCATGTACTGTTCGATTTCAGTGCATGTTAAAGAACCTCAGCTGGTCGAAATTTCCGGAGTCTTTCACTACGGCGTTCCTCATAGCCTGAGTCGCTTTGGGACGATAAACCATTAACCAAAACGCATGGAAATATTATACGGCTTATGGAAAAGCTTGATGAAGGAGATTCCACAATTATTTTTGGGTGTGACATAACTATGAGGGATCGGAAAGCAAGCATTGCTTTTTCACGTTGTAAGAACTCGCTCAGCGGCAGCTGGAGCTGTGATGCGCCAAACATACCTTTTCACGTATTTGAAAGCACTGCCTGACAAATGTTTCAAAGACGATTAGAGATCATATAACGGCAGCAATGCGTCCCACTCGGTCCTCTTCGTTCCTTCTGTTGTTTTTCGTAACTGATCTAAATTGGGATCCAAGTGGAGACACATCACTTATGTTAAAGCTGAAATTTACTAACGTACCCTGACGCCCGGATCTACATGACGTTACTCACCAGCATGGTGACGTGACTCGATTACGACCTACGCTGAATACCCCCGGGAATTCGGTCCCCTCGCCGTCAACTGTGAATGCTGAGGCGGCCGCAGATAGAACATGCCATCGCAAATGAGAATCTCCAAAAGGAGGCCATATTAGGTTCAGGAATGAAGTTGAAAATAGCGAAAATTAAATGTAGCAATGCGTACATTAAGTTTAACTTCTTCAGCCTACCGAATTTCCTAACCTGTTGAGTGTTTTGCTCAATTCTTTGTTCCTGTCCTTTTGTGCAAGTTGCAAAAAAAAATAACGGTGGTTTAGCTTTGGTTAAACCTGGAGTGGCGCGATAGCTACAGCTGCCCGAGTGAAACTTGGTCACGTGACCAAACACGTGACCAACAACGTGATCAGCCGCACCACGTGACCAACCACGTGACAGGGTGGCGGCGCATCTACAGGGTGTCAACGCAGCCACAGGGTGGCGGTGCCGCCACCACCACGGCGCCGCCACGTTGAAGGCTCGAAATGCTGCCGTAATAATCGCTACAAAAACTCGTACAAAAAATCAAAGCGGCAGTTTACTTGACATGACAGAATACATTTATTATCGCATCACATCATGGCGCAGAAAAAGTCTAAACGATACATTTCGACAGTTTGCTAGAAATACACAATGCACTTATGCACAGAACCAGCTTGAGAAAGTGTCGGTAGTAAATATTAAGTATGGCAAAACTTTACACTTTCTACATAGACGTGTACCACTTGCAACCGCCACACATCACTAGGCTGGTTGTGAGGAACGGAGAGGTGCAACATTCGCGCTACAATGAGGTCAGCCACATGAACCGCGCCGTTTCGCAGGGAACATAGGCAGCCAGAGGTGCACTGCGAAGGCATTTCAAGCGTGCACTGCAGTAATTATAAAACACAATTGGCCTAATCTTGATGAAACCCAAAAAACACAAAACAACACAGCGTGGCGCGATACAAAAAATATAAACATATCATACATGAATACAGATACAGCGTGTAAATATTGCACATCAAGGAAGATTATCACAAATATGGCGAAGAACGAAGAACATTTACTGCACATATAAGTCGCCACAAGCACAAACAAAGCATTTCACTCTCGTTTAGTTGTACCAGCGAGAATGCGAGTTTTAGCATTGAGTGAAGAGACATAGTAAACCGTTCAAGCTGCAAGTGTGCACATACTGCACTACAAAATTTTTTGATGAATATTTCAATAAAAAGTAAGAAATGATAAAAACTGAGGCATACAGACTTGTGGAACATCGCGAGCAGGCAATTGCTAATTGCAGGCAATTTTTGCTAATAGAAGTCAAGTCGCCTGCTGAAAACACCGTTTTTCTCTTTCTTTGCGAAGCATTTCACGCAGTTTGGGAACTGATTTTACTTTCGTTGAAATGCCAGCAGCTTTCAATTCGGTCCGCAGTTCAACCGCGTCCATATCCTCGATGCAAGCGGGAGGTGTATCCTCGCGCTCCATTTCAGGAGCGCTTCCAGCCCTATTTGTGCGACTCTCTTCAATCATACCCTCAACCCAGTATGAACGATCGTGTTTTTTGTACGCTCGACTTGTTGTTACGTGCGCGCTATTCTCAAGGCGTTTTGCCAGCTTCAGCGCATCGGCGGCCGCATTCCATTTATTGGATCTTGCATGATGCAAATGCTTCAGAATATCATTGTTTTTCTCAATGCCTTCGCTCGAAAACCACCCCAAACACTTGAATTCTTTATGCTTATTTGAGGCATGACAGACTAGAATATGCATATATGGCGTCATTCTTTCAGCCCCGTAACCCTTATGCCCTCGTTCTCCAAGTTCTAAGTACGTTTTATGGAATTTGGCTATTTCTTGCTCGATGCTTTCGCCGGTCGTGTTATGTTCAAAATGATCAAAAATGCGACTAAGCATTTTCCAAAGTGAGATGATTTTTTGTTCTGTTTCCGGGCTGAGTTTTCCAGTGAGCCTCTCTGGCAGCATTTCGAGCAGGCGCTCGCAGGAGTCTCCTTGAATACAGGTGAAATTTTTTCCTTTTCTTTCGTCCTGCCACAGTTCAAATTTTACACCACAGCTATTAATTGCCTGCACAATTGCTTCCACGTGAGTGCTCTTGGTGTTTAAGTTCGTAACTTTATCGCGGTTGTCTTTGTCTATTGCTTCGACAATCAATCCATCAACCAGGCGATTAACGACTCTAATGCGCATGTATAAAATGTCTGGAACCACAAATGCAGGTTCAATGTTGAATAGGGGAACGACTTTCATTCCGAATTCTTCAACAATGCCGTCCTCCCTCATGTTTTTTAGAGTGCGCAGAACAGGCGGCTTATTACACTCCTCTGTGTTTGCCCCAGCTCTGCTTCGTTCCTTTAAATTAATACGACAGAAAGGACATGGGTGCCTAGAAGACGCTGACCGCAATCCTTGAACCATGAGCAAGAATTTTAGATCTGAGCCCAGACAGACTATGACGGGAACTTCCTGTCCTTCCAAGCTGACACTGCCCCTTTTCACAACACTGTTAACTTCGTCTATCAAATCCTTCAAACTTTCTCTAATCTGAAAATAGTTTTCAGAGACTTCGACGACTGCGAGCAGGCGATGTAAGGTATGGCTCTGCAGCCTCCGGCTGCTGTCAATCAGGAGAAAAGATAGAGTTGTCCATCTTGTTCGTGTGCTGACTACACAGCCATCTCCTTCTGTTTTGACCAAAATTGGCTGCGGCCTGAGCTGTTCTCCGGTCATATTTCTATTCACTGCGTACTCCGCAACGGCAGTTTAAAGTTCGTGCACAAAAGACACCTGAGCGCCAGCTGCTTCTCCTAGGGTTTTAAACACAGCAGTGCTTTCGTCTAGTTTTTGCCTGTATGAATTGATGACACGGAGCGAGGGTAAATTAGGGACAGCTGAAGACATTTTTTCCCAAAAAACATTGCTTACAAAATGGTTGTCTAAGAGCGCGGTGATTGCACGGACGCTTTTCTTCTCGGGGGAAGAAAGATCCTGATAGTCAGTTTTACCATTACTGCGGTATTCTTTTTGATTCCTCGCTCCACGGAGATTCCGTCAATGTCAGAAAAAGTAATTTTGTGCAGTAGCCCTCGAAGGCCTTCTACAACCAACTGGCATAAGTCCAAGCCATAGCTTTCCAAAATTTCTTCTAGCCCTTGAACTATCACGCTGCCTACAGAATGCAGCTTTCTTCTATCGGTGCTTTTCGAACCTTACCCGACCCTTTTTCCGCAGTTGTTGAGCAAGCGGCAGTTTTTTGCCTGTGATGACTGGCTTTTGTTTTCTTTTTGCAGCTGAAGGCATTTTGCCTCAAAATCCTGAATGGACTTACGCAGTTCAGAAAGAGACCGTTCTGATACACCCTCCATTCGCTTCACTTCTTCTTGTAAAGCTTGAATAATGATGTCCTTGATACTGGTATTTGAATTTTGAACAGAACTTTCCTTATCGAAGGGAATTTTTACATGGCGCTCTTTTTTAAGGAACCCCTCTTTTGCTCGGCCATTAATTTTTCTGTACTGAGTATCTACCGAGGAGCAGAGGCTTCTAAATCTTGTCTCTACTGCAACCTTTAAACTCTCTGGGATGGACATGCCAAGTGGAATAAAAGATGTTATTGTCTCAAAATAAGATTTCTCCAATACCGTTTTGTTGCTAAAGATTTCCAGAACTGTCTTATTTGTCAATGTAAATGAAATTGCACATTCAGAAATCTCTAAGCGCAAAGCTGCCGAACTCATTTTTAAGAAATTCTGAACAACACAAATTGAAATGCAAGAATCAATACTATATCGAAAAAAAAACAAAGTTCCAAAACGTTTGCTGGCAACATATATGTGAAAGGCGGAAGGCTCACTATTTCTGTGGGTTAGGTTCTGCATGCAACAACCTTCGACACAAGGAACATTTGCAGACTTTCCACAGGATAGCCGTTTGGAAAGAGCTTGCAAGCTTTCTGTCGTGTCACAGCAGCCTTCACACGCACTGGGAACTCAATTGCCACTACACTGCCAAGTTTCGTTTCTCGAGTATGCCACCCAAAGGGAAGATTCAGCTTTGAAAAGTCTGACTCATTGCAAACAATCCAACCCCTTTCGAGCGGCCTTTCTTTCCTACTGAAAACCCATCTAAAGATGTCCAGGTCTATGTTCACCTTAACAAGCTCGCTGGATCGACGGCTGTCGGAAAGTTTCTTTTGCACAGCGTAAATTAATTCCTCAGCAGCAGCTTCCAGTCGTTGTGGCGATGGCTTGCTTGGGTGCTTAAATTCCCGGAGACAGGCGCCGTTCAGATTTTTTCTTGGTTAAACGGAGCAATGCCACTTGGAATATCCTTTCCATTTTATAAGGTATCCCTTGCTCTGTAAAAAAAAGATGGAATGGTGAAACATTTAGCGCAAGAAAACTCACACACGCCGAGGAACGACAAAACGAAGCACAAGTGAACCAAAGAAAAGACAAAGGAAAGATATGTCACTACGAAATGAAGAGCCAATGAACTTGAATGGTAATTTTTGCAAATGTTAACATATCCATTTGTGACGAAATGAGTGCCTTAGAGGACTT
This sequence comes from Amblyomma americanum, assembly GCF_052857255.1. Taxonomy (NCBI): domain Eukaryota; kingdom Metazoa; phylum Arthropoda; class Arachnida; order Ixodida; family Ixodidae; genus Amblyomma; species Amblyomma americanum. The sequence continues at coordinate 469,611,871 of NC_135497.1, forward strand.
AAGTTACTGGGGATTGAAGGGTTTGCTCAAAATCTTGACCGCGTTATCTACCTTACTGGACTCAGGCTGCCCGCTTAGCGCGAAAAAATATATTTATGAAAAATGCTTTGTCTCTGGCATCATCACTAAGTTTGGAAGTCGAGTGTTCAAAACTGGCGGTAGTAGTAGTAGCAGTAGAAAACATTTATTCGTAGAAAGGTAGGATAAAGAAGCGGGAAAAAACAGATTTTGGGTGGAGTCCTTATTTAAGGACCCCAATGTCCACCGCAGTTGCTCTTGCTTGGGATATCAGGCTACGCTGAGTCACCAAATCGGAGCTGAGCAGGGCAGACTCCCACTGTTCCTCGGATTGATGTTTGTCTAGTTCGGGGGGCTTGCTACCGGAGCAGCCCCATGTTACATGGTATGTTGTTGGAATTCCGCCACACCAGGGGCAGATTCCGTCGTATCTATCGGGAAACATGATATGGTATTTGTGTAGGTTTGGGAAGGTGTTCGTCTGTAGTTGTCGCCAGCCCCTCGCCTCTGCCGCCGTTAGCTTCGAGTGTGGTGGGGGATAGACTTGCCTTTGCGTTCGGAGAAGGAGGAGGCGTTCGCCAGGGAAGAGGGGTGACGTCGGGGAGGTTAGTCGCTCGGTTGGTGTATCTCGAGCTAGACTGTCCGCGGCCTCGTTTCCCTCGAGCCCCTCGTGCCCAGGAGCCCAAGTGATTTGGTGCTTGCATGTGGAATTTTTAACATGTGGGGTAGTCAGAATGGGAGCGATGGAGTGTGGAAGTCTGCCAGTGAGGAAGAGCCGACACGCCGACTGGGAGTCTGTAACAATTTTTAGTCCGTTTCGCGTGTTATCGCCGTGCTGGATGGCGAGACCGATTGCGGCCGTTTCTGCTACTGTGGGAGAGCAGTTGCGTAGAGAGGCGCTGGCGATTTCCTTGAAGTTGGTGTCCAAAACTACCGCCACCGCGTTCGTGGAATTGGGGTACATGACTGCGTCGACGTATACAGCATTTCGTGCCTGTCGGTGTGTGCGGCGCAGGTAGTCCACTCGCGCCTTTCGTCGTCCCTTTTGTGAGTCTGAGTGAAAACTGGCGGTATACCAATTGCGGAGACATTTTGTTATAGGAAGTCTCCCTGACTGCCGCGCTTTGGGGCCTCGTACTGTGCAATTTTACCAATTTCTCTAACATATTTTAGTCAATGAAAACCTAAAAACCTAAAGAAAACGTGATCAAGACACCTCTTAAGTTTATATTCCTCGCAGCTTATTTATATGCAAGCTAACAACTTTTTTTCAAACATCAATAAACAAATGCAAAAGAAAAATGTTTGAATTTTTCTGGGCTCTCTTATAAAGATAACAGCAGTAACACATACCAGGTGTTACAGAGAAGACTAAGTCATCATCAAAATTAATCTTTCTCGGATTAGCTCAGCTAACAAAGCGAAAGTCGTCGGCGTTCATTGTGTTCATTGGTGTTGGCGTTGACAACTTTCTTGGTGATTTTGTGGAAAGGAAGGGCGCATATAACTGGCCACCTGTGTAAGTGGGCGCCTCAATAGCGCTTTGAGGTACGTGATGGTGATGAGAGAAAGATGTGGGCTGCATGCATTAGCGCTGACAACGTTGTGGCAGACACGCGGCACTGCAGCAATAGGCCGCAGCCTGACCAACCTCTCGCGATCAGCCATTAATTCAAATGCCACCTGCCAGGGTGGCAGGTTGGGCGCACTGCTCATCCAGTGTGCGGAACGCACTCAACGCTACAGACGCTAAGCCGCGTCTGCTTGCACGATACATCACAGCTCTCGCTCTCTAACAAGGTTCAGCAGTAGTTGAGCAACAGCTAATATTTTTTTATCCAGCTGATACTCGGCTAGATAACGTGGTCAGGCAGCACGGCTGTGGAGCCCCTGCGCAGAGACGGCGAAGACTAGGCTTGGCGGCGCGGCGAAGTCACTTGCTGGGTTGCTATGGCAGCGGCGCAGCAAGGACGTTCAAGATCAAACGTGAGGTGACGGCGAAATCGCTCCAACGAAAGCAGGAAAAGCTTTCGCTTTTAACCTTTTACTTGCCAATGTTCCGAAAGTGGAACATACGATACATGATTTTTTATTTCCTTCCCCATCTATCGCAGCTTTTTCTTTTTGTTTTCGCATACTCACTGATACTTGTAGAGAACATACCAATTTTAATTTTTATTATCAGCCTATTTAGAAGCTTTGGATAAATGCTCACAAACAAGCATATTTTGCGTTCCTTCAGCGCTATACGTTTGTTGAATTATTTCGCAGGAAAAATGTAATGTTGCAATGAGCAGAGCAGAACCAAAATATCGCCATATCGTTAGGTATTACTGTGAAAAAAAAATAAAAAAAGGTAAAGACACTCTAGTTTTCAGTTTTTAGAGATTTATGCGAATGTTCCATTTTTGGAACATTGGCGTTTTACGGTGTCAAAAGTAGCGTAGACTCGCGCATGCATTTCGCCGTGTTTTTCTTCTTTTTTGGCATGTTGATGGTGCCCTCTAGGTGTCGTTTTGCACAAACTTGAAGACTATCTTTCCTTGGCACTATTTTGACTGCGCTTTTGCGTGGCACGTGGATGGAGCAGCCTACAACTGCACCGCATAGCTGCTTCAATCGTCGTGAATGTAAGTAGAAAACGACTTCGCGGCTGGTTTTATATTGTAGTACTATACTTCTCAACGCAATAACTCTCTTTGTAGGTCATGGCACAACGCTTCCTCACACTGGAGGCCGCAATTGACCTTTTCTTCAGCCTTCCCGAGGACGAACGCGAAGGTGCGTCTATATGCCAATTGCCGCCTGATGAAGATGGCAATATTACTGATGAGGAGCACGTGAACGAAAATGACTTTTCTGAAGTTGTTCCCGATGATGTTTGCGGGCACGTTGAAGTTATGCAGTGCTGTGATGAAGAAGTTGATTCGCCTACTGCATGTTCGAATCCTGAGCCACGACGAAAGAAACCAGCGCGGAGCCAGTCGACTGCTGGAAAAGGGCGCAAGTCTGCAAACAAGGCTGGAAAAACAATAACTCCAAAGCGCTCCCTTAGCGCAGTATGGGGTGACCGTGCTACGTTTGACAAAACACTTCCCAGAGAGGACCCTCTGTTGTTGCTAGAGGCATTTCCTGAGCTAGCGGACATGAGCCCATTTATGCTGTTCAGCAAAATTATTCCTCCAGAATATCTTGGTTCACTGGCTGAACTGACAGCAAGGTACGCACTCCAAAAGGGGGAGGAGGTGGACGTCACAGGAGCGGACATAGGTCAGTTTTTCGGTCTCTTACTTTTCAGCGGATATTACTCCGTTCCATCTGAGGACTCGTATTGGAGCACCGCAGAATACCTTCGTGTGCCTTTAGTCGCGACAGTGATGGCCCGCAATAGGTTCCGGCAGCTGAAAAGGTTTTTTCATGTAGTTGACAACACTCAGTTGAAAGCAGGCGAGAAGATGGGCAAGATTCAGCCGTTTTACGACGAAATCTCCAAATGTTTCCTCCAGTTTGGTGTGTTCCACGAAAGCCTCAGCATTGACGAGTCAATGGTGCCCTATTATGGCCACCACTCGTGCAAAATGTTCATTCGCGGTAAACCTATTCGATTTGGGTATAAGATATGGATGATGTGCTCTTCGAATGGGTACCCCTATGCAATGGAAATATATTGCGGGAGAAACGAGAAGGACGAGAAGGCACCTCTCGGGCTGAGGGTTGTTAGCAATATGGCATCGGTCCTGCCCGCTCCTGATCAGCTCGAAGTGTACTTTGACAACTTTTTCACTTCGCACGGTCTCCTGACAAAACTGGCTGACCAGGGGATTCGAGCGACGGGGACTGTACGAGATACAAGAACCGGTGGTTGTCCACTGAAGAGCTTGAAAGACGTGGGAAGAGAGGAAAGAGGTTCTTTCTACTACAAGTGTGACGGGGTGGTCTACACATGCAGGTGGAACGACAACGCAGTCGTCACAGTTTCTTCAAACCACCTCGGCCATGAGCCTCTTGGAACGGCAAAACGCTTCTCACGACGCGCGAACAAAAAGGTAGACAGTCCTCAACCATATTTGATCAAGAAATACAATGAGGGCATGGGCGGAGTAGATGTTCTCGACCGCCTCCTCGGAAGTTATCGCCCAAGACTTCGAAGCAAAAAATGGTGGTGGAACCTTTTCGGCAATGGTCTGAACATGGCTGTCGTCGCAGGATGGCTCCTTCACTGCGAGCTTCACAAAGGAACTGATGCCGCCATGACGCACATAGCATTTCGGCGGAACGTCGTCATGTCTTTGCTGCACCTCAAGCAGATAATCACTGTGCGGCCTGGACCTCGGGTTCATCCGAGACGGGAGGATAGAAAAACTGATGGCCACTACATCATCTCAGTAACTCAGGGCAGGTGTGCAGAGTGCAAGAAAAATACCACGAACCAGTGTCAGCAGTGCAAAAAGCGCCTGCACACGAAGTGCTTTGCAGCATACCATGGCTTGTAAAGTGTTCACTGACCTACAGCAAGTAGGATGGAAAAAAGAAGTTTTCGCAAGCTTTGTTATAAACATTTATACTTTTGAAAGGCCTTGTATGACGCTAATATTTATTCTTCTGTTAACATGAGTAAGCAATACCCATTTAGCAGCCAATAAAAGTTGTTCTAGACAAATTTTGTGTTTTTCATATGGGAAACGCCAATGTTCCAAAAATGGAACATGCAAAAAAACCTACTAAGTCTTCATGAATGCGGCTGTATTTTTTTTTCATAGTTAATTTAGAAGGCCAATGCAAATTATCAACATCAATTTCAGTTTTTTAACTATTGCTTCATAGTGCGGCGTTTAAAAAGTTAATATATGGATTTTGCGGCATAGTATACCAGTGCCCGCAAACTGTAGCTAACCGGTAGTTACCCTGTAGTTAACAGGCAGTAAACCGGGAGGAAGCTGGTTTACTAATTCTGATATTAACTTTTAACTATTAGTTAGGCGCCTAGTTGCAGTTAGAGGTCGGTTACTAATATCCGTATCAGTTTTTAGAATTTCGAAAACGCGATTACCCTCATCGCAGTGGCTCGACAAAATTTGGCTGCATCATGCGATGGCTCAGTGGTTAAGTTGCTCATCTGCTGAGCCGGAGTACCCGGGTTGGCACTCAACCGCAGCGGCTGCGCTTCTATGGAGGCGAAACGCAAAAGGCACCCATGCGCTGTGCATTATCACTGCACTTTGAAGATCCCTAGTTGGTCGAAATTATTCTGGAGCCCTCCACAACGGCACCTATTTGTTCCTTTCTTCTTTAACTCCCTCCTTCATCTCTTCCCTTACGGTGCAATTCGGGTGCCCGCCGAGATAGGCGGGACAGTTACTGTGTCATTTCCTCTCCTCAAAAGCCAATTTTCAAGAACCAGTTAGCGCCAAAATACATGAGCTTACGAAAGCATGCAAGCAAAGAAACCTTTCCAGTGCGCGTAACTAGTCGAAACAGCCAAATTTTGTCGATCCATATGGCCAAAGGTAACCATGTTTTGGAAATTCTAAAAACTTATATGGCTATTACTAACTACCGGCTACAAATCTAAAATTACGACTAAGCGCCTAACTGCAATTGTTAAAAGTTAATTATTAAAATCTAGTTAACCAGCTGAATAGTTAAAACGATTCACCGGAAACAATTCATACTGGTAATACTGTGCCGTAGAAGCCATATTTTAAAGCCAAAACGCATATTTTTGAAACGTCTTCCAGGTAACACCTGGTATTCAGAGTCGCTCAGCTAATGCTAAGGAAAGCTTGAAGAAACAAATGCGCGCGCTGCAAATATTCTGCACTTGCAAGGTTTAGGTTGTCATCTGTTCTATCCAAACATATTGTTGTGCGCTTATTTTTATTCCTCGAGATGGGAAAGCGAACCAGCTGCAGGTTTTTTTTTATGTGTCAAATCTTGCCGCTTCACTCCTCTGTCAGTAGGTATGCTATACCGTTTTACATCGCCCACGAGCGATTCCTCTTTAATTCGCTCGCCTTGCATGCTTTGCATCATGTCTACTTGTGAATGACAACGTATCCGGTAACACTGGCATGCGTACATTAGTAAATAAAGTCCTCACTTGGTCTACATTTATGTTGAAAATGTTGAGCTAAAGTTATGAATAACAAGAGAGATAGCGCTACTTGTTAATTACGTACTTCATAAATATTATGTCCAGCAGAAGGCGCCTGCTGTATTTCTGCATTATTCGGACCTTTGCATGTTATCTCTGCAAATTATCTGCAGTGCCTTGCATATCCTTTGGAATAATAATACATTTGCTCCGACGTCTCCCTGTACTGCTTTTTTCTGGCCAAATGTTGTAATTTTACCTAATAAAATATGAGAGCACTACGTAAACCGCAATTAGCACCATGTAAGCAAGGGTCTTAAGCTGTTTGCATGCTATAAACATGAACGACCGGTCGTTGTGTACATTTTTTATGGTCGTTGTTTTATGAGGGTTTAACGCCCCAAACCGACTCAGGCTATGAGAGACGCCGTAGTGAAGGGCTTGGGAAATTTCGACCACCTGGGGTTCTTTAACATGCATCGACAACGAATAGTACACGGGGCTCTCGAACTTCACCTGCATCGAAATTCGACCGCCGAGGCCGGGATCGAACCCGCATCTTTCGGGCCAGCAGCCGAGCGCCATAACCACTCAGCCACCGCGGCGGCGTGTCACGTGTCGCATGTGCAATGTTGAATGCTAACTGTGATGGGTGGCAATTCTATGCGGTGATTTCATCCAAATAATAAAAAGAAAAGAAGGGAAAGATTTTTCCTGCTGCGAGCACCTGAGCTGGGGCTGCGCAAATAAAGGGATATCAGGCAGATTAGAGAAATGAAATAACTATAGCCATAAACTATAGGAAGGGAGAGTGGTCAGGAACTATGTACAAGTATTATCTTTACAAATTCGCAGTTATATGTCAGAAAAAAAAACGAAGAAATTTTGAGGACACTGAAGACTGCTTGTGAAATCATGGAATGCGAAAGAATTAATGTTTAATCGTGGCCCTCGTGGATAGCTCCAAACGAAGACGCGTCCTTTGTTTGTTCTTGTTCCCAGATCATTACCCGCCGCGGTGGCTCAGTGGTTAGGGCGCTCGACTACTGAGCCGGAGTTCCCGGGTTTGAACCCGACCGCGGCGGCTGCGTTTTTATGGAGGAAAAACGCTAAGGCGCCCGTGTGCTGTGCGATGTCAGCGCACGTTAAAGATCCCCAGGTGGTCGAAATTATTCCGGAGCCCTCCACTACGGCACCTCTTTCTTCCTTTCTTGTTTCACTCCCCACTTTATCCCTTCCCTTACGGCGCGGTTCAGGTGTCCGCCGATATGCGAGACAGATACTGCGCCATTTCCTTTCCCCAAAACACCAAAGCGTGCTTGTGGCCTCGAGCGCGTTTGGTTCGCAACCTAGTGGTTGTGTCGAATTCTGCCTAAGCCTCTTATCTTCATTAATCGAAACGATGACCCCACACTGAATTTCCGTGACAATCCTTCCACACAAACCAAATCCACAGTGATTGCACACGCATGTAAGCTCTACGCTTGTCATGCTGTAGGAATTAAAAAAAAGTTACCAACAAGCTCTACAGACCGCCCTGAATTGTGTAATCAGGACATGCAAACAAACACAAAACGTAACATGGACCGAGGTGCTTAAAGAAATGGCTTGGGAAGGTTGTTACTTACCGTTTTGGCAATGACTCTCTCGACCAGGTGGTACATCAAAACTTCAGCAGAAGCAAGTCAATGGACGCAGGGAACTGGCTAACCAGATGCAGCTGATGACAGACAGTAGCGAGACAGCCAGGTCCTGAGGAGCTTAAAGGATGCGGGAGACGAGGGAAAGGTGTATGGGGGGCGATGGCGGTTACATGTAACTGGCTAAGGGAAAATCTTCCTTCATTGGCACCGCCGAAGATGCAAGGGATCTAAATCTAGCTCAGAACGATCTCCCATGGCTCCGGACCCTGGTTTCAAAGACCTAGAAACCCAGCCCACCTCTTGCGTCGCCCAATCAACAGCAAACTAACCCATCATTGGTTTACAAACTTCATGGCACGCCCTCCAATTTCGGCAAAGTTCAAACCCTCTCCCTGAAATACACAGCACATCTAAATTGCTATAAGAAAATGTAATTCCGGGAATGAACCCTCGAAATGCTTGGGCCAAGAGGTTTACGTGCCACGCCCCATTCTTCCACAGTATTACTCAAACTCTCTCCCTTAAAAAGTAAAAAGAGAAACATATGAAAATACATCAAAACATTCCCATGCGGCTCCCAGCTTTACGCCAATTACCGATATTCAACCGATCGCTACTGCTGCGAGTAGTAGACTACTCGTCTTCGGGACGACTGTTGACAGGCGTCCCCGCAAAATCTGGAAAGAGGCGCCAGCCTGTCGTTGCTGCCTCTGAACACGCTTCAGCGTTTCGTTAAGCAGGCCCGCTTCTCGGGACCCGTTGGTATGCCCCATCCTCTGACTTCGACGCCGTCGCGGCTTAGACGCGGCGTCTGCTTGCCGCGTCCGCGCTGACCATGCGCTATGCTACGCTATCACTGCGGTGGTTTCCTTAGACGGGCGAAGGGGGGCGGGCGGTTTCGGGAAAACGTCTTGGCTCCTTTCCTCTGGCTCGGTCTTTGCCTTCGCCGGTCAACGCCCGCTTGCCTCGCCATGCACGCTTCCTGCTGACGGGGATTAACAGGGAAATCGCCGCATCTCGGCGCCGGGCTGTCGACAAACCCTCGGATGGTTCGAACCTCGGCTTTTTAAGCCCTCGTGTTGAAGACATCCGGGTCAGTGGCTGCAAACCATGGATGTAAGAAGCGGGAAGTGTCCCCAGGGAGCGATTAACATTCTTCCCTGTCTGTTGGATGTGCCACGACTCAAGTAGAAGCCTCCTGTGCGGGTTAGCTTCGGTTTCCAGTACATTAGTGCCGTCAACGTTCATTCGGTGGTCGCATGCCTCGCAGTGTTCGGCCGCAGCGCTGCGGTCACGGTTCCTTTGTCGGACGTCCGCTTTGTGTTGCCTCATTATTTCGGCAAAGTTCTTCGTTTCCCCTATGTACGATTCCGGGAAGACCGAGCAGGACATTTGGTATACAACCTCTTGGGCCCTTTCTTTTGGGTGACGGCCGTTTGGGGGGGTGGGGGGGAGAAGGCGTCCGATGGTGGTAGTCGTAAAGCCACTCAATAGACTGTGCGTTGTTAGCACCCTTCTTTACCGAGAATGCGTGCCAGCGTCTCGCTCACGCCTTTCCCGTATGGAATGCAAAACGTTTCCACTTCTGGCGTGTGTTTCTTCGATGCAAATGCACATGTGTTCGCCCCGGCTAAACCATTCTTATTTTCTGAGAATTGAAAATTGTCCACCCACCCCTTCCACCAATGCAGACACCTTTGCTGCGCCTTCGAAGCTGATTTCCCGGACTTGGCCGAATCACCTTTGACTAGGGAACAGTAGCACCGTTAGTGCGTGCCTTTCAGTGTCACTTTGTACAGCGCCCAGAAAAAAGCCTAACTAAGCCTGTCCTAGCACAGAAATCCTTCAGTGGTTTTGAAAGCCGCAGTCGTGATAACGTTTGCCGTAAATGAGAGGTTTTTTTTAGTTTTAAATGTCTTTCATTGTGCCGCAGCCAAATTTGCGTTCGTTTTTGTCTTTTGCTAACCGATAGCATGTCTGTGTATTTTCAAACAACTATATTGACGGGATGATAGCATGCAGCGTGCCCTTGCCATCCGCACTTTCGTACGCGCTGTTTTTGTGAAGATGTTTAGGATCACCAAATAATTCTACACATGCTGGAAATATATCTTCCAGTCCTACAGCATCGCCATCGTGGAGAGACATGCTGCAGCGAAGACTACACCACACACATGCAGCACCAACTTCCTTTTATTACAAGAGTGCCGTATAGACATTAGGCTTTTCCATAAAAATCATGGGAGTCATGGACGATTAACAGAAAATCAACAGCTCAGCAGATACAAATCAACATAAAGACAAACTTTCGGTTAAAGTTATGCACACATCAGAAGACCCGTAACCGTCACAGCTAAGTACACTTAGCCTGTGAATATGCAGCATTAAGAAGACAAAAAGAAATAGTTACGAACAATAAACGACTCAAACAAAGCATGCTCCTAGCAAACGCCCGGGAAGACGCCCGGCGCGCCAAAGAAAAGCGCGGTGATAAAGTAGAAGCTTCAAGGCACAGCCGTGCCATAAAACTAAGAGAAACGCGCAATAACAAATACTAAGCCCAAATAATGCATAAAATAGAACCGAAGCGGAAAACGTAAGAACCAAAAAAACGTTACTGGTTACATGTCTTTCTGGTCGGTGCTTACGGTTTAGTATACGCGTACATTCCTACTAAATCTGAAAGAAGCGAAAAACGCTTCCTTTTATTGGTTTCCTTCCCAGTACCCACCTGTGATCAAAACGGTTACTATGAACTATTTCAATATATTTAAATAACTTGCTTGCTGATGCTAACTGGAGATGTAATTCTTCCCCAAGGGCCTACCACCCGCTCCGAGTCCTGACTCTTACAGATGAAATCATTTCAACTGCAACAGGTAATTTTAGTCGGCTCTTCATCAAATAAAAATCCCGTCGTGATAACATAGTTTTCCTTGACTCTCTGAGTCGAAACATTCCTGCAAGAAACTCAAATATACTGAAAGCTCTAATAATTTGTTTTTCCCTTTTTCCGCTGAACACATTCAGGTTGTCAGGGCTCAGATGCAACCACGTCCTAATGAACTACGCTCAGTAATAGGTAAATTATAGAACTTTAAAATAAGAAAAATGTCACCGCTACGTCAGCAGTTCATTTCGATAGCATCATACGTGACGACAACTCATCCGCGAATCGTTCAGCTCGAAAAGAAACTAACTTCGCTTGCTTCGTTTTCAGCCTCGTCAAAACTAGATTTACAACAAGCCTCGTTACACCTAGCCTCGTTACAACTAGGAATACAGCATATATATCTATCGTTCATAAGGATCAGGGAATTAAGGTACGTTGTTAGGAGAGCGTGAGGGGCGATGGCCGCTCAAACCATCCGCTTCTTTCTTTTCACCACCGCTAGCAGCATGCTCTATCAATGCAGCTCTAATCATTCATGCTATAGATATGTTCTCACCTCAAGTCGTAGCCATGCCCGGTACGCGAATTTCTACAAATGCTTTCTTTGAGCGGTCCTTCGGGCTGTCTAAAATTATTCCATCGGCAGCTATAAGTGCGCAAGCACTAATCCGGAGGTTGAGAGCCTAGAAAAATCATCTCTTGCCTATGTATGTCAACTCCGTCCCGAGCATAGAAAAAAAGAGGCAGAAAAGGCAATCACAAATATCCACGAATGGGAGTCGAACCCGCGGAGACGCGAACAAAGGCCACTGCGCGAGACTACTTGGATATCGATCGGCGCATTTTATTTCCATTATGGTGCTTACTGCCCGAGGTTATGTATGCATATAAAGGGGCTATGTACATATTATTTACTAAGCACTCAGCTGGTGGCTGCACAGCACTAGCTTGACAAAAGGCAACACAACTAAAAGCCGGCAAAGATAGACACCGCCTCAAAGAGGAAACCAGTCCGGTGGAAAGTCGCTTCTCTCATAAAAGTCCTAAGTTGTACCCTGTGATGGTACACAAATGAGACTATCGCCGCCCGCGAACACGCCTCGTAATAAACTGCCCCGCACTCTGTACGTTGCAGAGCGTCGTCTTCGTCAACTTCCATCTGCTCCGTACCGCGGCACTGCCCGCTCATCGTTGTCTTCTACATGCATCACAAATCTGTGCTTTCGCAATGATTGGGATGTAAACAATCACTGTAGATTTTTTTTGTCAGCGTAGCGTGGACATCGCCAGGCGTTTCGAATTATCGCTTGGCATAAAATAATTTCCAAACGTTTGCTATCTTTTGCTGACTTTTGAAATGATCTTCATGTCAACATTAAGTTTGGCGGCTTTCTTCATTTCCCGAGTACTTTTTCGATGAATTTCGTTAATCCAACGCTATGTACAATGCTGAGCCAGGTTTATTTTATCGTTTTCTCTATCGAGCGCAACCGCTTCTATGCCTGTGTTCTGTATTCACATTTTTACAGCTAACCAACCTACAAGATTTCACACTCTGCCTCAGACAGAAACAGTAATTTAACTTTGTCTAAACCTAAGCTAATTAAATAGCACTTCGTGCTTGCGAGGCATGCGTCACCGCTTTTTAATTCACCTGGCCAAATGGCGCTTGCTTTAGACTTTTTAAGGGAATCGCTTTGGGATCGGTGGAGTGGCTGGCAATATGCACGGCAGACACCGCTAATGTGGTGGTCTGTCCTGGAAATCCCACTTAGACTTGACGCTGTACAAAATGTCTCGCCTCGATCGACCTCACATGTCATGCTATGTGTAAGGTCGCATGCGACGTGCCACCACACGGGTGATGTGCCGTGTCTGCACGCAGTCACGCCTGATTGGACTGGGCGACACTCTTTCAATGCTAGAATTCCCATTGAAATAGCTCCAGCTATGCAACAAGTACCTTTTCAAATAAATTTTACCTTTAAATCTGACGTTTTGGAAGTAGTTTCATCGCTCTGTGGCTATAACAACAGACAGCACATGGCTCAGCAGTCAATGGATAGATAAGAGGCCAGAGGGAGTGAATACCGGAGGTGATACGGGTGATAGATAGTTTGGAGGGGAGGGAGAAAGAAATAGGGCATATTGGTTGCGAGGCTTGTTTTTTCACTTTTGTCAGAGGCGCGGGGTGGTCAATTATAGTTAGGGGTCGTGAGGGAGCCTCGAAGGAATGGTTGTGCACGCGCTGTAACAGCAAGTTTTTCTTCTTTGTTAGAGGCATGTTTTTGGGTTTTGTCGTGCTGTTCAGGTAGCAGCACTTGACATCACTCCGCCAGTAAGAAAATATTGCACCACCTTTCGGGGCTTTCTTAAGATTCAGTACATAATAGCAGCTCAGCATTTCATGAGCTTTGTCATGTAGGCATTTTTTGAACGTGAGGGGTTAAATTTTAAACAGAACAGAGTAATTTTATCCAACGAGTTGTTTTCACAGCATTGCCATACAAACTAAAGTTTATTGCTGCCATTATTCAAATCACCCTGGGGCCGCCTCGGTGGCTCAGTGGTTATGGTGCTCGGCAGCTGGCCCGAAAAACGCGGCTTCGATCCCGTCCACGTTGGTCGCACTTCGATAGAGGAGAAATTCTAGAGGCCCTTGTGCTGTGCAATGCCAGTGCACGTGAAAGAATACCAGATGCTCGAAAATATCCGGAGCTCTCCACTACGACGTCCCTCATAGCCTGAGTCGCTTTGGGACGTTAAACCTCGTAAAACCAAACGAGTGAATCCCCCCACAATAACGACCAAAATAAAGTTATGGTCTGATACATATTTCCTTGTTCTGTTGTACGAAAAACTTTTTTTGACTGTCGATATTTTGTTCACTGAAGAGGGCTAGGTCGTGCTGGTTGGTGAATGTTGACGCAAACGACTGGACAGCATCAACGGTACGGAAGAGAATACAGACACCATCACATGTGTATGTGTTCTTCTTTTCTGTCCCGTCTGTTAGCGCATTTCAGTCGTCACCAGCAACATGTATTTTTTCTTTGCCTATATTCATAATAATTCGAAACTATTCAGTTCGCAGGCAAAAATGCGATACTCGCACACCCTATAAGGTTCTCGCTCTGAAAGAACAAAAGTCACCGGCTTTTTTCCTCCTCTCTTAGTCTGTCCAACAGCCATTTCTCAGGCGCCAATACACGCCGCGAAGGCGGGCCAAGACCATGTGGATTGAGTACTGAGGAGAACAGAACGGCGTCAGAGGCATGTAGTGGTAGTGGTGGTTTTATTGAAATAATGACGAAAAGGAAGGAAAATATTTTTGCTAGCCCCGGCATATGCCATCGATACTGAAGCACCTGAGCTGGGGCAGCGGATAGCAGGATAGCAGGCAGAATGGGGAAATGAAATGAAAGAAGTAGAAAAAACTGTGTTATAATCTGGTGCTTCTTTGTGCGGACGGAAAGAATTTCGAGGCGTGAAGAAAAGAGGTTGAGGGGCGCTGAACGGACAACTTAAACCGCGAAGAGAAGTTCTGGGAACCTGGAAGAGCTGCAAGCCATGAAGAAAAGTCCCCCGAGAGCGCCGCTGTACTCCGACTGCCGTTAACCGGACCCTGCTTCCAACACGTGCTCGAGCGCCCGTGATCTGGCGCCGATGTATTTGGACGGCGTCTCCAGCAGTGGGCATACGTAGACCGGTTCTGTCGTATGTTAAGAGCGCCAACTTTGGGCGCGTGCACCCAAAAACGGCCCTTGAAGCACACTTGCAGAATATCGAGCGTCCTCTACAGTTTGCCAGCCAAAAACCCTCGTTTACAGACGGCAATCTCGCATTCTTGTACGAAAAATGAGTTTGGAGAGGTCCCTTTATCTGTATGAGATAGTAGACGTTGAAAGGATGTGAGGAGCGGGTCGAGATAGGTACTCGTCAAGAGAATTCGGTCATTCTAGCTCTTAGAGGTGGCGCGGCGGTAGTACGGTACTGCGGACGAGGCGGTGATGGCGCCGATGCCATAGCGTGAGTCTTTATGGAAGCAAAGCGGCTTCTTTAAAAATCACACCAAAGGTGTCACAACGTAGAGTCTAGATAAGCAGCAGTCAATGATTCTTGGTCATTAATACGATCCTATGCTTGAGTTTGGCTGCTTTACAGGCTAGAAATAAATCTTTATCGATATTCGCATGGAATCGCTAGTTCGCAAGTGCCGCGCGCGCAAAAACCGCGTCATTGAAACTTGCGAACTTAGCATGGTGAAGTACGATGAACACTTTGAAGCGTAATTATTTTGCACGTTCACTTTCTTTTTCTTTCGGCACTTATCCGAAAGCGTAAGTAAACTACTTTAATGACCCAGACAGTCTAACGCTATGTTTCGTGCCTACACGAGTGCGGCCCTTACCCGCGTAAATGCGGTATGTGTATTTATTGTGTGCTGGCCTTATAAGGATGCCATTGAAAAAAAAAAATCAGCAGTTGGTAACAATGCCCATTCCGCAGCGTAATATTACAGCAGTGATCAAAATCAACTTTTTAATGTTGGACTGGATCAAACAGCCAGAAACATCAAAATCCTTGAGCCTACAATTTCGACGTTGATTGACTGCTTGTTTAGGTAAACAGAAAAGTTTTACAAGTGGTCTACATTTTCTCGCGGAGGAATTCTGTTCGGTAGCCCTGAATGTGCGCGTAGCTTTACTGCAGACTAATTTCCGAATAGCTGATCCGGATCATGAGAGGGAGATAACTAGAAGGATAAGAATGGGGTGGAGCGCATATGGCAAATTCTCGCAGATCATGAGTGCCAGTTTACCAATTTCCCTCAAGAGGAAAGTGTACAACAGCATAATCTTACCGGTACTCACCTACGGGGCAGAAACGTGGAGGCTAACGAAAAGAGTTCAGCTTAAGTTAAGGACAACGCAGCGAGCCATGGAAAGAAAAATGATAGGTGTAACGTTAAGAGATCGGAAGCGGGCAGAGTGGGTGAGGGAACAAACACGGGTTAATGACATCCTAGTCGAAATCAAGAGAAAGAAATGGGCTTGGGCAGGGCATGTAATGCGAAGGCAAGATAACCGCTGGTCTTTAAGGGTAACGGAGTGGGTTCCAAGAGAAAGTAAGCGTAGCAGGGGGCGGCAGAAGGTTAGATGGGCGGATGAGATTAAGAAGTTTGCAGGCAAAGGGTGGATGCAGCTGGCAAAGGATAGGGTTAATTGGAGAGACATGGGAGAGGCCTTTGCCCTGCAGTGGGTGTAGTAGGGCTGATGATGATGACGATGATGATGATGAATTTCCGACTATATATAGTCCATCTGCAGCGTACGTTGGTCGCATATATGCGGTAAAAGAAGAGGCAACGTAGCTGTTGTTTGAAGCGGCAGCCAGGGGGTCATTCGAGCTTTATAGTACAGTCGAAGTTAGCGCTGAAAATGTGTTTTTGACTGGCGGGGGAAAACGCTGTGATCGAGTGAGCAGACGACGGTTGCCAACAAGCGTTCACAATTATACAACCACTTTACGCATTATATCCGAGAAATATATGTACATTGTGAAGTTCTTGCCATTCATGTCGCTCTTTAGCAGTCACGTCGTGGCCAGAAAGCCGTGTTTAATCTAGACCAGAATGAACTGAAGCTCGATGAAAAATGTGTTTGCTGCTAACGCCCACCTTAAAATATTACCATATACACCATACTATAGCTAAGTGTTCAAGCACTGCACTGCTTTCATGCAGCTGTAATAGGCTATGTTGGCAGCATGAACAAAACTCCGAACAGGAATGCGTTGACGACATGGTGTCGTGGGGGTGTTGACGACATGGTGTTAATCAGCAACGAGTATGTTGCTGATTAACAGACGGGTCATTAGGCTGAAACTCGTTACCAACCTGCAGAATGAACTTAATCACTGCTTTTTGAACACATTACATGTTGGCAGAAACAACATGTTTGCTATTTGGACTGTTCGCAAATTGTAGAATAACAGAATATGCTCATTTTTGACGCGTATCTTAGGCTCCAAACCACTGCGAGTGCACGCGCCGCGCAGAGTGATCACCGGCTCGCCGCTTCAGGAAGAGCCCGCTTTGCGCCCCCACCGTCGCTGAAACGATCGAAAACATCATTGTAACCTTTCGACAACTTCTTTTTTACAGCTGGTGGCGACCGTCGGGGCTTCATGTTCCCGCAGGATAGGAGGCAGCCCCCCTCACCTTTTCGAAACAGAATACAGTGCAGGACGACTGACTCATCTCTCCTCATTCTAACCCCGTTAGTCAGCAGAGCAGGAAGTGAAAACGCGGTTTGCTAACGTGGGTTGTTGGAAGAAACCTTCCTTTAAGCCAGCAATTCTGCAAGTTGTCCATTCACGTGGTTCAGGTGTCCAACGATATATGAGACAGATACTGCGCCATTTCCTTTCCTCAAAAACCAATTATTGATTATTAATTATTAACTTCTGAGAAAATGAATGCTGCACGTCAAGAGTACCCTGTCAATAGTTTTTTGTGTTTGGTTGGCCTAGGGTGCAGTGACGCGAGGCAAAGATCATGTGAACCAGCCGTCTTTGAAAAGGAGTTGGTTGGTTGGTGTTTCGGGAAAGGAAATGGCGCAGTATCTGTCTCGCATATCGGCGGACACCTGAACCGCGCCCTAAGGGAAGGGGTAAAGGAGGAAGTGAAAGAAGAAAGGAAGAAAGAGGTGCCGTAGTGGAGGGCTCCGGAATAATTTCGACCACCTGGGGATCTTTAACGTGCGCTGACATCGCACAGCACACGGGCGCCTTAGCGTTTTTCCTCCATAAAAAAGAGTTGTCCGCATTTTCAGTGCACGCGCTCACGCTTCCCCGCTGAGAGGTTTACGAGCATAGTGACATCACGAGTAAAAGAATAGTGACGCCATGCGTACTCAAAGCAATATGAAAATAAATGGCAATAAAGAATGAGATATCTGGCGTTCTGCGGTGGTAACCGTGTCTCGTGATTTTTGTGCTCTGCTTTGCGTTTTTTTTTTAATTTTGATATGGTGGCATTGGAGACTCGATGCACCGTGCTCGACGCTTTTCGTCGCCAGAAAATCTCTGGAGAAATGGACAGTTTGTTGCATTTTATTCGTTTCTTGCCACACAAGACGAAAACACGTGGTTTTTGAAGCTTTCACCAATTATGTGGTCGCGGAAATGTCTCGCGCGTTCACAATGGTCGGTTTTATTTCGTACAGTACACAGGCCATAACAACATAGTGCACTCACGTTGCATGACAAGGAACGAAGTAAAGGATCTAAAGCCCCACCTCGATGGACACATCCTACGCGTACCGGCGGAGCGCCTACGCGCACGGGCGTACGCTGGATCGTGTCTGCGCATGCGCAAAGCGCGACGCGCGCGCAGGCGCGCGCGCTGCATAGATATCTGTACATGTCAGATATCCGCGCCTGAGCGCGGGCGCCTGCGCGCGCATCCGAAGCGGGGTCCGGTTTACAACATTAGGAAAACCGCGGGGGCTCTCGGGGACTCTTTTCTTCATGGCTTGAAGCCCTTTCAATTTCCTGGAACTTTCTTTCGCGGTTTCAGTGGTCCTTTCAGCTCCCCCCAAATCCCCTTTCTTCACGCTTGAAATTATTTCCGTCGGCTCGTGGGGGAACGCGCCAGCACTAAAAAGCATGGAGGTAGATGCCTTTTTTCGACGCTCGTCGCGGCGCGGGGCTGGGCGCGCAGGCGCTCTGCCGTACGCCTAGGATGTGCCCATCGAGTTGGGGCTTAAGGAAAACATTTCCAACGCGCTGCCTTTTTCAGTGAGTGAGCAGATGAGAGCCACGGCCACTCGGTGATGCGGTTCCATCGAGTGGCCGCATTGGTACCAACCGTTGCCTCCACAAGCTGGTAGAATAGCGGGTTAACGGGGTCGCATTTTTCATTGCAGCACTGAGGCTTCAATTTTGGATTTCGACGTGGCCTCTTTGTATGTCTGAAATTTACTTGACCTGAAATAAAATAATCGAAAATGTTTTACGGCCGCGAGTGAGTTTCGAACCCGAGGCGGCGAGAACGCATACGTTTTGCTGGTTACTGCGTTAAGCGTGGCCCGCATGGAGCGTTTTTCCGGGCGATTCGCCGGCGTCGGCGGCAGCGGAGCGCTTTTTTGCCGCTGTCGACTGCCACACCGCCGCAGCCGAACATTCTGCGTCATAAAACACCAGTCTCTTGCGCTGTATTTTGGATATCGTCGTCTTCATCAGCTGCATCTATGCGCAACGGAACCGAACACTGAAACAGCACTGAAAACCGAAGTGCTAGCACTCCTAGTTGCAACTGGCGTAACCACGCTAACTCGTCCGAAATTGATTTTGGTGGCACTGTCTACCTGTGCCATGCGCTGTGCTTTTAGCAAGGCTGGTGGAATTCCTTAGTTTGGCGGAAGGCAGTAAAGAATCTTCTGCAGAAATTCTGATGTCTTTTTTGGGAGATTTTTGTCTGCGTGTGGAGAAACCCTTTGCCAGGACTGACACATTAGCGGTTGTAAGTTTTTTTTTGTGACAGCCTGGAGGCAAGAGTGCGTCCATGACCTTTCCGGGCCGTTTTCGCAGAGGCGCCGACTATGTCGTGCAGCTCGTGCTTCGCACCATAGGGAACAGAAACATAGCGCATCCAAAAAGCAACCATGGACTGCGCTCCACGATTAGAGGAAAAGTAAAAGGAGAAAAAACAAGAAAGGCAGGCAAAGGCACAGCAGGAGACCCCTCCCCACTGTCCTTTTCTTCCTCCCTCTTACCACCCTGCTACCGGCTGCCCGTGTAGCTCTTGAAAAAGAATTTCTCCGTACCTATGCACCTGCTCAAATCATCCTTGGCCCCTTCCGTTACGGCCTCTCCACGTTCTTCATCCGTTTGATGCTGCGTGTTGTGCGTCTTGTTCCCGTAGCCTTTTTGGGAGGAACAGTGCTGAAAATTGTGCCCTAAGGGTAGTGTGGAATACAAGCAAGTTTTGGTTAAGACGATTCCCAATTCTTGCATATTTGTTTTAAAATCAGCGACAACAGCAATGACACATCGCTTTGAGCATGCGGCTCGAGGACGGTGTGTGATTCGTTCCGCAGTGTCGCCGTGTACCCACTGATTTCCAATGGGTAGAAGTTTTCTCGAAGCCTGGCGCTTGGTTTCTTTGAGTTGAAGTGCTCGGAAAATGGTCTTCCACCTAACATTGTGTTGAAGAAAACACTTCAACCCATTGCGCTTGGTGCGAGGTTGTCAGTGCGCCATTAAAACTCATCATCAGCAAAAGAAAACATTTCTAGGCAATTTATACCCAAGATTCTTCACTCGATGTATCATCTAAAACTGAAAAGGATGCAACGAAAACAACTCGATATGCTTATGCTAAGGACACGCTGGTGGCAAAAACGCGTATGCAGTTAGTACGTAAAGGGTGTCTGCGAAACCTTGGCCAGTGTTCTCAGAAAGGAAGGGATGCAAACTACACACAAGCCCGACATCATTATCGGAGGCCTCCTGTGCCACTTCAAAGACAGTCATCCCACCCCAAAAAAGGCCTAGAGGCGCCAACTCGAATGGCCCTCCCTGGGCGTACGCGCTCAGCGTCCGCGCTCTTAGCGTAAGC
The DNA here is from genome assembly GCF_052857255.1 of Amblyomma americanum. Classification (NCBI taxonomy): domain Eukaryota; kingdom Metazoa; phylum Arthropoda; class Arachnida; order Ixodida; family Ixodidae; genus Amblyomma; species Amblyomma americanum. The sequence continues at coordinate 469,632,144 of NC_135497.1, forward strand.
CGAAACCGGTCTGCGCATGCGCACTGCAGGAGACGCCAGCAAGCCTAGGTGAGGCGTCCGTGCTAGATGTCGGCATCAGCGCGCGGGCGCTCGTGTACGCGTTGGAAGGGGGGTCCGGTTTATAACAATGGAAGGATCGCCGGGCTCTCGGTGGCTCTTTTCTTCATGGCTTGAAGCTATTTCAGGTTCCCCGAACTTTTCTTCGCGGTTTAAGTTGTTCTTTCATCGCCCCCCAACCCCTTCTCTCCACGGCTTGAAATTCTCTCCGTCCGCTCGACAGGGGAAGGGAGCCAGCACCAGGAACATGGAGATGCATGGCACATTTAAAAGTCGCTGGATCGTTCCGTGGAAACGGCTCCCTCTTCTGACTCCCGCGGTTTGTGCGCTTAAAAAGCCGCGCTAACTCCCCGGGAGTCACACATCCAAGAAGTAGTAGTTTGCCAACAGCTTCAGAGGCAACAACTGACGAGAATACAAAAAGGAAGCTAAAAATGTTGCCGGCCCAGCGATTGCTATCTAATCCGTCAAGCACTGGAACTGCAACCGGTGGAATTAAAAGCAAAGAGAGAGGATAGCGAAAAGTAGATAGGAGAGCGGCAGAAAAAAAAAAACGAGGGTAGGTTGGAACTTATGAAAAAAAAATATGTTCGCGCCACTCGTGCGAAAGTGCTTATGGGTATTGTTGCACATATTCGCAACACGGTAAATTCACTGCATATTCAGGGCCGCGACCATGTAGCGTCCTGTCGCTAATGAATCGCGCTAGCGGCGCATTGCACAAACGGATGGGTGGAGCGCCGAGTCACCGTACTGGAGAAAACCAGTAATCTTTTAAACATCGTGTTATCCGACAATAACTTCTGTTCATTTCTTAGCAGATTTAAATTATAATCAAGAACATTTAACTAGAGTTTGACTCTTGATTGCTGCTCTGGGTAACGGCGTAGTTACTGGCTTGCCGAACTGATGGCACACTCTTCAGAATAGTTCCCAGCATGCCACTCTATGAAGTCTTCGTTAGCGGTTCATCCTTCACGTACATCTTTGACAGAATTGCCGAAACTAGCATCGATTACAGCAATGGTAAACCCCTTCTCGACGGCGAACGATCGAATCGTGAGAAGCACTTTACCAACCTAGACAAAAATGTGAACTACCACACTACTAATTGTTACATTGGACAAATAACCTACTGGCATAAAACGCAGCATCAGGTTTGCCGCCTCTTATGTGCAACACATGCAACATTCACTTCAACGCATCCTTGCTGCACTTACACCACATCGACAAAAGATTGGAAGAGCTTTCTGCTATTGAGGCTAATAACATGAGTGTTGAAATGTAGACATTAAGACACGATTTTACAATTTTGAATGCACAGTGCAAGAACCATATACAAGTATCGGTGAGTGGGCTCTAAGTATGAGCGTCCGGGAATTACAAATTTCACTGCTTGAACGAAAGTACCTAGAAGCTTCATTGCTTTGCACTGTTATTGCGTACGCAATTCCACTATCACCTATGCCGGTGTGGTCACTGTACGCGCTTAATGAAAAATGTACCTGTCAAGCAAAAGAGTCTTCTTATAATTTCCTCTATATACCTCATAGAAGGCACACGCTTTCTTGTAGCATTTTATGTAGCAGCCCATGGCCATAGCCTCCCTCCAATGGGGGCACTTTTGATAAAACTGCGCATTCGTACGGCAGGCTCAGCCTCCCAAAGCAACCTACCAAAGCAGGGACACTGTAGCAGGGCACGGCCGGAATCGAGCCGCCTCCGCTACTCGAGCCCGGCCGCGAGCAGGGACGTGTGCCTTTCCAACGCTCCGAGAGAGGGCGCCACACGTTTCATGAAAAAGCTGATGATGCATGATCAATAGTGAAATAGCGCAGGAAGACTTTTACGCCATTGAAATGTAAAATACCTTATACTTCCTTAAAGGTAGGACATTACCCTACGTGAACCTGCTAGAGCTTGTCGATATATTTTAAAATAGGGCTGTAGTGAGCGATAAATTGAAGTCAAGTGGGGTATTTTTCAGGACCTCGCCATAGGCTCCATGCTGTCATAGATCATTGCTCATGGCAAACGCAATATGTAAGCTACATCGATGAAACTCGACTAAATGAAACTTTAAGATGCATTTACCATCTAGGCGAGAGAGCTAATTTCTAACTGTTATGCGCGATGAAATATCAATTTTTATTTTTCGTCGCCATTGAGTTACGCGCCGCCGCGCCGCCGGCTGTCGCGAGATGGCGCGACCGGTTTTTCGAGGCGCATGGTCCAGACTCCTGGGGATGCGGCTGTACCTTGGTGGTAATAGGTCATATCTTGAGGCGGCATCAGGTACGATGACTAGCATTTCTAATTCTTGGCATATGTAACCTAATCGGAATAGTCAAGGCCTGATGGATTGGGGTTTATTTTTAAGCAATGCTTTTCAAGTGCACTTGGTAATTATGGCGTAAGGGAGGTGTTTCGGTAATGACCTTATTTTGAGCACGTATGCTCGTGTAAGCATTCGTCTGCCCTCTGAGAAGGGTGTGTCATTTGTTTCTACACGGACTATTTCCTGGTAAGGTTCGGTGCACGCCAGTTGAGAGACGCAACCCTAGGTTTTGTAGTGAATGCAGTCTTTTTTGGGTACGATAGTCTCGCTGACCCATGTACTATATATACATAATCTAACATACAGCGTAAAAAAGAGCAATACATTTGTAAAAGGCATGTCCTATCGGACGCCGGCGTTTTCATGCGACTACTTTGGCAGCAGCGACGACAGCTTGCGAGACACGCCTAACGCGCTCCCCTGCTTCCTTCTGCAGATCACTTTTGCCAGGTGCACGAGCCGCCCGACGTACGCCGGCGTACTATCGCACTTCATCAGCACGATCAACCACGGAATCAACGACAACAGGCGTCAGGAGGCGATACTCGTCAGCAGCGCACGTGGTCTTCAGTCCTGGTTTCCGGTGGAGCGCCGCTTGCTGTATAAGAGGCATTCACTTCCTGGCCTGGTCACTTGGCAGCAGCGATGACAGCTTGCGAGACACGCCTAACGCGCTCCCCTGCTTCCTTCTGCAGATCACTTTTGCCAGGTGCATGAGCCGCCCGACGTACGCCGGCGTACTATTGCGCTTCATCAGCACGATCAACCACGGAATCAACGACAACAGGCGTCAGGAGGCGATACTCGTCAGCAGCGCACGTGGTCTTGAGTCCTGGTTTCCGGTGGAGCGCCGCTTGCTGTATAAGAGGCATTCACTTCCTGGCCTGGCCACTAGGCAGCAGCGACGACAGCTTGCGAGACACGCCTAACGCGCTCCCCTGCTTCCTCCTGCAGGTTAGTGCTCGTAAAAGCAAACTTTCCTGACCCCTTTCTTTGTCATCGCTGCTGCCAAGCACAATTATACGAGTATTTGTGTGTGCGGGTGTGTGTGTGCTAGAATGACTAAGGATATTGCAAAATTAAAAGAGGAATTCCGTAATGAGTTCGTGAAGCTAAAGGAGGAATTTCAAAGAGAGGTGAAGACGTTACTTGAATCTTCCGAACGCGGCCTGCGGAACGAAGTGCGCGAAGTCAAAAAGGAGCAGATGGAACTGACTCACAGCATTGAGTATACGCTGAAGGACATAGAGGAACTAGAGAAAAAATTGCAGCTAGAAGTGGAGAAAAATTCGAAACTAATGATCGAAAATCAGGAGCTCAACTCCCGATGTGCCTTCGTAGAAAAAAGTCTCGAGATCTTGACATCCGGCTTGTTCAATGTGAACAATAGTCTAGAAACCACAATATCGAAATTCAAGGTGTCCCAGAGAATGAGGAAGAAAATGTGACTACGATTCTGTCAAAACTTGGTGATGCAGTCAAAGAACCAGTCACAGATTTGGATGTCGAGGCCTGCCATCGCGTTCCCACTCGCAACTCCGGCAAATCTAACATTGTTGTTAGGTTCAAATCCAAAGCCAAGCGTGATGATATGCTGCAGAAATCAAAAAAGATGCGGCTTACTTTCGATGATGTTGGACTGGAAGGCACGGCTTCAATCTATGTCAACGAACACCTAACGCCCGAAAACAAAAACCTTCTTGGAGCTGCATTAGCAAAGAAAAAAGAAGTTGACTGGAAGTACGTGTGGACAAGAAATGGGGCTATTTACGCACGCAAAACTGATGCATCCAGCGTCAGTCGCCTGTATCTGCACGATGATTTGCCAAAAATGGAATAGTAACCGGTAGCTCAGCAGATGCATCTTTTTCCGTTTTTTAGACTAATATGGAAGAAACGCCCCTTTTCACACCATGGGAGTTCAACTGCTCCCTAAGAAACAATAAGTGTGGCAAATGTTTGCAAATGCTACACTTGAACATGCAGCGTGCCTTAAATAAGACGGATCACTTGAACAGTTTTTTGTCCAGCCTTCAGTGTACATTCGACGTAATCATGCTATCTGAAACATGGTATTGCTTCGATAGTGACGTTATTCGATTTCCAGGCTATAATACATTCTTTCTTAACCGAAGCTCAAAACGTGGTGGGGGCGTCGCCCTTCTAGTAAAAGAAAGCTATTCGTGCCATATCTTATCGGAACACAGTCTGAGCGACGAGAATATTGAAATGCTTACACTCCAATGTAGCCGTCAATCACTTACCGTCGTTTACCGCCCACCACAAGGCAATATGAATGAGTTCCTTCGTGTTTTTGAAAAAGAAATCACTTTTTTGTCAGATAATTTATCTTGTATAGGAGGTGATTTTAATATAGACGTGGGTGTTAACAGTCCCGCACAACAAGAATTCACAACATTGCTTCAAGCCGCTAGCTTCCAGAACGTTATAAATAGCCCAACACGCATAACTTCCACTTCATGTACCATTATCGACCTTTTCATTACAAATTATGATGTGCCTCTCACCGCAGGGCGTTTTGCAGTAGACATCAGTGACCATCTGCCTATTTTTATGCGTGTTCAGACTAAACCCCTCCCATCACAAACCTTTAATCCACGTCGGCAGTGTATTTCCCAGAAAAACCTTGAAACATTTAGAAGTCGCATAGAGCTAGTAGACTGGGAACCTGTTTTCCTAAGCACCGACTCGGATGTTGCCTACACAGCTTTCTTGCGACACTTTTCACCCATCTATCACGAATGTTTTCCTACTGTTGAAGTAAAACTGTCGAAAAACGCTCGCAAACCATGGATGTCCCCTAGACTTATAAGACTTGTAAAAAAGAAGCACAGGATGTTTGCTGAATTTATTAGGACTAGGGATACTTCACTACTGCCCCGTTTTAAAGCATTTCGGAACTCGTTGAACAAAGAACTCAAAACAGCTAGGACCACTTACCACAATAACCTTTTTGGTAAGGAACTCTCCAATCGCCCTAAAGAAAAATGGAAGCGCCTTAATTTACTTCTGAATAAAATTACACATCCAAATAACATGACAAGTTTAGTAGTTGATGGAACTAACCTGAGTGGGTCTCGTTTGGCCGGTGCTTTTAATAATTTTTTTACTACCGTTGCAGTCGGTATCACAGCCCTGACTTCTCAAAATGTTTGGGTGATAAACTTTCACAATCCTCTTCTTTGAACCTACAGATGAAAATGAAGTGTACTCTATTTTAAAAAACTTAAGAGACACGACAGGCTTAGACTCTTGCGATCTCCAGAGTCGCCCAATAAAGTATGTCCTGCCTTCAATAGTTCCCTGCTTAACGCATATATATAACACTGCGCTCACTACAGCCCACTTTCCTGCTGATATGAAACTTGCTAGGGTGGCAGTAATCTTCCAAAACGGGGATAGAAATAAGTTAAGTAATTATAGGCCATATCAGTATTACCTTTCTTCTCCAAGGGGCTAGAATGCGTAATTCATCATCGAACTCATAATTTTCTTCTAAAGCACTCTATTATAAATGACTGCCAATACGGGTTTACCAAGAACAAATCAACAGAACATGCATTACTTGATCAAAAAGAATATATATTAGGTAATATTGAATCCCAGAAGCTCACTTTTGAAATCTTCGTAGATTTCAGCAAGGCGTTTGATACCCTCAATCATAACACCCTCTTTGCAAAACTTGAACATTATGGTATACGTGGCCATGCCCTCAACCTTTTCAAGTCATATATGTCCTCGCGTTCACAATATGTTGTCATCAATAACTGCCGCTCTGATGTCCTACAAATTTCAAATGGAGTGCCACAGGGTAGTCTCTTGAGTCCTATACTTTTTAACTTATATATAAATGACATCACTAATATAAGCAACGAGATAAAATTTACTATTTATGCTGATGACACCACTTTGTTCTGTTCCTCCACTGACATTAACCAGTTAACCGATTCAGCGAACTTAGTATTGACTGCTCTGAAGGAATGGTCATCCTCAAACTCCTTGAAAGTAAATATGGAAAAAACAAAGGCGATAATATTTCATGCTAAGGGCAAGTTGGTAGAGAATGCACCGCCTATCTTTTTCAGTGGCGCACAAATTGAATATGTTGAATCATTCACATCACTTGGCGTAGACTTTACCCCGTCAATGTCATGGGATGCTCACATAAACAAGGTCTGCATAAAGCTCTCTAAATTCATAGGTATCGTCTCTCGCCATAAATATATCTTACCTACAAAGACAAAACTTGACCTTTACTATGCATTCTTTTTTTCATACTTAGGGTACTGCTATTTGGTATGGGGAAATACTACAATGTCCAATTTGCAAAAGCTTTTTCTTCTACAGAAGAAAATGCTACGAGTCATTACAAATTCCTGCTATGACGCCCCAGCTCGCCCCATTCGAATAAAATACAAAATAATCCCAGTTCCTAGGTTGTTTGAGTATAGGTTTGCCTGTTTTTATTAAAAACAGACTGCAAGAGATGACCCCTTTTTGTCCCGTATTGTGCAGCTGGTACCACACAACACGCCGTATACCACCAGAAACCCTGAAATGTTTTCGGTACCCAGATGTAGAACAAACTATGGTTTTGCTATGCTGAAATATATACTACCAAGAAGTTTGAACTCTTCTCTTTATAACAATATAAACAGAATGTCTCTTCGTGCACTTCGTGAAACATTTATTGATTAGGTTGTATTAGTACTGAATACATATGTCGACCGTTTTTTTCTTTCCTTGTCATTGTTTAATATATCTAACCCCCTGCCTGCATTATAGTACAATCTGTTTTGTTTGAGATGTGAATAGTATTTGCATGCCGCAAGAACTGCCGCTGCTGTCATCGTCGACTTTTTCGGGTGACGAAGCCCGTCAAGCGGTTATTGTGAACCGCTTTTATTTCGTCACCCACGCTTTCTGTAATGGCAAAAAGCGAAATAAACAAACTTTCCAAGTATGTTCAAGGATTTGCAGGCTTTCTTTTCGAGAGTGTTTATATGAGGTAGGAAACAGATTTTTGTCGAGCGAAATGCCTAGAAAGGTGTGTTAATTTTTATAGGTAATTTCGTTTTATTTAGGTCTAAGCAGTAGTCAGTTTGTAGGCCTCGTTAGAGCGAGAATAGAACAGCCACTGTTTTTTATTTGGAAAACTGAAATCCATTCCTATCTTCCCACGCCACTAGTTCATTCATTGTGCAGGCTAACTGGAGATCGTCAGCATAAACTGAATAGATTGTAGAGTTTGGGATTCTTTCGCAAATGTAATTCAAATTAACAAAGAAAAGTCTAGTCCTTAAAAATACACCCCCGGTATACCATATTCTCCTGAACCTAGTTTCATGAAAGGGTTGAGCCTAGTTTTGCATGAATTGATCGATTGAACAAAAAATCGTTCAAAGAGCTCAACATCCTGCTGCGGAGGTCCACAGTTCTCTATTTGTTTCTTGGAGTTCAATTAATCTCTTGTATTCTTCATTAGCACCTCCACTTGTTGGGAGTACTTGTTTTTCGGCTATGCTTTTTATATTAGAAATGACTGGGTATAATGTGACGAACCAGAACTGCAGCGAAGTGCTCCCCTAATATGTATGCCTGTTCCCTTATACTCGTTTGCGTAGCAGGTGTTTTCAAAAGCGGAATTGTGAACTGTGAGAAGCTGCCGTTAAATTTTCTTACCGCGCTCCCTTTAATGTTCATGTGATTTGACTGTTTTTGGATGCGGCATATCGCTGACATGATGCTTTCTCGGCACTACAACGGACGAATCGAGCTTTAATTGTTACTTTTTTAAAATGTACGGGGTTGTCTTGTTTGGGTTTAATGTCCCAAAGCGACTCAGGCTCTGAGGGACGCCGTAGTGAATTATTCAGGAAATTTCTACCACCTGTGGTTCTTGAACATGAACTGACATCGCACAGTGCACGGGCTTCTAGGATTTCGCTTTCATCGAAATTCGACCGCAGCATCCGGGATAGAAGTCGCGTCTTTCGGGTCACCAGCCGAGCGCCATTACTGCTGGGCCACCGGGGCGGCGTGTGTCGGGTGCCTGTGAAAAATACCCAGAGCTTTAATTTGTTGCAGTTTCTTTTTGCTGCCTTGCAATCTTGTGTCCACTGCACTTTGTGGTCGTGTGGCACCTTTCCATAGTACTTAGGAACGCTGAGTGTGTGGCAACTATGATGCCATTTGTGAACTTTTCATTTATCTCATTCTTGTCAAGATTTTCAAAAATTGTTTTTTTTTCTAATGTGGCTTCTGCCCTAAAAGTTCTCAATCTGCTAAAGGAAGCTTCCAACGTTGCGTTTTTGGTGGGATGTCTTCCGGTGCAGATGTTTTACTGACTATTACAGGGAGATTTTCGCTGCTCTAAGAGTTGAGAACGGAATCCCATTTGAAATTGCGAAAAACATATGGCGAATTAAAGACAATCTAGACAGCTGATTTTCCCTGAGGTTGGGGTGATGTGTGTGGTTCTACCAGAGTTCAATAAACAAACAGTACTATTCAGAACTAAATACTCTATAATTTAACCTATAGTGTCAGTTATTCGCTCCCGCAGAAAGGGGATGTGCGTTAAAATCACCAACTACCAGCAAGCGTTCTATTAGCAGGTGTGAAATGTGTTCTATTTGATGCATTGCAACTCTGAGGTGAGGGTCAGTATATATACAACACACTGTTATTGTTTTGTGTGTAAGCAGAGTGGCTGTTACAGCTTCAAATTATTTAGTCTTTTGTATAAGCTCACGTGCTGGAACGTCCTTTTTTTACTAAAATGGCAACGCCACCTGCGAGCCGGATTGCCTTCTTTCGGTGGCGGCGAAAGAATATGTTTCTTGAGCACATTTTTGTGTGGGGGAGCTATGTTTGTTTTCTTTATATGCAAGGCAACCAGTGAGAATGTAGCTTAATGTTTTTTGTTTCGTTTGAGTTATTCAACAGACCAGTATTTAGAGTCCTGTAGAGGTATTTAAGAGAATCCCAGTGGATTAGAAAAGCCATGATTTTTTGGAAGCCTATTTTGGAAAATGATGGCCCTATTTCTTTTAACCCGTTATATGGATCTTACTTTTTTCGTTTAAGAGAGCTCCGCCGCCGCTGCAGCGGAGGTGAACTCGTTGTTACGTCCATCGCCTCACTAGGGGCAGTGGAGCCCCGCGGGGAGCACACCGGTGCCCTGTTTGTACGCCTCTCCCGAGAGGGGGTTGCCTTGCGGTCGCCCGACCCAGTGGTCGGGGGACCCTTTCTTGAGGGTGGCAGAGCAGCCTTCACTGCATCTACCCGGGGCGCGGATGGACCTGCCTCAGACTCAATGCGTGTGGCCTGGGCAGATTCCTGAAGCCTGGTGTGGTGCCCCACGCCACCGCACCACATGGGCGAAATTTGTTCTTGCCGTGAGCAAGAATGTTCCCCGGGATAGTGCAAATGGTTTTCGCGCTTCCTCAAATGCTGTTTTTCTTAATGTTATTAGTTATATACTTCTGTATCGTGCAGGATGGGCATGACCTAGAGTACGCGGGGTGTTTCCTTCACATTTAGCACACATTGGCTCTGCGTTCATTAGATTCGTGTTCATTAGATCCACATTTGGCCTTGGTGTGGCGGCAACGAGAACTCTGGGTTCCATGGTCAAACCTCTGGCACTTGAAACAGCGGCGAGGATTAGGGATGTATGGTCGCGCTGCTATTTTCATATAACCTACTTCTACCATATTAGGGACTTTGCTGGAGGCGAAAGTCAGAAATAATTGTTTCTGGATGTTTTTTTCATCTTTTATGGCTTTTATGCGTTCGACATCAGTGACATTCTGCTCTTTGAGGTCCTCGTGCATTTCTGCCTGTCAGGGTGAGAAAATGTTCAAAAATTACGCCTTTGGCAGCAATGAGGAATCGATGGGTGCTAATGCAAACAGCTATATCTCCAAAGGTTACTATGTTTGAAAGCTTGGACTACTGTGCTTTGTCACGGACGTTGAGTAGTAGGTCACCACTGGGCAACTTCGCCACCTTGTAGCCAAGGCCCGAAGCATCAGTGAGAGATCTCGTAACTAAAAAACGAGAGATGATTCTTGCTTGCTTTGATGCTACTTCGCTTTTTACCACTTGGTACCTCGGGAAAATATCTGTTCATTTTTACAGGAACTGCGCAATGACATTACTTCGCCCACGTTTGTGAGGGCGATGATTTGTTGAAGAAAAATAAGCTATAAAAGAAATTATTCGTCTGTGGTGGCAGCCACCCACCACAAGATGGAACACGGGGATGGGACAGGAAGTTACAAGCAAGTCCCGCCCACGCCAGCTGGACGCCGCAACTGTAACCAAATATGACGTACCTCAGGATGGTTCGTCAAACAAGGTTAACCCTAGCCGCCTGTGAAAGAAGAAAAACAAGAAACGAGGAGACAGGACACTAGTGAGAAAGAAGATAGGAAGGTGAAATATGGAGAGGAGGACAAGAAAAGGCGACTGCCGATTTCCCCAGGTCGGGCCAGATTGCACGTACAGCCTGTGGGAAGCTGGAGCCAAAGTAGTGTGTTGCCTCCGCCAAGCGGCCTTTAAGGTCCAAACGCTCGGCAGCGGCTCAACCGCCCGGATCCCTTTTCCCCGGACATGGCTGAGCCACGCACGGCTACTGCTGATTGCAGTTGCGTGGGTCCCTGGTGTTGCACTCCTCACCACCATTCCACTGCGGGGATGCCCCTGCGGATGTTTGGGAAGCCGTGGTGTCGCAACTAACCAACATCTCCATGTAGCTAGTACCCCATCAGGGAGAACAGGGAATTGAAAACACTAATAAGAGAGAAACCGGTCAGCGAGTTAGCGGTAAGAGAGAAAGTAAAAGAATTCAGGATCCCTCTGCAGACCAGATTTGGTCTCTAATCGAGCATAACTACTTAGTATTCAAGTAATGAATGAAAATTTCAGAGGTATCATTACTGAGTGCTCATTAGAAGTAGGCGGGCGGTAGGATGGTTCGACAGGATGCCGGTAAGCTCTCTCAGGAGGAGAAAGATCTCATTAAGAAATTCCTTAGCCTGAAAGCCTCTAACTCAATAAGCATAATAGAACTGTTACAGCTTTCAAAGTTAATCAATAAGCATAAAGTAATAGGCATAAGGAAATATAATATCAGTTGACCGAGCATGCTCAAACGACCGTCCTCAAGCGAGGCTGTATAAAAGCGGTCAAGTGGAAACAAGGCATGAGAAAAAAATCAGCAGGGGATATCATTAACAGTATTGATAAGGTAGTTAATGTAGCCGAGAGGCTCTGCACAGATCTGTACAGTAGCGATTGTAATCGCGTCGATAATGAAATAAGAAATAGTGCGGAGAAATTGGGCATCCCTCCTTTAACAAAAAAAAAAACAAACTGTCGAGTCAATACAACGGAGGAAACCAGTTGGTGAGGCTTAGGTGAAGGCCGATTTTTTAAAAGACGGCGGGGAAATTTCGACAAAAACTTGACTACTGTGTATGCGCAGTGCCGCCTGTCTTGACTTCACGAAAATCTTTGTAGAACACTAAGAGTATCTTAATCATGAGAAAAGGGAAGTGAAGGACTTGAAAACTTACACACTGATCAGAGTACTGTTCGCTTCCTACAAGGTATTTACAAATTAAATAGCTGACAGAATCTGGACAGTCTCAGACTCCATCAACCAAACAATCATGCAGGCTTTCCTAAAGTGCATTCCGCAGTACACTGTATTCACAAATTCAATCAGGCGATAGAGAAAAGCGTAGAATATAACAAACCCCTATATATAGCATTAATTTACTACAACAAAGCATTTGACTAATACCCCTGTCACACAGGCACTTGCAAAGCCTTAGGAATTAAGGTACTTTGCCTCAAATTCGCATGACGCACATCTACACGGCAAACCGTCGAGACCTTTTCGAAAAAGGTCCGTAGCCGCAAAGGCAGCCGTCAGCAGCCTTAAAGTTGCTTAAAGGAGCAACCCAGACGGCAGCGCTAGCTAGCGAGATCTAAGAATAAAAAATTGACGCAATTGTTTTTATTCGAAAACGTAAAAAATATCTAATTGATCTTAATTAACGGTTAATTTTGCGTTACAGTGCACTTAACCGTAGAGGAGGCTATGACTTAAAACATCTACACTGCTAAGAAAGGACTTGAACGCTTTTCAGCAGCCGCATCGACACACATGTGCTTGCGCTTCTAGCTTTGCTGCTTTTCTTCGTTTGTTCTTCATGGCAATTACACACTTGGTTCTAACGTCTTGCGGTTCATCGCTCAAGATTACGGCAGCAAGCTAACGAGGCACACCCCAATTTGTTTGAAATACGCACAAGGACATAAGCAACAAAGCACGCTTCTTGCACACAACGAGGAACCGAACGGAAAAGTACGCCTACCGTGGTCGGACTGGGAACGATGAACAAGAAAAGAAACTTTTGTTCCAAAACATCGGTTTCTCACCGTCAGAACACTGGTTTGTTATCGTGATAGCTACTTTTTCAAACATGCACGAAAGCACTCTTATCCTCTTAGCTGAAGTGCTACCGTCTGCTTTAATTTCATAATGTTACTAGCGCCGCTTCACACACAGCGGTGACTTTTGGCATTCACGGAGGCCGCGTTCTAGCGCCTTTGGATTTGTCGCGAAACAGCACCGCTGCTCCTTTTTGGTTTTCCTCCTTTAGTGCATTAAGATAACTTTACGGAAAAGGCCGTGAAGAAGACCCGTGTGACTGGGGTATAAGTCCCACCCTTAGAAGTCATGCAGGCATTGCGGAATCAGGGAGTCGATGAGCCTTATGTGAAAATACTGAAAGATATCTATATTAACTGCACTGCCACCAAAGTCCTCCATAACGTCAGCAATAAGATTACTAGAATGGAGGATGTCCGGCAGGAAGACACGATCTCGCCCGGTAATATTTACCGCCTGTTTACAGGAAGTGTTCCGAGGCCCTGGATCGGGATCAGGTGGGGATGAGAGTAATCTGCGATTCGATCATGGCATTGCCCTGGTAAGTAACTCAGGGAACGAATTGCGAAACATGATAAGTGACCTAGACAGCAAAGCAAAACTGTTTGTCTAACAATAAATATGCAGAAAACCAAAGTAATCATCAAATGTCTTGGGAGGGAACAGCATGTTAGAGAGACGCTGGAAGTTGTGAAGGAATGTATTTACATACCGCAGGTACTACCCTCAGATCAGGACGCGAGAGTAAAATACCTAGAAGAATAAAACTGGGGTGGAGAGCATTGGTGGGCTGGGGAGGGGGGGGGGGGGGTGGACACTCTCACTTCTTGAATGAAAAGTTACCTGTATTCACTAAGAGGAAAGTATGCACTGTACTCCACCTAAAGTTTACACAATTCTTAAAAATAGGCTTTCTGAGCTATAAGAATGCTTTTTCGGCATAACATCATCAGCAGTGGCGTATACCAGGATATAGGTAACACATACTAATTAGCCAGCTGGTTAACTAATACTGAACAGTTAACTTTCTAACTCTTACTGTTATGCTCCTTAATTATTGAGAGGCGTGTGGTGCACCATAAGTAATATCCATATCAGTTTTTACAATTTCGTAACCGCAGTTACCCTCGTCGCTGTGGCACAACAAATTATGACTACTTCGCGCCAAAATACATGCGCTTTGGAGAAGCTTTCGGGAAAGGCAACCTCACCACTGCCCGTAAGCCATCGAAATGGGCAAAATTTGTAGGGGCACACTGCCAGGGATAACTTCCCTTTAGAAATTATAAAAACTGATATGAATATTTCTTACTGTGGCCTACACGCCTCTCAATAACTATGTAGCCTAACAGTAATGATAAAGCGTTAACTATTCAGTATTAGTTAACCAGTCTGCTAGTTAGCACGGCTTAGTTCTATTCAGATGTGTTACACCGCTCGCAATGCTGTGCCGAAAAAAACGCTCTTCTAAGTCAAAAGGCCTATTTTTTAAAAGTTGGAAAATTTTAGGTAAAGCGTCCTGTATAAAAGCTCTATCTTGCCGCTAATTACCTATGAGGCATAAACGTGTGTTTAATAAAAAGGAATATTAACTTCAAATGAGGACAGCAGAGCCGGCTATAGAAAGGAAAATGATTGGTGTAAAGTGAAGAGACACGAAGAGAGCAGAGGGGGTGTGGGATCAAACGAGAATTAATGACATCCTGGCTGAAATCGTAAACAAAGGGATATGAGCAGGGCATGTAATGCGAAGTCAAGATAATCGACGGTTCTTAAGAGTAGCGGATTCCGCTCCAATAGAAGGCAATCGTAGCTAGGGGTGGTAAGGATAGGAGGACGGATGAGATTAGGAAGTTTGCGGGGATAAAGTGGCTACAGCTAACACAGAGCCGCGTTGATTGCAAAGAAATTAGAGAGGCTTTTGCTGTGCTGTGGGCGTACCAAGCTTGATGATGATGATGATGCATCTTGAAGGAAGTTATTTATTATTCTCGTCATTCTCGGCGCGCATGTCTGCAGGGTCGCCATTTTGCATATACAGAAATTCTTCAAAGCTGGTTTTTCAACAGCCTACACTTAGTGCACCTTTCCACGAGAAAACCTTTAATGTCTTGAGGCTCAGAACGGGGACGAAGACTGAAAAAATGGCACGGGCACACAGAACACGTTCTGACAACCGTTTACTTAGCCTCGAAAGCTTTCCATTTCTGCACAGAGAAGCTCAGGTTTCTTCGCGGCTTGGTAAACTGCTCAGTTGGCGTTCTGTCTGGCTGTGCCATTTGTTCTGTGTTGGTGCCGCAAAGAGCTTGTAGGTGCCGCATTGTAGGCTTCATGTGCTCCCAAGTAGGCCCTGTTGTCGCGCACTTACCTTTCCAGTAACAGAGCACTCGATGGTGAGTAATTATTCAGGGGTACTTCGCCCTTAGATTTCAGAAGGCACTTATGTCTGAAACACAAGACGAACGCATTTCATTATGATGACTGCAAAATATAAACACTTTGCTGGCTTGCAACAAAACGGCTGGCAGTGTCACAGATATGAAGCGTGCAATGAATGTTGCAAGAAGTGCAGTAACAGTCAGTGTTCTTGAGCAACTAATATTACTCCTTTAGCGGGCCATACCGACTGTCAAAAGCAGAAAAAAAAACATAATTTTACTGTGTGATTTTCTAGTGCAGTTTCCCTGGACGCGCTTTGTTGCCGTGCTGTCGCGCAGAACACATTGTATGATGAAAAGGTGATCTGCGTTAATACGGTGTCTGTGACGTAAAAACGCTTTGGGAACTTCTATTACTCCCTGCGTTTAGCCAAATTGCTATATTTTTGGTATTTCTTCGCGTTTCTTTCCGAAAGGACCCCAGCAGCGTTGAACAGGTTATCTTCCGTGAATGCAGGTGCTCACACTTGAGGGTTCTCTCCATGCCTTTTGGAACGTGCGCGCCTTGCGCATCAGAAAGGTACGGATAGCCATTGAAAATCAACATCATCATTATGTGGAAACCACTCTTTGAGCTAGAACAGCGCCCTAGCTCTCCCGGCCAAAGCGTCTTCTTCGTCGTTAAAAAGTGACGAAAGCATTTGAATTTCATTAATCTTAAACAAATTTTATGATCTACTGAAAGCGCATGACGGTGGAAGCTTCTCTGGCAGTCTCAGACCCATCAAACACCCGAGCAGCAGGCCTGGGAAGTCTGGTATTCACGTTATTTTGCACGTAGCAAAGCCCCGGGATTGAGATCAGAAGCCGTCCCTTCGCTTCTTCAGTTTTTTTTCCTGATTTACGATCTTACATTGAAACCACTGTTTATTTTTTGAAGACGGCGATGGAAGTGGACGCTGTTGGACTTCAGCCCGGTGGGTCAGCCGTTGCCGTCCAGAGGAAACGTCTTGGCCTCCCGAATGACTCAAGCAGCCAGGTCACCGTTGTGAACTCGGCCACCAGTGATGACTCCGGCACGACGGCTTCATCAGAGTACTAAGCAAGAACGCCAAAGGGAGACTGCGCAAAAATTAGGACTCGTCGTCGTCGAGTACGTCCACGATCACTACGGAGCGAGAATCATCGCCACGCACTGTCCTTTTTGGTCCGAGACTCCCACCGACAATCTCTACCACATCAACAGGCAAGCCACGTCTGCCTTCCTGGAACCTCAAGTCCCGGGAGCAATTAAAGAATTCAGGGTGAATCGTTTTATGAATGTCGTCGCCATTGATGTCATGGACCGGAACGCGCTTGAAAGTTTGAGCAACATCAGAACGCTTGGCGGCATCAGCGTTTGTTCCCATGTCCTTCTAGGCAGTGGCACTAAGGCAGGCGTGTTTTACGACGTCTACGTAGCCATCCGCGACTCTAATCTACCCATTTTGATTAAACCAGCTACCGACGGTGTAGCCTTACTGCAAGCTCAGCGTCTTGGGAGGACAAAGTGCATCAAGTTGACCTTCCAAGGGATTGCATTCCAACGTACGTGAAGATTTGACACTTTCGGCATGCAGTTAGGCCTTTCGTCCCGAAGTCTCTCTAGTGCCGGAAATGCATGAAGATAGGACACGTGAGTAGTGTGTGCTATTTCCCCATCGTGTGCCCACGGTGTACTCAGCCACACAGCGGCGATGGTTGCCGGGCAACAGTCCTTACTTGTGCCAATTGCCGCGGCCCCCATGACGCGAACTCAAAAGATTGTCCTCGTCTGAAAAGGGAACGGTCGATACTCAAACAAATGACAAGAGACAATTCCAAATACAGAGAAGCTGCCGCTAAGGTGCGACGACGTCGTCGCACCTTAGCCTAAAAGAGTACAGAGCCTTGGAAAGGATTGTCCAGGAATTTCAGCAACATGTAATCCCGTTCCGCGTACTTCTTTAAGGAATGGGATCCACATGACTTGCGAGCTAGGGACGGTTGTCGCAGACGGGCCTTCGCCATCCTTGCCTGAGCTACACATACCCGCAGTGACCAAGCAGGTATTGCGTACCCAGAGTCCTGTGCCTATTGCTAATCAAACACAAGTCATAACTCCGGTCCAAGACCGGGACCGGCAAGTTACTTGGCCATCGCACCCGAAGCACTGAACAACCTCAATAATAGAACAGTCACTGCGCACTCAGTGTGTTGAGCCTACTGCTTGTCACGTAGTAGGTCAAAAACCGAACCGACCCAAGCCGCAGACGAGCAAGTAATTGCAATGCTGAAGCCAATCGTGAATTCCATGCGTGTGCTGCTTTTCAGCTTGCACATGCCAGCTGCACAGAATTCACTGCAGATGCTAGATTTGTTGAATCCTTTGTTTGCAGCTGTCCAATAGCTCATGGTGGTTGGAACAGCGCGAACAGACGATAGACAAGAAGACACAGACAAGCGCTGACTCGCAACTAATGTTTTTATTAAGAAGAACATACATTTTACGTTGCATTAATATTTGATTGCGGGAACACTTGAATTCGCTCTCGGATTCAAGTTATTCCCATCTGAAAGATCACTGCCGAGAGTGCGGAAAACAGGAGAAAAAGAAAAAATGCCGCCCCTGGTCATCAAAACAAAGATTTTGTTTCGCCATAGAGAAAAAACAACCAGGGAAATAATGGAGGCATATTTCATTCGGAAAAGACAAGCGGAGTGTGTGAGCCAGCCTTCCTTGATTCTTGTTGATAAGGAGGTTTCTTTTTTAGATAATTCATGATGTAACCATTGAATTCAGCGAGGTAACCATTGAAAAGTGCCAATGCAATTGCTATGTACCTGATATATCGCGTGTTTTTTATATAAAATGTATGTTCTTCTTAATAGAAACATTAGTTGCGAGTCAGCGCTTGTCTGTGTCTTCTCTTCTCGTCTATCGTCTGTTCGCGCTGTTCCACCCACCATGAACTGTTACCAACTAGCCGAACTTTCCATCCTTCTTCAGTGTCCAATAACTGGCACAACGCATCCTGCAGCCTCATCCTCCCGAGAAGAAGTCCAATGCTTACGTTGTCATCAACATTATCAGCCGCAACGGCAAGCAGCCTTTCTACACACTGGAACGTCTGCGCTGCCTGTCTGCCTCGTATAAGTGATGGAGGACTCAAGATGTGTTCTACAAAGGTCGAAGCGTTCGACAGCCCTCAAGATGTGCAGGCTACAGCTGCGGTGACCTGTGACTTTCAGTGCAGTTTTCATTGTTTGTCGTGCCAGATACAGACCTCATTACTGTTCTTATTCTTTTACGCCCCCTTATACCTCGTCACCAGTGCAGGGTAGCCAACCAAAACATTCTACTGGTTAACCTCCCTGCATTTACTCTACCACTTCTCTCTCTCTCTTTCCCTGGGACTTTCGGCACGTGGTCATGATTGCCACTCCACTCAGGCACAGAACACAACACGCAAGCACACAGGACGCGATGCTGAAACCCCTGAAAACACACTATGGGGGCTAATTCCGCCCACTTCATTCAATGCACGCACCAAACAGCAGAGAACAACGAGCGGCGTTTCTATCGACGCCAAGCCTAGCTCTGAAGCAACCTGTGTGCAGTGACGCGCTGCCGCCAACCGAGGGTCGGGCCGCAGCGATGGAGCACCAAGACACATTTCTTCTCACAAATGCCTCGCAACGCGATTTTCCTCACCTGTCTGTGTTTTTTAGCTGAAGTGGCCGCAACATAACAGTAAGGCGTTCGTGCAGTTCATATTAGGAGAGGAGAAACTGGGCTAGCTGGTTGATATGCATACTTAAGAAGTTGGCGCGGAAAAACGAGGGAAAGCGAGGCAAACACGAGCGCTCGTCTTTCTTTGTCTCGCTTGTCTACGTTTTTCCGCACCAACTTCTTCATTATGTACTCCATATTAAAGCGGAAGCTTTTAATGGCTCCTGCTGCGTCCGTCCGTGCGTGCGTATATGGCCTCCTAGATTAACCGCTTTGTTTGTGCGGCAAACAGATCTCAGAGGCCATGTTGCGCCATTGGTAGTTCTTTACGCGTGCGCGAGGTGGCGCTAGACACCTCGCCGCTGTAGACAGTCGGGTGCCGCTCACCCTCCCTCCTAACGCTCGCTTCAATGGAGTCTCAGAATTTGGGCCTACGCAACTACTTAACATCTTAACCAGACATCAGTAACACAAGTACTAATACCGCACTAAAGGCTTTCGCCTCATCACACTTTAGGTCAACAAACTGTCCTCCTGAAATTTTACGAAGGGGAATCCCATGCGGCAGAAATGCTAGCGCTAAAATAGTTCTCTTCACTACAACAGTTGATTCCCCCGAAATACGTGCACTGGGCGTCCACTCTCCATGACATTATACAACACTGCACAAAGTTACTGGCGTTGGCAGCGAAGGCAAGGCGACAATGACAGGAATCATGTAGCGCGGGCATAATTAGGAACATTTCTTTAGAACATGCAGGAAAGGGCTGAGTAACTAACTCACTTCTCGGTGGGCACCTTGACCCCTGTGTGAGGGAAGGAGGAGATAGAAGCTCAGTAGTGAATGGCCAGAGGTAACTTTCGACCTCATGGAGTTCTGACAATGCATAGTTTATGAGTTTTTCCTCCAACTAAACGCGGCTGCTGCGCCCGGGTTACCCCTGTCCTTGGTTTCGGCAGTTGAGCGCCTGAGCCAACACGGAGCGCGGTGAATGAAAGGACTGGGGAGAAATGCCACGTGACGCAGTCCAACTTAATGCAGTGCAGTGAAAGCTGTTACAGGCTAAACTTCACTTTGGGGTGCCACCATCTTGCTACTTAAAACTTGCCGCAGTGGCTGCTCAGAAAAGGTCGCCGGATCGATTGCTAGGTGCATTTCGACACAATAGGCGCACATGTGCTTTCTGACGCCATCCCCTTGGGGTAAAAATACAACCCTTGAATGTGGCGTCCGTAGTACCTCAGCTTAGGGACTGCAAACCCCAACTAAGTCTACTGGCACTGCGGGATAACAGCTGAAGACACCATGCTCGCTTCATTAGAGACGAGGGGAAGAGGAAGACTGCTTGATGTGAGGCTGGCCTGTCTTCCACGAATAGTGAGAGCACGCTGAGTTAATCCTACAGGCTCTATCAGTGCCTTGGCAGGGGGATGCGTTAAGTGTGATATCATTTAGTACTTTCCATGGCTCGCTGCGTTGTCCTTAACTTAAGCTGAACTCTTTTCGTTAGCCTCCACGTTTCTGCCCCGTAGGTGAGTACCGGTAAGATTATGCTGTTGTACACTTTCCTCTTGAGAGAAATTGGTAAACTGCCACTCATGATCTGCGAGAATTTGCCATATGCGCTCCACCCCATTCTTATCCTTCTAGTTATCTCCCTCTCATGATCCGGATCAGCTGTCACTACCTGCCCTAAGTAGACGTATTCTGGCACAATTTCTAAGAAAGAAAAATGATAGGTGTAACGTTAAGAGATCGGAAGCGGGCAGAGTGGGTGAGGGAACAAACACGGGTTAATGACATCCTAGTCGAAATCAAGAGAAAGAAATGGGCTTGGGCAGGGCATGTAATGCGAAGGCAAGATAACCGCTGGTCTTTAAGGGTAACGGAGTGGGTTCCAAGAGAAAGTAAGCGTAGCAGGGGGCGGCAGAAGGTTAGGTGGGCGGATGAGATTAAGAAGTTTGCAGGAAAGGGTGGATGCAGCTGGCAAAGGATAGGGTTAATTGGAGAGACATGGGAGAGGCCTTTGCCCTGCAGTGGGTGTAGTAAGGCTGATGATGATGATGATGATGATGATTTAGTACTTGCTGATCTGTATGCACGCGACAGTAATTGATGCCGAGTTGGAGCCATCAGATCGAACACTGTAGCTTCCTCCTCGTCGATTCCGCGAACTGTATCTTATGTTTCCAATGAGGGTGATGGCGAGCCTGTTTGGCATTACAGCAAAGTCAGCGGTGCGGGTGCGCAGAAGTGCCGGATCCTAGAAGTGCAATGAAAAACACCCGCCGCGGCGGTTCAGTGGTTAAGGCGGTCGTCTACTGAGCCGGAGCTCCCGGGTTGCAACCCGAACGCGGCGGCCGGGTTGCGATGGAGGCGAAACGCAACAGGCGTCGGTGTACTGTGCAGTGTCAGTGCATGTTAAAGATTCCTTCGCTTACGACGTGGTTCGGGTGCCCACCGAGATATGACAGACAGTTACTGCGTCATTTCCATTCCTCAAAACCTATTTTCAATTTTCAATAGGGAACACCGCAAGGAATAATCTCCAATCTTTGCAGTAGGTGCAGATGTGGCCGCGAACGTTGGGGGACGTCCTTTTTTTTCCTTTCACAAGAATTTATATTGTATTTCAATTACAAAACTTGTCCATTTTTCAGACCTCATTAGTTAGCAATAGAATGGGAGTGCTGACCTGCCGCGCGGCCAGTGCTCAAATGCCGCAGCGGCAACCGCAAGGTGAAAACGCCGGCGCCACTCTTGACACCTCTGACTACTATTTCGGCCGTGCATCTGCAGTGACGATAGACGCTCCCTGCGTGCAAGCGCCAGGCTAACATCCCGTATTTATTTTTCGGCTGTGCTGCTGGTATGGCTATAGCGATAAGGACACTACAGTACTGGCCGGGGATGCTGTCTAAAGTGGCGCTAGCGTATGTGATGCGTGCAGTGCTGCACACTAAACACGAATGACACGAGATGGGAGGTTTATCCGTGTTCGTCCGCTTTAAAACACCGCATCGCCAGACGAGAACACCGGTAAAACGGTGCACATGATATCATAAACACCGAAGCAACACCAGCCAGAACTGACGGTGTGCTAACGAGGTCCGGAATCGTTCATCAGCCGTCTCTAACGGAGTGGTTTTCGGTGTAGAAAAAAACACCGTACGGCAACTGAGACGGAGCGAGGTCGAATTCCTGCTGCTGTTCAAAAGAACGCGCCAGTGGAACTGTGTGCTTTTATCTGTTTCGCTTAGTTCCGGAACGAAGCAGCAAGTTTTGGTTTCGGTCGAGATGCAATCGACAGCAAGCGGCGCAAAGGATCAGCAGAAGACGGCGAGAGAGTCGTGACTCGTGAGTGCGGACGCTCTGATCGAAGTGGCGTAGGCGCTAGGCCTAGCAGCGCCAGCGGGGCCGTCTCGGATTGCGTCGCAGAATTGAGCGCGGCGGGTTGTCTGGAGCCTTTCTTGGAACGGATATCGTGAGCGGCGACTGTGCGTTTGCCGCTGCTGCTTCTCGATGCGCGACGGAGATAGGAAAGATGGATGCTTAACCGAGTTCACCGAAGTGGATATCGTAAACGACGCCTGAGCTTGCCCCTCGCTCTGGTTTGCGAATGGCGGTATGGCGCCGTTGTGAGTGAATTGAGACAAGCGCTGGCTTTGCCGCGCCCTTGGCCAGCGGGAGAGAAATTTCTACCTCGACACTGCTGCCCGGAAGGATATTTTTGAATCCCTGCCGTCTCACATCCGTCTCGCCGTCATGGTAAATGATTTTGCGTCTTAAATATCGTTGTACGTTAAAGACGTGAGCAGGCTTGTGTGGAGCGCTGAAGCACTGCGCAGTCAAAAAAAACCATTGGAAATTACCAATTGGAAATTTCCAAATGTGTTTTCGACACCATTGGAAAATTCCAATTGGACTATTCCAATTGGCCGAAACCAATTGGGCTATTCCAATTGGAATTTTCCAATGGTGTCGAAAACACATTTGGAAATTTCCAATTGGTAATTTCCAATTGGTAGACTCCAACTGGTCCACTCTATGGCCGATACCGACTGGGCTGCTCCGATTATCGGGCACCAGATGGCTATTAAACAGTCAGGAGGCAAGCAGTGCATTATCTGTAGCATTTTATTAAAGTATAAAAATGAATAAATAAATAGTCGTGACACAAATCTTCTTGCAGGTCCTAGTGCAGGTCCTAAAATTAAGGCTCCATTTCTTTCGCGAGCTCCCTGCAATCAAACAGAAGCATGACACAGAATGCATTACTGCAGAGAATCTAAAGACCGAAAAGCAAATAACAAGGAATAAGATTTAATGTGTGAACAAAGAAACGAAATCCATCAAGCTGCACACTAAGATGCTCTTTGTGGAATCAAGTTATGGATTAGCATTCAATGCAGTAACTGCGCGAGTTTTGATACAAGCAGTCACAACAGAAACAATAATTTGTGCGTCATGAAAACTGCAACATGGGAATGCTTGTTTTTATTCTGTTGTTGGCGATTCATAAAGCACCACAGGAACTTGCTATGTTTTATTTCGTAATTACGCAATGCGATCAAATTAATAGCAAAATGCAATATACTGCATTCCAGGAGTAATGTCCTGCGCTGCAAATACAGCACTTTTATAAATGTATACTCCTGAAGATTTGTATTATCCACATCATCAATGCTGAAAAAGTGCCTAAGCTGCAGCCATCCTCCACGAGCAGAAAAAAGATTCAATCATTTGACCTATTCCCATTATCAAACTACGTTCGTTCATTAATTGTTTTGCACACAAAGATGTGACCACGTGCTCTGCTTCCAAGCATAGATCGCGGACGTAGGCTCTATAACAGCTTCACAATTAATGCTTAACATTTGCATCAGGCACACACATATCACACAAAGTTAACAGTGAAAAGTGCAGGTAATTACCTCCAAGCATGAGAATGCGGGCCGGATAAAAGTCTGCTTCTCCTTCGGCATCTGTCCACTTCACCTGATGATAGATTCGCGAATCAAAAGTCTTGGGCATTTTCAGGTGCAAAGTCCTTCACATCCGTGACGGGCACCACCGCACAGCTTATATTGTCTTTATACCTGACGTACGCAAAATCAGGCGCACCCGAAGACATCGCGCACACAGGTATCCTAGTACTACACCTAGAGCACTGTACTGCAGCGCAAGAACCACGCCACCACGAGTCCACGACCATGTCGACCACGCTGACTGCGCGCGCCATGACACAAACACAGTTGTGGTGATACGAAACTGAGGAATCATTTTATTTTCCGAGAGTAAAACTTTTGAAAGTGATTAACAGCAACAAAATTTTTAATACATTTCTAAAATTAAGTATTGCGATTTTGTTTATAAATTGTTAATATTTGACTATTTTGTACAGTACTCTGCATTATGTGAAAATGTGGATAACATCGCTCACTAGCTGACTGGATCAGCTTGAACTGCAATATGGCGGTCTATGGACTGAGGCTATGATGGAGCTGCCAGTTTCTGAAATATTGACTGTTTATATATTACTAAGAACAGGTGAAAATGCTTATGTCTCGCCAGTGCCGAGTTCATTCACAATTTAAACTCAATATTGCCGCAAATCTTTGTACTGAATGTTTGTTCTTTCATTCATGAAAGCTGCGGGCACACAAATTTATCTCAGTTGATCGCACCGAGGCGGAGCCTTTTCTGCGTTGTTCCAGACTTATGGTAACTTTGCACGCCGTATCTCAGAAGTTCGCTATCAGCTTTAAATTGGGCACGGCCGAGAACAGTGGGCACTCTTTTCGGCGACCGCCGAGCATACTTGTTGCTTTCGTCGCCGCCAAGTAATTCGATCAGTTCATTGTGGGCACAAGTCAGCCGAAAGAGTTTCGTTCGGAAGCTATTTTCGCTATCTTTCCGACCCGCTGGACTGCCGTCATCACAACGTGACATCTGTTGGACCAGTCCATTTGGGAGCAGGGAACCAATTTGGTAGTCCAGTTGGAACAAGGAAAAACAATTGAGCTGACCAGTTGGAATATAAGTCAGCAGGGAACCAATTTGGTAGTCCAGTTGGAACAAGGAAAAACAATTGAGCTGACCAGTTGGAATATAAGTCCAATTGGAAAGTTCAGTTGGACCCAACTGGAAGTACACAACCAAGTGGATGGTCCACTCGGAACTAAAGAAACCAATTGGGCTGTCCAGTTGGATTCATCAGTCCAACTGGCTGACCAGTTGGCTCCCAATGGGTCCAGTTGGCTGACCAGTTGGCTCCCAATGGCTCCAATGGGCTGAACATTTGGGTCCAATGGGTCCCATTGGCTGACCAATGGGTCCCACTGGCTGACCATTTGGGTCCAATGGGTCCCATTGGAAACTTTAGTTGGACCCAATGGTTTTTTTTTTTTTTTGACTGGGTGTGCTGCGGAATGGAGCAAAACATTAGCGCAGTTTTTTTAACGACGCGCTGCCAATGTATGGGTTGTTTTATGACTATGCGCCAGCGCTTGAGCACCTGCATTGTCAGTAAATCCCACTGTCTGCGTTGTAAGTTCGCCTTCGTTCCGCAAAGCACCGCACGAGCGCTCTGTAGTACAAGTCTGCTTGCGTCTGCACTGAAGTACACCTTGCAAGCGGCTGTATGTTTTCGGCATTGTTATATTTGTGGTCTCCGAAGCATTTGTGTCATTTTAGTTTGTATATGTGCAGCATATTTGGCCATTCTTAATTTCATGCATGTTCGCAGAACGAGGTATGCGGCATCGCTATTAACAAAAAAAAAATCAGGTCGCTTTTTCTAAAATGCCATGGTTCCCCACAAAAAACAATTTTTGCTTATCGTGTGCGTCGCAGCAAATTTATGAATGTGCTCAAAGCTTCTGAATTGCATACTTGTATTCTGCCGTCATAGATTCGGCCGCCACATTTAGAATTCCAATCTGATTATTTGTTGCTTTCAGTCAATGGTGCAATCGCTCTGTCAATGGAACACGAGTGAAAGCGAGAGAGCAACGGCTGTCAGTTCTTGCCTTATGTTTTGCGGTTCGTTGCGGCATAACTTCGATGGGTGCACTATAAACGTGCTGGCACTATTTGTGAAAATATAACAGCTGCTTTAATTTCAAAGCATCACATACTTCATTGCCTTGTTCACCTATCATTATTGGAGTCAGTAATTCGAACGACATACATTTTATTCATAATGATTTGTTTGGTATCAAACCTGACTGGACATTGTTCTATACAGGTTCTAATCAATGAAGAACTCCAAGGTTGCATCAGTTTAATCTACAAGCAGTACCAAACAGTTCAGAGTTAAGTCGCAAAGAAAGATGCCCCCTGCAACACTTGTAGGTATTTTTGTGCAAATTATTGGTGGACATAGGAAGGAACTGAAGTTTTTGTACGAAAATAGCAGCTCAGTATTTATCTGAGCATCTGATCACTACCTTTTAGGCACAGAATTTACTCAAATTTAGTCAATGATGTCACGAGCCTTAGCAAAGCTTGGGTTTTGTGATTGTTTATTTTAGAATGGGGCTGGCACAAAGCCCCGGTGTTTCGTTATCTTGCAAAGAGGCGGGATGCAAACAGTGACAGTAAGGAGCTGCTGACCCCCAAGTGATTTTCGTTAAAATTCAGGCATAGTTACTTGTGCAATTAAAAAAAAAGACAATAGTATGTATAAGGAGCCAGTGTAACTGCTGCAACTATGCTCAGTTCTGAAAATAGAGTAATTTCATGACTAAACCTGATACAGCGTACTGACACGCTGCTATTTTGGGATTTGCATTGCTACTGTCTCATTTTCACGCGTGTTCACTACCACTCTTTTCGACTAACCAATAATCCAATGTTGTGACGCTTGTGGTTTCTTTAGACTTGCACGAAATTATGAAGTGGCGATCACCATTATTTGCTTTTGCGACTGTGTTTTTTTTTCATTTTTTTGACAAATGGTAATGAGGTCTGGATACGGTGCAGCTATTTTTTATTTTCAGTAGGAAAAGTGTATTGGGTTGTAGTCTTCAATGGCATCCAATCATTGTGGAGTGCTACTTCACAAGCTGTGTATAATGGCGATATACACTTTGAACAACACCATACCAGTTTTGTATTTCTAGGTCTTCATTATACACACGCAAATATGATTCATGGGGAGTACTGATTGTTGCATCCCGGGCTGTTATAGGTGCTCAAAATGTGATTCCCTGGAGAACATTTGCTTCTTCGATGCTCAGCAAAAATTCC
The DNA here is from genome assembly GCF_052857255.1 of Amblyomma americanum. Lineage (NCBI taxonomy): Eukaryota > Metazoa > Arthropoda > Arachnida > Ixodida > Ixodidae > Amblyomma > Amblyomma americanum. The sequence goes on from NC_135497.1 coordinate 469,659,411, forward strand.
TGTAGTCGCCATATATATCAAATGTCACGGATAAAGCAAGAGTGGTAGATTTTGTGTGCAGCTGTACCTTTCGAATACGCACTTTGTATCACACTCCCTTATGAGCAGTGGCTCACCATTGTTTCTTTAGCCTCTAGTTCGATTACAGTTAGGCTGTTGCTGCACTGGGTGCAAATAAATGAGATTGAGCAGCTCAGTTGTCTTATAGCTAGAATATGGTTTTCAAATCTTTGGCAGGGAGGCCATTGCAGCATTTTGTTTAACATTTGCATAGTTGTGGTGTCTCACTAAATGTGATCATGGCTCTAATGGACAAATCATATGTACAGTTGCACCTCTGTAATATGGACACTGGTTTTTCAGCAAAATTCTCGCAAAGTGATTCATCCATACTAACGAATCATGAATGAAAAAGTTTTGATACACAAAACTTGTCACCAATGTCTCCTGTGCATAGTGGTGGGCAAAGAAGTTGATGCTAGACAGTGTTGAGAGCTCCAAGTACATTAGCCTGGTTACCATTATCTTTAAAAATTGGTCAGTGACATGTTTGAACCTCGCATTTCTTTGACTTTATTCTTGAAAAAATTAGGTTGCGCATGGTTTTTCTATGTAAAATTTCTCACTGTGAGGAGGGGAAACCACCCCCTCATGAATTCATCCCTAGGATTGTGTAGTCATAATGTGCATTATACTGAAATACGACAGTATTTTTTTGCACTTCTACAAGTGTTAGAAATGTCAGTGATATTTCGTTTTTATTTTGCAGGACCAAGCACTTACAGCATGCCTCCTCACCTATCAAAGTGCAGTTTTCCTGTTCATTGGCCATCACCCTGTAGTGAAAACCTGATCGCTTCTGTGGGGTTTCTGCTGTTTGCAGCCTTCTGGGTGTTCCAAGAGTGCTTTTAGATATTTGTTTAAAATAAGCCACGCTTCGATGGTTTTGAGGTCATCAGTTTTTAAAAACCACTTCGTCTTTCCTTCACAGCTGCCTCTTCTATCTGCCTGTACATGTTTTACGTGTCTAGTTTTTTAGTACTGTTTGGAATACTGGTAGTGGAACACAAACTGTGCTGCTATAACTTATCAATGTTAACATGAGACAGTAGGCCAGAGCGAAGAAAAAGGAAAACAATATCAGCATGAATCTGTGAGAAAACTGATGTATAGCCTTTGTCAAAAAGTACAGAGCCAAAGGGTTTGGCTTCTAAGCCGTGTAATAGGGCCTCTAAGCATCCATGGATGTCCAACATTCACGGTGGTCAGGGCAAGATTTTCTGTACCTTCAAGAGATCTGGAATGCTAGCGATGCACAACAAGGCTCAGAAGCGAATTCCTTGGGCTCTAAACTTCGACAAATGCTGTACTCGCATTATGTGACAGCATGGAGACATGACAAACAGGAACAGCAACATTTCGTTGACCCTAAGAATCATCACCCCACTGGTTTCTTGTCCCTGCATGGGCTAGTCATGGTTTTTATCTTTTTGCATCTAGCTCGGACAGCTTCCTGGGAGCACTGTCAGCATTTTGTAATTTTTTTTTGTTTTTAATAGACTCCCCGTTCTGCCACATGACACATTTGCTAGCATTTATACATATCCTTTAATTAGAAAAAAATAATGGTGATAATGGATTTGGTGAACAATTAAGTTTTCAAGCAAATATGTGCTTAGACACAGGTCTTCAGAAATTCAATTACTTATTTAATCACAAAGTTACTAATCCTTAGTCTGATCAGTTGCCATGAGAACTTTTCTGGAATTTTTCTTCACTTCGTCCTAAAGTGAAGGTGATTAATGCCTTTATCGCGATAAAAAAAAATGCCTGTGTCCTGAGCGCTTTGACCTTAGCCCATGTGTTTTTGCTGTGCTTGTAGTGCGCACAGTCACCTAATACCAGGTTGACTAATTCCTTGTGTTTCAGCATTAGTCATTACTTGTTAGCTAGATTGAAAAGCATGTGTCCATGTGTTTCTGTATTCTAATTTTTTCCATATAAGTTATGAGTGCTGCATTTTATTTCCGACAGGCTCCTTCAAATGGGTGGCTAACATATCTTTCGGGGCACATAAACTTTCTCTAGAGCATAGGCCTCCATATATTGAGTGTAAAGTTTTGTTGTGTGTTCTTATGTGATTGTGTTAAATTGAATGTATTGTATATGTTTTATAAGGTTATGTTCTTCCTATGTGTTTCTCAAGAACAAACACAAACATTAGAGGTTGGATACCTGTGATATTTTACTGTAGATTTAGTGGGCTGCTTTAGGATGTCTGTTTAGTATTTCTTTTACTGTAGTTTGTAATCTGCATCTTGAAGTTAGCCACTTGGAATTAGCCATTGGGAATTGTCTGGTGCATAACATTTTTTTAGCTAATCTTATCTGACAGCACCAGTTAGCCTGAAGTGTAGCGAAGAATTTTTCAAGTCAACTCTGAATTGTTTTTCAAGATTTGCTGTCGTATCGTTTTGATTACTTTTAAGTTCTGATTTCAAGTTAGTCCCTATCGCTAATATCTGTCCAAGAATTGTGGTTTCAAATGTTGTTAATTGTCCTCCATTTAAAAAAATAAAATTGTAATCTAAAGGTCTTTGTGACATTTCTTTAATTTACGCAGGCTCAATTTCTTTTCAATTGAATAAGCTTGACATGTTAAGCAGCCTTTCAATGCTTCTGGTGTTAATATTTCAGATATGTGTGTAAGTTAGTAACTGACATTTGTGTTAATCCAGTGCTATTTGTAGTGGTGGTCTGTGTAATTCAGTATTTTCGAACATCCAATAGAATGAATGTAAGTCGCATGCACAAGTTAAATTGCGAACAGTGTTTTGAGGACGTGCTAGTAACAATGTTCTTTAAAGTGCTTAAAACTGCAGTCTCGAAAAAAAAATGTCCAACAAACTTACACAGCTACCTTGCACTATGAAGGTAAAATCCAAGAACTATAATTTTATTCGAAAACGAAACCACGGAGCACAAGCTATATGCAATGTTTTTTTTTTGTAATCCTTACTGCGAATCCTGCTTTTATCGACATTGAGGACTTATAGACTGGATGAAAATAGTGCTCGAAAAATATTTTCAATGCGCGAGTGGAGCACGGAATTCAAAATTTTCTTTAAAAATCTCCATGATGGACTGCAAAAATAAGTAACAGTAATGAACGGATTTTAAGGATACAATATACAAATGCATTATTTTTAAAAACTTCTAAAGGCAGAGAAATGGCAAGCATTATTCGTCCAATGTGGAGCTGCCCTCAAGTGGCTTGTGCACCATTCAGGTTCTTTAACTTCAGGGATTCGGTTTTTGGACCACAGTGAAGAGATGGTATACTTTTACGAGAAGCAAAATGTGTTGCAGGAATTTGGCACGTAGATCCTTTACCACGGTCTTGTTTTCAGTTTCATTGCCTGTCGTCTCCCCAACTCTGCTTTTCTAGTCCATTGCGAAGCACACCGTCATGATACTTTCGGCTAGCGCCGGAGCCATGGTTTGTGTATTCTTTACAGAAGTGCCGTATACTCAGCGGAGTCAGATTAAAGACGTTTCCTTGCCGCCACCGCTGGTCTCGTTTTGTTTCCGCGATGTACGGCAGTACGCTGCGACGTGACTGGGACGTCGTGTGTATGCATGGCGCCACGATCGTGCTATGCAGGCATCCAGGAGGAAGTGAAGACAGCGGTCCGATGCACTTTGTATCCAGCGTTCTTGCCCTGTTCCTTACAGTACTACTTCGTAACGGCATGGACGGTACGGGGCTAGTTGTTATATCTCAACATTGAAGTTCGATTGGGCTTTGTTCATGATTACAAAGCACATTCGAACCTGATTATTGTGATTATCTACCTAGCACAGTTCCGCCTACATTGAAGTTCGATTGGGCTTTGTTCATGATTACAAAGCTCATTCGAACCTAATCATTGTGATTAACTAACTAGCACAGTTCCGCCTATATAGTTAGCAGTTCTAGTAGCCCTGTAAGAAAGAGCAAAAATGCAAATAAAAAAACGGACCGCTGTCATCACCTCCTCCTAGATGCCGGCGTTGCAAAATCGGCGCCTGCATAAACACGACACCGCAGCCACCGCTCAGCGTATCACCGTGGTTGAAACCTCCCATTGCAAACCGGAAGTGCATCGTATTTTTTGGTGTAAAAATTTACCCCCAATCTGCTCCCTTCGTCAACCGTAAGTCCTCCGTAATTTTTAGTGCTGAAATCTACCCCAAGTCTAACCGTGTATATCTAACCTCGATTTTGGAGGACGCTAGAGGACAAGCCAGAAACACCCATCTGGGTTGATTTGTGTTTAGTGTGTAGCCACACTCCTCTTATGAGTGTCGCTGTCCTGTGCGTTCGTGCTGCAAAGTCAACATTGAGTGAGCAACTGTGGCGGGGGTTGCGTCCGCTAATGCCGTTGCGCTCAGCTTAGACCACTTTGGCCGCAATGTCAGGTGCTACACCGATTTGCGCTATGTTTTATTGTACACTCACTCACCATTTATAAACATGAACTGAGCGCTTATTGTAATCAAGGTCCCCACTGATGGCGCGCTGAAATTTCTATTCTTAAAGATCCCCAGGTGGTCGAAATTATTCCGGAGCCCTCCACTACGGCACCTCTTCTTTCTTTCTTCTTTCACTCCCTCCTTTACCCTTCCCTTACGGCGCGGTTCAGGTGTCCAACGATATATGAGACAGATACTGCGCCATTTCCTTTCCCCAAAAAAACCAATTATTATTATTATTCCTGTGAAAACTATCATGACTCTGAATGATCAGTGAATTGCTTGTCGATCTTATTAAAAATTAAGGTTGGGCATTGTCCAATGCATTCCTTGTTCCCAAAGCCGGTTGGCTGCTGCGCATATGCGCTGGCGAGCCAGACTACTCTAGGCTCTTTCCCTGCCCATTCTTTTCTTTGCCGCACAAGCCGCTCATCACTGAAAAATGGCTCTAATCACGTCAACTTCTTCAAGGCCCCTGACATTGATGGTGTGAAAGGAAAAGAAAAATGTAGATAACATGAGAAGGAACAACTGAAATCGTCGTGGGTATGTGCCATGTCCTGAAGGCAACACCAACAACTGAAATCGACACCGGGAAAACAAATTGCTCGGTGCGCCCCGGTTTGAGCGCTTATCCGTGGATTCCAAATGCAAGAACGCCCGTAGAAGTCCTCCATTTTCCGGCAGCCTCCATTTTCGGCAGGCGATACAGAACCATCGGCAGCATGGTCGGAATCGACGCTGTACCAGATGGCACCGAAAGGCGATGGGAATTCCCCTCGCCGAACTCTCCGCTCGGTGTCCTTGACACAGTGACGGGGCCTACGCGGAATGCAGGGCGAGCGGGACAGCCGGCCGGCAGGCCGCTCAACTCTTTCCCGCCTTCCGACAACGCAGGGTTAACGGCCGGTCGACGTGCCGCCGCGCAACCCGCTGCCGACGCTCATGGCGGAGGCCGTTTGTTTTATTGTAATGGCCAATGCTTGGAGCCTGTGTTGCTTTACCAAGCGCCGCCTTGGAAATCGGTCGGGGTAGTACGGCGCGTCTGCTACAGCCTCTTTCACAGAAAAAGCTTCACGGCGTCCTCTTCAAGGATTTACTTGAAGGGCAGCTCTGGAGGATTTTCGAATATTTCGAGTGACTGTCGCATTGTAGTACGTTTTTTACCTCCGTGTCTTATTTTATGTAAATAGTTTTGAAAACATATTAGGAAACTATCATGGAACAGCAAAAAAAGAACGTGCAATTCGTATCTGGGTTCCGACCCATGATGACGAGAGGAAAGGCTGAAATATGACGTCCCGGATACTCTCACAAAATCTCTCTTGTGCTGACCAAAATCAAGCTGCAATTTTTTTTCCCTCAAGCAAATGTCCAGCGAACACCGACAGGCTTGGAGCTCGAGACGAGACGCATAAAAGGCTTCGTTTGAAAATCGGTCCACTTCAGGGCGCAAACGCAGAAACTTTCAAATTCCTTTTCAGTTAAAGAAAACGCCGCCCGGCTGTTAAATTTGGCACGAAATATCAGAAGGCTACTCTTAAGGTCCAAGGGAAAGGAATGGACGCGAAAAAAGCGCCAGAGGTCCCCCTTACAGAGAAACTTCCTTTTTGTCATCTTTGCTCAGGCCGACGATAGACCCTCATGTCCCTAGCTTTGTCTGCTCAGTGGTTTCGCCACTCGACTAGGAGGCTTTACCGAAGGTGTATGCGAACGGAAGCGCAAGTAGCTGTTTTAACGCATCCCGACTGGCCTTGAGTGTGGTGTCCGAACGCACCGGGGCTGTGCCAAGAAAAAAATAGCCCTTATCGCGTTCATACACCTTGGCTACGTGACAATATCGCATGCGGTTGCACAGAACCGTGCGCATGGCACTCAAGTCCGAATGACAATATACTCGCCGGTCACTCGCAAAGGCTCCGTGGCGCTTATTTCTGCACGTTCCTATATAGCGCTCAAACATGCAGGTTTTCGAGCATTTAAATCGTCGAAAGTCACCATTTACGCCGGCACGTCAGGCACGCCACTTGATATAGTGAGAGAGATTGTGGGGACCCTCCGTTCCTCTCACGTGACCTCATAGGGAATTCCCAACGTGCCTGCCGAAATGCTGACTTCCGGGGATTAAAAGAATCGGAAACCCAGTTAAAAGCCCGACTAAGGTAAGCAGTGGCTTAGTGGTACTTCATCACCATCATCAGCTTGACTACACCGACTGCAGGGCAAAGGCCTCTCCCGTGTCTTTCCAATTAACCCTGCCCTTTGCGAGCTGCAGCCACCCTATACTCCCGCAAACTTCTTGACCTCATCCGCCCAACTAACTTTCTGCCGCCCCCTGAGCTATTCTATTCTCTTCGAATCGACTCTGTTACTCTTAAGGACCAACGGTCATCTTGCGTTCGCAGTACATGCCCTGCCCAAGCCCATTGCTCCCTCATGATTTCGGCTGGGATGTCAACAACCCACGTTTGTTCCCTGACCCACTATGCCCGCTTCCAGACTCTTAATGTTACACCTATTACTTTTATTTTCATAGCTCGCTGCGTTGTTCTTAACTTAAGCTGAGCCCTTTTCGCTATTCTCTACCTTTCTGCCGCATAGGCGAGCACCGGTAGCATTACAGTTGTATACTTTTCTCTTGGGGGGTATTGGTAAACTGACCCTCATGATCTGACAAAACATGTCAAATCCGCTCCACCCTTTTCTTGTTCTTCTAGAGATTTCACTCGTGATCCTGATCTGCGGTCACTACCTGCCCTAAGTAGACGTATTCCCTTTCAATAAGTTGGAAGTTTGTGGTAATAATAGAAAGGGTGAAATAAGCGAAGCCGGTTGTGCTGCAGTATGACCCGAGAAGAGTATGACTGCGCTCTCGCTGCCTCTTTATCCAAAAGAGCTCGTCCATGTACCTCAGTAGCACGAATTTCCTTTCCGTGCTTGTTTGTTTGGCGTCCCGTCCTGATTACGTAGCAAGCCACTGTACGCAACAATGGTTGTTAGAAATTAGCGTTTCCTTTTGGTCTTTCGCGCCAATACCTTCTTATGCGCTGCTTACGTGAAGCGGAACATTACATAAAAGCTTAATGCATCCCATTTAATTATGACCACTGCGAATGACCTTCCATGCGGCGTGAAACTTGACTGACGCAGTGTGGGTCAGATGAGAGCTGTGCGCATATCACAAACAGCAACACTGGCACAATTTTCTTCGCCTTATTTGCAGTCGCCATTCTACGTGTACATGTCGTTGGATAAGTGGCGGGTTCCATGCCGGCCGCTGTGGCTGCATCTGATTATAAGAGAAAAGCGCGCACTGGTGAACTGATGAAACATCGGCCCACGTTGAACAAGCCAAAATGGCCGAAGATAAGCCCTCCCGTAGGGCTTGACTCATACCCTTAAGCACGGAAAAATCCCCTCATCACTCTTTACCGGCTTCTGTGAATATGACAAACAGCCCAGCAATTCGCCTTTTAAAACAGGCACTCGTTTTACATCCCAGCAACACGCTGACCATGCGTTTATGGCCAAAAAATCGTTTGATGCGAGTTCGGGGCAAAAAAAATTATTTCTACGCAGCCATACGCAGGATGTCAATGAAAGCACACACGCATCACGGAACATGTGAGTTACTTCCGCTTGATCAAATACCAACGGAATGGATAGCGAGGTAGCGCAGGAATTAATTCCTTTCCCTGAATCCGCATCTGGCATTCCATGACTGCGGAAATACTCTCGGCTGCCAAGCGGGGCGCACCACTCCAGCTCCCGTTGCACTTGTATGCCACTGCATTTGCAGCCGCCGACTTTTGTCGAGGCGGGGAAGGACGCCGCTTTCGCCTAGGGTAATCTCAGTTTGCGCATTTTCGTCTGTGGCATTCTTGCTCAGAAAAGGCACCAAGAGGCGTCGCGAGAGCAAGCGAGCTATGCTGCCTACGATGCATGTAACCCTCCTCCCCCCTCTCTGCTTTCTTTTTCCTTCCCACATGCGATAATCCGATTACCGCTTAGAGGCGTGGCTCTCGTTTCATTACGTCATTGGGCCGAAGCAATTTTCAGATGCAATATGCCGAGTGCTCGAGCCAGGGTCGCCGTTGGGGAGATATTAAAAGCAGCCAGAACTGAGGATGATAGTATCCAATATTAACCATGCCATCCAATCCTCGCGCAAAATTTGCGGTCAAACAGAACAGAAATGATATTGTGACCATAAATTCCATTAATGAACAATAAATAGCAGCATTTTGAATAAGCACACGATACCGAGTAAAGGGCATAAACATTTCTGCCCTTTTTCTTGCTCATCGAGCCACAAAACGCTCCATATGAAAAATAAATTACTAAAAGTTCAGTGCGTGTGAACATATCTTATCTACAATAGACAGTGCTGTTGATCCAATGTCTCGGGGAATCCCCACGCTGGAGTATATTTGTAACATGGAAGTAATTACTCATTAGCAACCACTCAAACACTGCCATACGGCTGCGAAGGAAAACAATAGACTTTTCACAGCAACTTCATTGTTTAAGGAAAATTCATTCTGGTCCAAGGTTCGAACCCGGACCTACCGCCTGTGCGGAGCAGTCGCTCCACCAACACCGTTAACCACGACAGCTAGCAGATGGTAGGGGGCGAGGTAATTGAACGACAACTCGAAGGGGGAAGGGTGTTGGCCTAATGATTATGGGAATCCCCCCACGTGGAGTGGATTTGTAGCAAGGCATTACTACTCATTATCATTCACCGAAGTTTCTTTTCCTTTCACCATTCTTCTCGGAACGTAGGCTTTACACTTGCCTGCTTTCCTTTGGAAGCCGGCGGTATGGGCATGATTAAGGCATAAAACCGAAGCTCGGACACCTTGGGCAGCGTAAAACTTTTCTCACTACCGTTGTGCTCCTCGTGTTCTAGGATTGTTTAGCGCTACGCCATCCCAATGGCTGGGTGCACCTTCGCGCATGGCTTCGCGGATGTCTCGATGCGCACCATCTGCGCCAGCGGGAAGGACGCGCGCACGCATCGGCCTCTACGACACCAAACCTCGAAAATAATGATCGTATTTCTGTTCGCTCGCTATTGTATAAAAAATTACTTCAAAATGGGTTTGTAATTAGGCTAAATTAAAAGTTAGAAGTGGCCAGGAAGCCAACCTGACATTTTTTGCTGCCAGACGGGGTCGTAAAGTAGCCAATTAGGAGCAAAGTAGCCACCAATGACAACCTTGGACTCCGTGCTGACTTGCGTCAAGGAGTGAAAAATTAAATATGGCGAGAAGGCAAACGAAACTAGTTGCATATTTTTGGGAGATACCTGGCGCACTGTAGCTAATTTCTTGATTACCGACAATTAATTGGTTCCTTATGATTATTTATCTAAATTAAAAATATTGCGTTTAGACACCAAATTTGATGCGCATAGTGCGAAAGCAGATTGAGGAACTCCCGATTCCATGTTTTCCAATAGGGTGTATTTGTAGGGTGCACCTCACATGTTTTTTTTTTTTTCCAGCAGCAGAGAGAGCCCGCGAAATACAAGTAAGCCCTCATGACTGTGCATTCGCAAGTAAGTGAACAGTGAGCTACTGTCTTGGCTCAAAGGCCCCTTTGCTGCGGACAGGACGATACGTTGAAGGTTGCTATGGCGCCTCTGTGCGCTCGACGGCCCAGATGCAGGCAGCACGCCGCGCTTTCTGAGAGCTACAGAGAGACCCAAACTGGAAACATACAAATGTGACCATTTTATTGGTCATTTCAAGGCGAACCAGGGATAGGAAGCTTCAGGTCGTTTCTGCTCCAACTACTTCAGCGCTCCTGGTGACTGAAGGAGAGAGTTACGTTTGAAAATAAATAATGGCGTTCACAGCCGACCTGTCTTAGGCACTGAGGAAACGAGGGTGCTCTTCTTTCGCCGGTGGTTGTTCGAATAACGCTTTACAGCGATTTTGTAATTTTATTGTTGAATACCGTTGCCACGATAACGATACGGCGCTCCAGATGACCACGGAAAAGAGGGCCTAATATTGTTTCTTGTGTATACAGCGAGAGACGTCGTGCTTGTGCGACTGCCTTTCATTTGGTGCGGCTGCAGATTTTAATCCGTGCTCGTGTAGGGGTCACTTGCGCAGTGGTACAGCTGTGGTATTTTGTTTGCGTATGCGCTGTGTTATTTCTCACTATAGCTTCATGTATCGTCATGCAGACGTCACTTATTTTAGCTTTGATGTCTTCTGGATGAAAGTTTAGTGCGCTGTGTGTCCGGTCTTTTTGTAACCCCATGAAAATTAATCCATTTGTGCCACGTCAGGACACCTGGCTGGCAAACTCACGGCCCTTATCCACTTCCGTGCAAATGTCACGTCGAGCGATGTCTTTTCGCTACTCTCTACACGGAAATGTGCTGATACCGCAAATCAGTGAACCTGGCCAGGTGTAGATGCCAAAGATAAAACCTTGGCCGGCGCTTCAAAGATACCGTTTCTGTAGCGCCAAGCTACCAGTGCCCGGTTAAAAATTTTACCCGAATAAACCGTCCACAATACATTTGCTCGAAACACTCAACAACCATTAATAGGACATTTGTGGCTGAACGTCCCTGCGCTGCATAGGCTATGAGGGCGCCTTAAAGGGGCAACGAAGTACATTCTGAGGAGAGTAGATAAACTCGTTCGATCGCTGCGTTGTGTTTTCATGTACACCCGAGTGAAATAATACACTCTAGTGCTTTTTACCTTTTGTGAGCGGCCGCCGTGCCTCAGTCGAAGCGCTCCGTGCTAAGAGCCGGCGGACATGACGTCACAGCTGGCCTCAGCAGACACGTACATAAGTTGTCTGGGACTGCACGGTGGGGATTGTCCTGTGCTTGCGTGCCGTGCGGTTCTTGCGAGCGCTTGCCAGTATTATGTTTATGCTGGAAGTTGCATTGAATGCGCGGTTACTTCAAACAAGGAACCAGTGCTCTACGTGAGGTGTCATAACGTGGCAGTGTGATTTAAATGCGGCTTCTGCGACTCATGCGAAAATGTCAAGCTGCCTTCTGCACAGAACGAACCCACGCTGTTTCTTTGGCAGGCGCGAGACGCCACCAGCAGAGCCGTGTCTACAAGTGTTGCTTTTATGAAGTGGTGAACAAAAAGCACTTTCAATGCGCTAGCCCTAGATTGGTAAGTAGCGATGCAGCCTTTACTCGTCATGTTGAAGCCTCGGAGTAACACGGGTAAGCTCGGAGGAGCGCCCCGCGAGGTGCAGCCGAGTGTAGAGGGGTTGAAGATGGAGAGCGAGAAACGCGGTTGCGTGCACATGCAGAGGAACGTGCAGTGGAGCAGCTGGTAAATCAAGGGTGAAGCCGGTCCTGCGACAGATTCCGAAACCGAACAACGGGCACGGCGAACTGAATAGCAATGCAAAACTAGAGAGCGCGAACGTTAATCAACGAACCCAGTGCGTAAAGCTAGGCTGGAAGCCGAAACATGGCGGCGAAGTCAACGTAACCGTTCTGAGCGGGGTGCGGAAACAGACCAGGAGCGGAAAGAAGAGGCGTAATGTGAAGTCGCCCTGCAGGAACGGGCCGTCGGGAGCCGTGTGCAAGTGGCTGCAGAGAACGCAGAACAAAATTAAAGCAACAGCGACTCAAACTGCAACGAGCAGCTCAGGCGGCTATACCGCAAAAGGAAAGCCGAGGAAAGGCTGCAAAAACATTAGGGTACATTTCGAATTTTCATGCTTACAAAAACCTAAACAAAGATAAAGCAATGTTAAACAAGGAGAAACGTGCTAGCACACCTAAGTCAGATTTGGCTTAGTGCGTCGCAAAGCCTATCGAATGCCCGGGTGAGAGAAGAGAGCAAGTGCATGCTCATGGCTGCGCTTAACTATTAAAGTGAATTATTTATTATTAGTTAGAAATCTATCTAGTTAAAGAATATAATGAACTCCACCGCTGGCAACGCTATACCAAAAAGTGCGGCCTTCTCATTCGAAAATCTCTCTTTAAAAATGGCTGACAATCGTAGGTAAAACACTCTGTACACGCGTGTTGATTCTTTGGTTGAGAGAAATATACTGCATAAGCAGAGAGCACCACCGCAAAGCTTTTGACAGACAGTATAGCCAAGTAACAACGAGCCTGATGGTCGTGCTGATTGCGTTCGTTGTATCCGAGGTTCGTACTAAGTGGACTTTCCATCTTCCAGCCAAAAATGAAGTTACAAATGGTGCACCTGTTAGGCTCGTGTGTTTATTCCAACCAGACACTATTTCGGCGCTTTCCGACTTCCCCAGAGCAGTTACATGCCCCTCACCGACAGCGTTGCTGCCCAAAAGCTGCTATAGGAACGCTATATATGTAACTAATCGCGGTGGCGGCCTCTACGGCAGCCGATGTCAGGAGGGCCTCATCGTCATCGCTAGTATATTCATGGCAATGGGAGAGTGTTCGTGCTTCGCGTAATAATATTTTCTTCACTGTACGGCTCTCTGATGTCGGCGTCCTCTCGTGCACCAACCAAGTCAGCTTAGGCGAGCTCAGATCGAGCTAGCTGGGCAATGACGACGCGTTGCAAGAAATAAGCATGCGCTCGTTAGCGTGGCTGCGCGACAGCGTCGTCCGTCGTTCTTTGGATGACAAATTCTGCCTTCCGGAAGCGAGCGTTGATCCCCGTCCAAGACAGCTCTATCCACGCGAACTTATTCCATGGCGGGGAGCAGCGTCACTCGAACTAAGACGTTAGCACCTTGCCAGTCAATTGATATCAGTACGCACTCGTGACGGGGTGCCGATAGAATACCTCGAGCAGGTGAATTATGCCGATGCCAAGCGGAACGTCTGCTTCGTTGCGTGCGTTGGGACAAAGTGGTCGCCGCAGTTAGAAAAGGAGGAACGTGGTGCGTCGCATGGACTGCCGAGCACGAACGGGATCTTGCGAGTTAATTTTCAAGCCACTCGGCAAAAAGACGCAAATTTATGTCTGGTGGCACACTCGACGGTCAAAATGCAACGCATCGCCCATTCCTTTGTGTCGTAAGCACAATCATGTAGCTTCCAAAGCACTGCGCCTTGCTAGTCTTCCATGCTCGGGAATTGAAGGACGGTAACTCGAGCTTACTGCCCTTTTCATCAGCTTCTTTCAAGGCGTGCATTTTCCAAGGCCACGTCTCTAAAAAACCTTCGTCGGCATTCCATACAGCCCGTATCTTTTTTCTTTTTCGGGGGTTGCGTTCCTTCCTTAGAAGGGGCGTGAGGTGGTGTCACGGGGGCTTGGAGGTGCTGGTCGCTCTCCGCTCCTTAGAGGAGTGGTGTTTCTGCTCCAGGGCCGATTTTACAGCGCCTTCTCGTTCGCTGTAATCGAGTTCAGCGGCTACACTTGTTCGTTGTCTCTGAGATGCCATGGCATTGCACTGATATATATTTTGACAGTAGATCCGCCTTCATTCTTTATAAGCGAGTGTTCGTTACAACTAAGGCCGTAATGAGTTGGCTCGAGTGTACCAGGAAACCAGCACACCTTGGAAGTAAGCGGGACATTCACGTTGATCGCCTTTATTATGCGCAATGACTTGTCGCTTGGTTTGTGCTAAAGTAAGCAAGGATATTCGGTGAGTTCTCATGAATATGCCTTCGCGAAAATAAACAGAAGTAAATGTTCCAAACTATCCACAATGTTACAACTGACTTCAGTCTTTATTGCGAACACACACAGGCGAAACAGAAGGCCTATTAATATCTGTATGACCGTACGACGAGCTAATCATGAAACAGCATGATCTCGACCGGGAGGAACTGTCTGTCTGGGAACTTCCTTCTCACCTATCGCCCGATCCTTGCTCCCGGATCCGTGATACCACCACGGAAAGATGCAGGGATGATAATTAAAAGCAATTTTCAGAGTGGCAGCTCTGAGGTTTTAGTGTTCGTCTGCTGAGCTTGATCTCCCCACAGCGGCAGCCTTATAATTTGTTTATTTACAAAATATTGCAGGCCATAAAGGCCCATTCGTTGTAATGGAGCCACAATGAGAAAGACCTAATTATTATTCGTGATTCCAGCGCACCTTAATGCTTACAGTTCGTTAATATTATCTAGAGGACGAATCTGGTTGCGCCGTTCCTTAAAACGCATTTAATCTACCTCCAAAAATGCCGAGGTTACTTATTTGGCTTGTCTAGTGCTGAGCCAAAAACGTGGATTCAGCCTCTGAATCGGCAGCTGTGCCGCGATGATCCCCTTTGCTCCCAGATTAAGTTACATTAACACTACACTTTTCGTTTCTTCAACAAATTTGGCGCAAGTGCCAAGCTGGTACGAAAAATTTCATAGCATTTATTCGATATGTCCCGCAAGTAGAGTCGTATTGTTAGGACTCAACACATGTTTCATGACATCAGTAACCGAGCCATATGCGAATCCTCTTTTTCCTACCATGCCTGCACCTCTCCATTTTGAATGAAGTGCAATGCCTCCGCCGTAACCTCTAGGTAATATTGAAAAAGTAGAGCCTCCAATACGGTGCCTTTTATCACTCGCATCTTTCATTCCCTCCTTCATCCGTTTCGATGCGGTGTCCAACATGACTGAGAGTGCTATGTTTCCTTTCCCCGTATCAAGTTTTTTATTTTAATTCAAGGGGGGATGATGAGATCCATCGATGAAAGGTAATGGCAAATGCAATGGCAACGATGAATTCCTCCCTGATAGCAAAAAGCGCTTCGCCTTGAGTGTTTCTTCTCAGTTGATGTTTTCTTGTGTTGGCTCTTTTTTTGTACCGCATGCCGTGGCAGCAGCAGCAGCAGTCCGGTCGGCCCAGAGGTGCCGCCGACGCACAGAGCTGTGGACCACGGATCTCGGCGCGGTTTCTGCTCGACATCCCCTGCAACATGACGCGCAGCGCTTTCTGCAACGTTGCCGGCAGCTCCTACCCGTGGTAGGTGCTCATGCAACGCCTTAATAAAGAGTTCTCGGGCCGCCTCACTTTGTACGAAAACAACAAGAGGTGGGGAAGTGAACGACCATTAACAACCACTTCATCGGCACCGCGTGCAGTAATGCTTCGCGAATGACCACCGAATAGCTTCGTTCCCGAGGCGGAAATAGCTCGCCAGGCAAGCCAAACTCGTCGTCTTCCATCGTCGTTCGTCGGCATCCGCGCTGTCTACCAGTCGCGTGATGGGCGTGTTTCGGTCACTACCAAAGTTACGCCATCTCCGTGGACATACGTCATGGATGGCAGACGAAAAAATAAAA
Organism: Amblyomma americanum; assembly: GCF_052857255.1. Taxonomy (NCBI): domain Eukaryota; kingdom Metazoa; phylum Arthropoda; class Arachnida; order Ixodida; family Ixodidae; genus Amblyomma; species Amblyomma americanum. Next base: position 469,675,162 of record NC_135497.1, read on the forward strand.
GGAAAGCGCAACGTCACAACGCTGGGCCCCTGATGTGCATTCAGGCAACCCACCAGTTGGAGATCAAGATGAGGGTCCTCGACTCTCGCTTCAACACGGGTGGTTACAATGCTTGAAGCTTAGTCTCAGGATTACGCCAGACTCGAAACTAATTTGGCCTCACGTAGCCGGTTCGCCCAGCACGGTTCTCTTTTGTCCGGCAACCAGTACGCAAACCACCCAAGGAAACAAGCTCTGATCTGTCCCTGTTCTGGGAATACTCTCTTTCCTGTGACCCCTTTGTGTACTACCGCATGTAGCAGGGTTCGACCTTGGCTACTTCGTGCACCACGTTGCCTCACCATTGCCTCCCACGGTCAGTTGGTCCACACCGGCCGCTTTGGTTTAAATAGACAGCGTTTAACAGGTTAAACATATGATGCTCGTCTTAACTTGCGTCCCTAACGCCCGATTCTATACTTCTCGCGGGGTCTTTCCAATTAAAAAAGAGCCATTCATCGCTATGCGTGCACGCACACCCAGCCATTGTCGCATGTTCGCGTTTGTGTTGCTCTTTCTGAGAGCTATAGTGGAGGCTAGTTCGTATGGTGACATGTTGGAAAATGCACCGAACTGAAGGCAAAGCTTAGGTAGAACCGCGTCATGCTGATACCTGTTATGATTCCGTATGTACACAGTCTGTACCGTAATATGAAAAAAAGTATCAAAAGCACGCAAACGTTGACGCTGTGCCTTCTCCCCAAATGTGCTGTCTATAATCTGCAGTCTGGTAAGGACACAAAGAGGCAAAAAGTAAAGGCATTCAGGCAAGAAGCTCGTGTGGAGTGAAACTCGTGAATTTTTTTGCGCCCAAAACACGTTCGAACACAAGTATAGGTTTTAAAATCATGGAGCAAAGTATCCAATCCGAACCTGCCATATTTTTAGCGTCTTCGAAATTCTTTCATTCTAACCAGCCTAAATTTCGAAAAGGTCATTCTTGTGAAACTCCAATTTGGCCTCTCTACGATTTGCACTCCAGCCCCGACCTCAATTTGTGTCGCCTGTAGCCTCGCTGTCTATTTCGAAACAGCTTCTGATAAAGCCCCTCATGACCACCTCTTACTCATGTTCTCGTGGAACAGTTTAGACCCTTTTGTACTCAACTAGTTCTGTTCAATCCTAACTGAACATCGACAGTTTCTTTCAGTCAACAATCATTCATTGTATCTCACCCCGGGGCTACCAGGATGGCCAGGGCACCTTACTTGACTTCTTAAAAATATGAATGACTTGCCGATTAGCGTTATCTCTAATAATCGACTTTTTGCAGGTGATCTACGCCAAATACATGCCTGCTCAATTTTACTCCTCTCTAAAATGACCTTCGCACCGTACAGACCTTTAGCAAAGAATAGGTGATTTCACTTAACGTTGACTAGGCTGCGCTAACCTCTTTACATCGTCTCCGCAACTTTGCTATTCAATAATTATTACTTTTGCAACGTAATACTATGTGACTCGCTTAGTGCCAAGGTATTCATATGTATCGTGACTTAGCTTTCACCCTGCATGTTGATAAAATTTCAAGCTCGGTTGACCCTGCACTAGGCTATCTAAGCCGAATTCATTTCCTCGCGCCCTATCCCTTAAAGGTACTCGCCATTACTAGTCTTGTACGACCGAAAATTAAATTTTGGTTGTGTTGTTTTTGATCCCCACCTGTATAAATAAATGAGTATTCTTCAATGAGTCCAAAACCGCGCCTGTAGATTTAGTGTTTCTTATAACGACAGTATAGGCGAGTTCTAACACCGTGCATTGATATTCCACCCCCTCCCCTCGCCCAGCTGCTGCAGTCTCATTTCCAACAGCCAAATGAGGCAGTGACGACGTACATAGAAGAAATGAAGCATCTTTTCTGACGTACCAATCCTGGCATGAGAGCGGGGAAGAAGTTGGAGCAGTTGGTGCGATGTGTTAAAGAAGCATTTTTCGATGGGCTTATCCGCATTCCACCTAAGACCCTCGCCGAATTCACCAACGAAGCGACGATGATTGAGAAAGCCCTGGACCTCCGAACGCACGAAGTTGATTCGGCACGACTATTGGACGGCACAGAAGCCAAACCAACCTGCGGGCTGTGATCTGCTACATTGTCCAAGAAGAGCTGCGTCGGCTGCTACCATATTGCAACCAGCCTCAAGTAGCCACCTTCGCGGAAATCATCCGTGAAGTGCAACATGCGCTTGGCTCCCCGTCATCCGCGCCTTCAGTGGAAGCTCAAGCTGTTGCCTATGACGCTGGGATACGCAGTACATGGCCCCGGAGATACTTCCTAACTGTTCTGGTAGCAGTCGTTCCAGAATGCCTTCCTATAACCCCCGCACGCCCAGCCTACAAGCGACCGTTAAGCCCTTGAAAATGCGACGCCTGGAGGACTTCTGAAAATCGCCCGCTTTGCTTCAATTGCGGTAAGGCCGGCCATATTCTTCGTCACAGCCCTTAACGACGTATCGGTCATCGTGGTTTTGCCTTTGACGCACCAATACAACACTTCAGCCAACGCCCGCAAGGAATTGGCGAGTACTTGCGCCGAGAAGAGCACGTGTCATTGAGCCATCTGTCCCTCTCACAGTCACCGTGCACACCACGTTTTTGTGTCGCGCCGCGGCTGTTCGCGGAAGGCCCTCCAGCCCCCGCAGGGGAAACTAAAGAAACCAAGCTGTGGAGGTTATGTTGCTCACCAGCAAAACGATGAAGATCCTCCAGCGACCACGACGCAAGAACACCACGCAACTGCTACGCCGACGCCGCAGACAAACACCAGCTCAACCAGGACGTGATCGGACTTCAGAATGACGCCACCACCCAGAAAAGACTCGACGACACCCCTTCCAATGATGAACATACCCGACGACGTCGTCACCCGACGCCGAGGACCATGTAGCGCAAGAGCCAGGACATCCAGCTTGAAAGTGGCTATCGAAGGCCGTAGATGCACCACTCTAGTTGACACAGCTCCACACAGTTCGACGCACATCTGAAGAAAGCCCCGTCCGCTTAGGACGGCCCAGATATCCGCACCGCCGGAGTCCACCTCATTACGCCATCTGTACGATGCACAGTACGAGTGACCGTCGACTGACCTGCTCAGCGTGAACTTGTTAGAGCTGCAGATATATTCCCGCAACGTGATATCGGGCATAAATTTCCTCAGTGAGCGTCAGGTTATCAATTGCCTTCGATACAAGCTTATCACACTTTCGAACGACGAAGCCATCCCTTTGATGACAACCCTGGAACAGTAACGTTGCCCTCAGTGTGCTGGATGAGCCAATGTGCCGCCTCCTGGAGTTGTGCCTATCAAACACATACTTGTCGTCAAACGTGGAATTTTACCTACAAGTGAAAGGAACGCCAATGTGAGCCTCCAGCTCCGTCGTCATGGCCAATTTAATCATGGAACAGATCGAACGAGCCCTCAACTCATTCCACCCGAGACCAAAGATTTTTCTCAGCTATGTCGACGACTGCTTCGCCATCATCAAAAAATCTGAGATTAAAACTTTCCTTTCTCATTTAAACTCCGTAGAACCTGATATTCAGTTCACGGTAGAGGTGGAACAAGAAATATCCCTGCTGTTTTTGGACGCCCTCGTGTCCCGAAACCACAGTACCCTTCAATACTCCGTATACCGCAAACCAACTCACTCAGGCCGGTATCTCCACTGCTCTTCAACCCACCCGACAGTCTATAAAGCATCAGTGGTGAATATGCTGTTCAGAAGAGTTGAGACACACTGCAGCACTGTACTTGACAGAAAAAAAGAACAACGCACGATATTCAAGGAACTCATCATGAACGGCTACCCAAAAGACTTTATTCAAAAAGCCATTCGACGTCAGCGAAACCATCGCCCGAATCCTGAAAAAAGCAGGTCTCCAGGTAGCTCACAAGCACACACTGTTGCGCTTGCCCTACCTGTACCCAAAGAGAGGCCGCGGAGAGAAAGAGCCCAAGGCATTGTCCACAAAATTCCATGCGCCGACTGCAACGCAAGCTACATCGGCGAAAACAAAAGTTTCGAAGAAAGAATTCGGCAACATAAAAACGACGTCCGCAAATTCGCAAGAGAGCGCAATCCAGTAGCCGAACATTCCGAGGACTCCGACCATAGAATCAACTTCGAAAAAACGCGCATCCTCGGAACCGAAACAAATTGCCACAAAAGGCTCTTTCTGGAATCCTGGCACATCCAAACCACCTCTAACAACATCAACCCCACAAATGGAAACCTGACCCCAGTATATTCCCAGGAACTTCGCTCCTCAACTCAACGAAAAAAGTCGCCATTCACCACCTCCCTGCAGTGCGCCAGCGTGACTAACGGCCTTAACACCACTTCCTATTCCTCCCCCACGCCTTTCGCATCACAGCTGTCGTTCCTTTGACCCCCTCTCCCTTCAGTACTTAAAGACCTTAGCTACTGCCCTCGGTTGGGACTTCTCTCCGTGCGTTTGGCGCGCTCGGTTGTTGCTGCTCGCTCGCCGGTGCGTTTCCTCGCCTAACCGCGCGCGCCGCTCGCCCGATCGGCCTCCTTGCTTGGCGGCCCTCTCCACCCCGCAGGAGAGGGTGAAGGCTCCCTTCAGCCTAGGCGCCATCCTACTGGCTGCCTTCTTCTTGTGGCTGTGTGGGGGGAATGTGCTCGATTTCTGCCACCCATATCGCGGGGGCACAGCTTGGAGCGGGGATGGGGAAAGGGGATGTGCCGCAGCGGCTTCTCCCTGCGTGTCTCGCGAGGACAGAGGGGGCCCTCCTCCCCGGAAAAATCCAGTTCTCGGTGGCCTGTCAGTTGCAGTGATGCCAACCCTAGGGATTTATCTCTAGATTTAGAGATTTTTTCTTTGCTTTAGGGATTTAGCGTCTTTTTGTGAAATCTAGGGATTTTTAGGCCTTATAATTCGTATCTGATTATATACTGCCTATCGAACAGAAAAAACTATGAAAAATCCTAGTTACTGCTCCTCTATTTTGGCGTTGTTCCAAGCCGATGGATGGCGACAGCAGTTCTGCAACGCGAAATAATCGGCTGCTGCACAGAGAGGAGCAACGAAACCATATGACTTTCAAACTGTTTAATCGTGCGTGTCATCACTGGCGCTACGAGTGACTGCTGCTCTACGAGAGAAAAAAGTTGAGTTTGACTTGTATTGTTTGGATCAACGCGCTACGTTTACACTCACCGCGTACCTTGTCCGTTCAAACGTGCTGCATGTCAGATGGCAACTTCTGGACCAGGAGACTTTGAGGAAGATGAGCCAAGCAAAAAGAAAGCGAAAGCATACGACCGAAAATATTTGACAAAATGGGAGGCGGATCCAAAGTACAGAGGCTGGTTGTCAGCCAGTAAAAAAGGGCCCTTGTTCTTTTCCTGCAAAGCATGCAGATCCGATTACAAAGGGGGAAAATCCGAAATCGACCGCCACCTTGCGAGCTCCAAACACAAAAAAAGCGCTGCGAGCTTGCAATTTACCCGCGCGCGGACATCCATGCCTTCAATAAGTGGGCAAACTCAAGTAGACAAATCTGTCAAAGAGGCTGAAATAAGACTTGCGGCGTTTATCACGGAACACAATCTACCCTTTAATGCCATGGGACATTTCGTTGATGTCAAAGCGTCGTGTGACGACTCGCAGATTGCAAAGAGCTTAAGTGGCCGCCGGACAAAGTGCGCTGCCATCATAAATAATGTGCTTGGAGAGGAGAGTCGCGAAGAGCTCTGTGAGCTTTTGCGCAAACAGAAGTTCTCCCTTCTAGTCGACGAATCCACTGACAAGGCAACGATGAAGCATCTGTTCCTCGTCGCCCGAGTAATGAACGTCGACGGCGGCATAATAGATGCGTTTTTGGACTTAGTACCACTCAGTGATGCGACTGCCAGCTCTCTCTACACTAGCCTGAAGGCAGTGTTCAGTGCTGCGGAAATTCCGTACGACAAAAATTTGATTGGTTTTGCGGCCGACGGAGCGAACGTGATGATGGGTGCGCATCATTCCGTCGCGTCGCTGCTACAGGCAGAAATTCCAGGCCTCTTCATTATGAAGTGCGTTTGTCATTCGTTCCATCTGTGCGCCTCGTATGCATGTATAACACTTCCGAGAGGAGTTGAGGATCTGGCACGCGATGTTTTCAACTACTTTTTGTCGCCGAAGCAGACATCTGCCTTCCAAGAATTCCAGAAGCTTGCAGAGGTGAAACCACACAAGCTGTTGCACCCAAGCCAAACAAGGTGGCTTTCTCTACAAGTTGTTGTGACACGCTTACTTGAGCAGATGCCTGCCCTGATTTTGTTTTTCAAAAAAGCCGCCACTGACGACCACCTGCTTGCTGCAGAAGCCATTCTGGAAAACCTAATTGACCCGTCAACGAAACTCTACCTCGAGTTCCTTGAATATGTCCTGCCTTTTTTCGCTAACCTAAATAAAGAAACGCAGTCGGAAGAAACCAGAATCCACTTGCCCCATGAAAAAGTTTCGGCCATGCAGAAATGCATACTTGAATGCTACATCAATCGGGACTACTTGGAGGCCACAGCGTTGTCCGATGTGCGGTCCAAAGACCCAGCCAATTTCCTGCCATTGGAAGAAATTTACCTTGGAGCGAAGGCAACTGCCGCACTAGCCGGTAACACGCACGGCTTAAACGATAATCAGGTTCACATCTTTCGGCGGCGGTGTTTAGAGTTTTTTTTATTGAAGCAGCTCATCAGATCTTCCTGCGGTTCCCCTTAAAAAGTGAACAGATGAAAAACCTTCGAGTCATAGACCCGAAAGTTGTCCTGGGAAAGACAGTGCCATCAATCGCGTCGCTTGCGGTCTCCTTTCCTCTGATAGTGAAAGAAAACGAATAAGTGAATGAACTGGACAGGGAATGGCGACTTCTCCGCAACATGGAGCTTAGCGACTACGCTGACTTAACTGCGAGCCAGTTCTGGCACAAAGTGTCTCAAATGAAAAAAGGAGACAGTTCACAAGAGTACCGCCTGCTGTCAAGTTTTATGAAGAACCTTTTGTGCCGTGCCTGCCACACTCCAGCGCCGCTATCGAACGCGTGTTTTCGCAAGTCAACTTGGTGAAAACAAAGCAGAGAAACAGATTGTCAACACAAGCGTTGTGCGGTTTGTTGCACGCAAAAGCAAAAGGAGCCTTGATGGACAGCTGCTGTTACAAGTTCAAGATCACTCCTTCTCATTTGGAGAGGATGAACAAAGATATGTACGATGATTAAGACTTTAAGATTGTGTGCGCGTCTAATTCCTTAATTGTTCGTGTGCCATATAATAATTCTAGAGAGTTAAGATATATCTTAAAGCGTCAGCATCGACACTGCACGCGCGTTTACGTTATTTCTGAATACAGTATCATTTGCATCGTACGTGTTTTTATGTTATTGAAGAAAGTGCTTCGATCTGTGCAGCTTTTTTTTTTAAAGAAAAGCATTCTCCACGTTTGCTAGACCGCTTCGTTTCAACGTGCTGCTCAATTCCAAAACAACATATATATTCTCAGTTTTAAGGAACCATTTTCTGATTTTGTAATTACCCACTCTACGTCTGAATCAGTGCTATATAACATAGCAAGACTACATTTTTGAGGATGTCAAGTTCTCGTGATGTCATTTCTTAGTCGCTCGAACTACTATTTGACGATCTTTGATTGAAACTTTGATAAATAAAGTACTGGGCGGTGAGGTACGAATTTCACCTCTTCTGAGTGTTCTGTTTGAGGCGAGAAGGGGACTTTCACGAAGTCAAACGTGTTCGTCTTTCTGTCCGCATCTTAAAAAGACTGTTAATGTTGTCTGAACAAAATACTTTTACGCGTTAAGGGGGCTTAGCAAGCAATGGAAGCTCTTTCAACTTAAGTTAATTCAACTCCATTCTATTTACAAAGGGCTGCAACGGTTCTTTGCGCGTAAGGATGAGCCTGCTGAAGGAGCAGCTCAAAAGGCGGTGCGGTGAAACAGGAGTCGTTTGCTCGAATTTTACTTCAGATAGAGCTAGGGGGAGTCAGGAGAGCGTCGTTGCTGACTCCCCCTTTATCTGGTGGTGCCTTCTGTGGACCTTCTATGCATGGTAACTCTACAAAAAATTAAGAAAAAAGCTACAGTTGCGGCTAACACACCATTATCTCAGATAAAATGTACAAGACATGGAATAAAGAGTGAACTGCGTTGAGACTTTGTTAAAGCTGTAATCGCCACATTAACAAGAAAAGAACTAAAAGCTAGGGATTTTTCTTCAATCTAGGGATTTTTGGGGGTTCATTTTAGGGAAAAAACGTTGACCTGAGTTGGCATCACTGGCCAGTTGACCATCAGCCACCGAACGGAGCGCGATCGCCCAGGCACTACCTGCGCCTTCGCGGGGCACCTGCTGCCAGCAGCAGGGCCATGCATCGCCTGCAGCCATGGAGGCTGCTACGAGCCATGATCAAACTGCTCCTGCGGCCATCGGCACCTCCTGTTGCAGCTCCAGTGTGGATTGTGACCCACACATGCTCCTGCGGCCCCTAGAGGCCAGTGTCCAGTCCCTCCTGCAGGACCACCAGCAAGGACGCCGGCGGCTGGATGCGGTCTCTAAGGCGCCCATGCGCCGCAGCCCCTCAGCACCTGCATCCCCCAAATGGTCCCCAGCGTTGACCAGACAGTGCTCGAGTGCGGCAGCTGCCTTCCTTAAGACCGCGGAGCCGGCCCGTGTTCCGCCGCGCAAGAAGAAGGCGAAAGGCAAGAGGGACACGAACCCCCCCTTCCTCATACTAGCCCCAGCCAGGCAGACAGCCCCCTACTCCTGGGCCTCTTCAGGGGACTACCCCTTCCTGGGAGGAGTCTTCCACCTCCTCGGAGCTTCCATCTTCCCCTGCGTTCATCCTGTCCACGACTCTGGTTCGCCCTGCGCCACGGAGCAGAGCCCTGAGGTCTTGGCACACCAAGCAGGGGACCACCCAGCTGACCCCACCCTGAACCCACCCCCAAGCCGTCTCACATCTGAGGCACCCCGTCCCCCAGCAGAGGTGGACACTGCGGGGGGTTGGATCCTGAAGGAACCACGAGGGCGCCGACGTAGGCCACGCCGTCCCCCCCTTCCCCCCGAGGCAGTGGACAACCTGGTGGGGACTGTCCTGTTCCGGCCTCGGGGAAAGAGCGACACCTTTCAGCACCGCTGCAGGTTTTAGGTTGCAGCGGAGCTGTCCATCACACCAGGTGTCGCCTCCATGCGGGTTAACCCCTCACAGAACGTTGTGGCTGTGAACGCAGTCACCCAGGAGGCCCTGGCAGCTCTCCTTGCCATCCACTCCCTTGCTGGGATGGAGGTGCGAGCACGACCGGTTGCACACAAGGGCACCTCCACGGGGTTCATTCACGGAGTGCCTGCTGACCTTGGGGACGCCGAGCTGCCTTCAGCACTAGAAGCACCAGTGTCCATCCTGGCAGTCCGGCGCGGCCAGGGAACCATCCTGCAGATCCGCTTTCGGGCGCCAAAGCCACCGTCCCATGTGGCTATCTACAAACTGCGACTGCCAGTGCTGCCAGCCCTGCCCCGCCCAATCCAGAGCGGCCGCTGTGGCCGCTTCGACCACGTGACGGCCAGCTGCACCCACCCCAGGTGCTGTCGCCGCTGCGGATGACACCACGGGACTGGTGCCTGTGACGCCTCAGCACCACGGTGCACGAACTGCGGCGGACGCCACCCATAGGACAACCCGGTCTGCCCCTGTTGATAGGAAGAACGACGTGTGGCTGCTGCGGTTGCAGCCACAGCGTAACCAGTGTCAAGGAGGGCCATCTGTTCGGACCTCCGGACTGGGCAGAAATCGTATGCCCAGGCCGTCAAGCATACAGCGGCTGACCCACCCAGGCCACATCTGCAGGCCCTCCAGCCCACGCCCCCCAACATAGCCCAGGACCTACCCTTCCCCAGGCTGGTGCCGTTCCTATCCTCCTGAGTGGCCAGTTGGACCAGCTGACGCGGACCTTGGCGGCCACCCTCCAGGCCCTCACACCGCTCCTGCCAGCAGTCCACCAACCACAACTGGGTATGGCGCAGGCCCAGCAGCATCAGCCTACCCATCATGGCTAGCATACCGCAGATGGTTCCCAGACCACGGGTCCTCCAGTTGAATTGACGGGCATTTCGACTCCGAGGTCCATGACCGCCTAGAGCTGGAGGAGTGCGATGTCCTGGCCCTCCAGGAGGTGTACCTGCAGCGGGACAAACTACACCTGCCTGGGTATATCGGCTATGACAGCAGGTCCTCCTTTCAGCAGTCCTCCTGTCAGGCCGACCCATGCTTGCAGGACAGCCATCCACCCGGACCTTCCCGGGCAGCCATCTTCTTCCGCAGGACTCTGGCCCAGGCGGAGATTTTGGTGAGTGATGCGGTTGTGGCCCCCATGGAGTTCGTCTGTGTGAGGATCAGGCTGGGTCGAGTTGACACAGCTGTGGCAAGTGTATATGTGCTCCCCCAGACCTCTTGGGACGCCGAATCCTTGCCGCAGCTAGTCAGTCTCATTGGCGGTGACTGCTCTGCGGGGACTTCAACACGGCTCACCCGCGGTGGGGATCCCGCAGGGCGGATCGTCGCGGCCGGGACCTAGTTAAGGCCCTTCGCGGTACTGGGCTGCATTTTTGAACACCGGGGTCCCCACGTTTGTCCGTCGAGGGGCGTCCGCACATGCATTGACCTATCCATTGGGACGCCGCGATGTGTTTATGGAAGGGAACCCTTCGGCCGTCACCTCGGGTTCGGACCACTACTCTATAACTCTGGCTCCTAAACCGGGCAAGAGAGTGGATGGTCGGAGGTGCAGAGTTGTCCACTGGGACAAATTCCGGGACCTCCTTCGCAGCTTCTCCCTGCAGGACGACATCCTGGCCCATGTTGCAAGGTGTGCTGAGGCTGCCACGATCTGCTGCGAGGTCCCCCTAATCAGCCCATCCCGGACCTTCACCTCCTCCAGCTGAGGGGCACAACGGCGCCAGGCAGAGCGGAGGGCTCTCCGCACAGATCGGCCCGAGCACTGGACCGTGCACAAACGGCTTCGACGCGAAGTGCCGCCGGTCTCACAATTGACGCCGCAGAGAGTCGTGGGAAGGCATCTGTGCTTCCCTGGTGGCTGCCAGGGCGAGTGCCATGGCGTGGCGCCTGTTCCGGTTGCTACTGGAGCCTCTCATCCAGCGGAACCCCTACCTGGTCATCGCAGTGGCAGGGAGACTCACCTACCAGCAGCTGGCTGATAAGCTGGCAGAGGTCCTCCTTCCCCAGGAGCCTTCTCCTTCAGGTCTCTATCCAAGGCGCAACTACATCCAGCCAGCCTGCAGACATGCTGCGGACATCACGGCTTTTTGCTCCACGGCCCTCACGAGGGGGGAACTCTCCTCTGCCCTGCTATACTCCATGCGCCGCAATGCCCCTGGACCAGATGGCGTAACTTATCAGATGCTGCGGAACTTGGACGACGTCTTGCAGACAAGCCTGCTCCAGATGTACAAAGAAGTCTGGTCCACAGGCTGCCTGCCTGAAGCCTGGCGCACAGCCCTGGTGGTCCCGGTCCTCAAGGCGGGCAAGCCACCTGCTGACCTGCTGTCGCACAGGCCGGTTTCTCTAACCTCGGCCGCACGGAAACTCATGGAGTCCATGGCCTTAACGAGGCTGGAGTGAATCGCTGGGGCCACAGGCTTCCTGCCCGAGCAGCAGTCTGGGTTCCAGAGGCACTGTTGTACTGCTCATGTCATAGCAGATATCGTGTCCAGCCTCGAGGATGCACGTCACTCCCACGAAGTCATCTGCCTCAAACTCCTGGATGTGAAGGGGGCATTTGACAATATCTCCCATGAGGCAATCCTCGAGGCCGTGGACTGCCTTGGTGTCACCGGCAACCTCCGGGGGTACATCCGGGGATTCCTGAATGACCACACGAGCTGAGTTCGTGCTGGAGGCGCTACCAGTGCCCTCCAGGCCCTCACCAGAGGGGCTCCCTAGGGCAGCGTGCTGAGCCCCTTGCTCTTTAACTTGGTGATGGCCCAGCTGCCTTCCAAATGGCCTGAAACTTCCCGTCCGCATTGCCATCTACGCGGAAGACATTGCCCTTTGGTGCCGCGGACCACGGCGCCAGAGGGTTCAGGTCATCAGGAACGTACAGCGGGCCATCACCAGGGCCAGCTCCTACCTGGAACGGGTTGGCCTGCAGCTCTCCCCCATCACGTCCGAGGCCATGCTGCTCAACATCCGGCCAGAAGCACGCCCAGGGAAGACCTGCCTCAGCGTCGCAGGACGGGAGCTCCCATGGCGGCATTCCTGCCGCTACCTGGGCCTCCTGATTGTCCGCCACCTCTCCTGGCGGCCAGCTGTCGAGGCATTCTGCAGACAGGCAACCAGGGTCCGTGGCGCCATCCGGAGTCTCCTGGCCGGAGGGAACGGCATCACCCCACAAATGGGGCTCCGGTTCTTCCAGGCCATGGCATGGGCTCAGTTCCTGTATGCCCTCCCGCTGATCCAGATGACCATACACCAGCAGCTGGCTATCGAGCGCTCCCAGAGGGCTGCAGTCAGTCTGTGCCTGGGACTTCCCCGTGGCTCCCAGGTCCCGGCCACACTTGCAGAGGCCGGGGTGTGGCCCATGATGCTGCAGGCTCAGCGGACGGCACTCCGCCAAGTTGAGCGTCAACACCTCGCCCCGGACGGACGTCCTCTCCTTGTGCGCCTCCTCGGCCATCCTTTCACGAATGGGGAAGGTTGCCCAGGCGCTCGAGCAGCAGGTGGGAGGGCAACCCGAGCGCCTTCCGCCCCCTCCACGACCGGACCTGGGCCATTTGTTCAAGGTGTTCATGCCACCACGTGGAGTCAAGCCGAAGCGCCTCACCCCTGCAGTTGGCCTCCGGCAGGAGGCAGCAGCGACCCTGGAGGAGCACTTGGCCGGCTGCACGCAGCTATACACGGACGGGTCGGTCCTCATGGGTGCCTGCCCGTCTGCGGCAGCTGCCTGCACTGCACCTTCATTGGGAGAGAGCCGGCAGGCTAGGCTCCCGTTCGTGGCCAGCTCGACCACAGAAGAGCTGGCAGCCCTCCTCCTGGCTGCATACATCCTGGAGTCCCACCCCGCATTGCAGTGGGCCATTCTGAGCGACTCCAGAGTGGCCTTCCAGCTTCTGCAAGAGCCACGGGGCCGACTGCCCGTTGTACGCAAGTTGACCGCCAGACTCAACAGCATCTGTTCCCGTGGCTGCTCCCTCGCCTGGATCCCCAGCCACGTCGGAGTCTCAGGCAGTGAGGCAGCAGATGCCTTGTCCAAGGCTGCCCACGGAAGCCGTACTCCCTGCTCTACTGCTGGGGTGCCCCTGGATGTTGCCAGAACCATTACGGAGCGGCAGCTGCTAAAGGAGCACCCCGACCCCAGGGTTGCCCAAGGTACACCCCCTCAACGCCTGCCAGATAAGGGGATCACTAGACGGCAGAGGTCTCTCCTCCTCCGGCTCCGCATCGGCGGTTCTTAGACCGGGGCTAGGCTCCATCGCAAGGGTTCGGCCCTCACTTCAGAGTGCTCCCGCTGCGGCCATGCGGAGGAGACTACATATCACCTCCTCCTCGATTCCACCGCCTTTGCCTTCCACCAGGCAAATCTGGCTGCCTGCTACAGGAACGGGAGCCTACCATCCGACTCGGCCAGTGCCCTCCTCTTCCCCACCGGCCCCAACGTTTCCTAGGCGCTCCGTTCTCTCCTCGCCTGCCTGGAGGACACGGGCCTGGACGGCTATTGCTAGCCTAAGGCTGACTGCTGCAACTGCATCTCCCGCATCTTTATACTCCCCTTTTTCCTCTTCCCTCTGAATCTCTACCTATCCTTCTCCTCCATATCTGCACGCCGGCAATGGTGGTGGTGCAATAACTTCAGTCACAGGCCAGTGCACTTTCCTTTCCTCTTCCCTTTCATTCACTTACTACTACTGCCTCAGTCACCCCTGATGAAAGAGCCGAGTCGGCTTCGAAACGTTGGGTTAAATTTAAATTTTTGGTTGGAGATGTGCAGTTTATTATAAGTCTTCAAACCCAACCAGACAGGCAAATCTGTCAATAAGTTTTGTTTTTAATTTATTACGATACTCTTTAAACTTTGTCGATCAGCTAGAGACTTTGTTTTCACAAAATTCTTGAACAACTTCGATTTCTTTTTAATCATCTTTAGAGATTCGGGGTTTATCCAAGGTTTACGATTTCTTCTTGACTTCTTGATCACCTTATTTTTAAATTGTTCATGATATAATGATTTAAAACGAGCAATGAATAGCTCATATGCCTCATCGGCTGCATCGGAAGAAAATAAACCATTCCTACTTTCGTTTATAATACTTTAACGAAGCGCTTCAAGGGTCACGGGTGTGATGCACTGTGTTGTTTTCACGGCGGGTAAATCAGTTGTTTGCTTTTTGATGCCTCGTACACTTACATAAATCGGGTAGTGGTCACTAATATCACAGCACAGAACTCCGAAGAAAACATAATTACTGTTTATGTTGGTTACAAAAATATCAAGAAGGGTAGCAGTTTGGATTGTGACGCGGATTGCAGTTTGGGTTAAAATAAGATGCCCGCTGGACTCTTCTGTTGATACAAACTTCATTTCAGCAGGAGATGGCTTTATTCAGTCGCTATTGAAATCTCCACCGAGAATGAGGTTAAGATTTTTTTGATTGACATAATTCAGCAAGTGATCTAAATGACTGATAAAAACATCAACAGAAGAATCTGGTGGACTGTACATGACTGAAAACACGTTTCTTTGCGACACAACTGTTAAACATTCTACATCATCCCTTATGAAAGAAAATTCGGGTATAATATCACAGTTTCGAGCATGTTTCATTAGCATTGCGACTTCACTTCCATGTTTAAATGTCCGATTTAGGAAGAAGGTTTGTTAGCAGTGTCGTTCGTAAATTTCAGTGGTGCGTATGTACCAAGCTTCAGTAAAAAAGATGGCATCGAGTTCAAAACTGAATTCATCAAGAAAGACGGATAGTTCGTCTTTTTTATGTCCTGCAGGCCAAATGTTTAGATGAAATCAGGTTAGATATACGTCGGTGTAAGAGCATTTCACAGCGTTTACGTCACGGGGTAAAATTGCCATGCCATACACAAAACGATGACGCGCCTGGTGTCCTTAGTCATGCAATTTTTTTCAGATCCTGTTCATCTCGAATGCGCACTGGAGATGACGATTCGTCTTTCTTTGCCAGGATTTTTTCCAACTGTCCAAACAACACTCCAGCCTGCGGCTTTTTTCTGTACTACAGCCTTACTCAACAAGGCCTTGAGAGCAGGGCAGAGATGTTCATTTATGTATGTTGGTGTTTTAGTTGAGTATCCAAAATCCTCCATTGTAATTCTCATTTTCTTTGCTTTTTGTAGCACTGTGTCGCGCTGGGAACAATTCCTAAACTGCACAATGATGTTAGGAGTTGCATCACACGCCTGTATACAACATAAACCCAGACCTGCCATGGAACAGACAAGACCCGATCCACAGTTTGCCTCGAAGCTACAGCCAGCGCTTCTCGTCATCGCCTAAGGTCCGAGAAAAACAGATTACCAAGCATCGCAATGTAAACGTCCAGCACATCCGACATCTGCGCTAAAGCTTCTACCGTGTGTCCCCACGATAACGCCAAACAATTAGGGACTACGCGTCGATGTCCTCCAGCCATCGAATAGCCCCTTGGCAGCACCAGTCGTAGCCGTGAAGAAGGAGGGTGGTAATGTGCGGCTTTGTGTCGATTACCGGGGATTCAACAACGTAACAAAGAAATATGCATATCCGCTTTCCCTGATCGACGATACCATAGACGGCCTCTTCGACGCCAAGTATTTCTCGTCCATGGACCTAAATGGCCGGTGTTGGGAAATGAATGTCGACTAAAGAGACCTTCAGAAGGCAGCCTTCAGGACGCCCGACGGCTCCTACGACTTCTAGGTAATGCCTTTTGGACTTTATTCTGCCTATGAAGCATTTCACATGTCATGGACACAGTGCTGTGAGGACTCAAGCGGCAAATTTTTCTCGTATATATAGATGTTCTCGTGTTCTCCTCGACGTTTTACAACCATCTAAAAAAGATTCGAACCGTTCTAGAGGAAATCAAGTAATTAGGGCTCACCATGATGCCAGAAAAGCGTCATATCGCTTTCGAGCAGCTGCTGTTCCTAGGCCACATCGCATGCAACGATAGAATGCAACCGGACCCGCTGATAACCGCAACAATCGCACAGCTTCCACAGCCGATCGACAAGAAAGCTGTGCGTCGATTCCTGGCGCTGTGCGCGTATTAACGACGATTTGTAAAGACATTTTTCACGCATTGCCGAACCCTTAACGCAGCAAACAGGTCGGATGTGTCAATCCAGTGGGAAGCGCCGCAACATTAGGCGTTCAACGAACTTACGCATTGCTTGCAGTCACCAACCGTACATGGACACTTCTACGAAAACGCCGAAACCTAAACTCATACAGACACAAGCAGCGTGAGGCTAGGCGCCGTTATCGTACAGAAGCAGCTAGGCTGCGAGACACCAGGCGCTCTTTATCAAAGGCAGAAGCTAATTATTCCACAACACAGAAGGAGTGTCTTACGATGGTGTGGGCCACGTCAAAATTCCGCCCGTACTTGTGCGGTAGGCATTTTGAAGGTATGACGTACCATCACGCGTTGTGATGGCTCGCCCACTTGAAGGAACCATCTGGTCGCCTCGCTCGATGGAGCTTACGAGTCCAAGAGTTTCACGTCACCGTCGTTTACAAGTCCAGGCGCAAGCACACTAACGATGATTGCCTGTCACGAGCCCCTGTAGATCCACCACCGCAAGAAGACGATGACGGCGCCTTCCTGGGACCCATGAGCTCGAGTCCTTTCGCACAGCAGCAACGATCGCGCCCCGATATCGGACGCCTCATCGACTAGTTGGAAGGCATGGTTTCTAAATACCCCACTTCGTTAAAGTGGGGATTGTCTTCGTTTTGCGTGCAGAATGATGTTCTCATGAAGAACGTCGCACCGAAAACAGTTTACCTTCTGGTTGTACCTGCAAGTCTTCGCGAAGAAATTCACAGGCTTCACACGGCGAGCCCACAGCTAGTCATCTGGCGTTTTCTCTAACCGTCAGCCGCATTCCAGGCAAGTATTACTGGCCCCAAATGTCTGCCGTTGTCTCACTTTATGTGAAAACCTGCCGTGGTTCGCAGCGACGAAGCATGCCTCCCCCTTGTCCAGCAGGATTCCTGAACATCGTTAAACCCCCATCAAGGACCTTCCGGTAGATCGGCATGAATCTGCTGTGCTCTTTCCCGAATTCAGACTCTGGAAACAAAAGGATCATTGTAGCGACCGATTACCTGACGCGCTACGCCGAGGAAAAGCCCCTGTCGAACGGGATAGCAGCAGAAGTCACCAACATTTTCGTGGAGTGCACCTTTCTGCTACACGACGCCTCCATAGTGCTCATTAGGTACAGAGGAACGGTGTTGACGGTGGAGCTGACGCAAGCCATCCTGCGACAGTCGAACAATTCACCGGAGGACAACTGCATACCATCCCCAGATTAACGGACTTACACAGCATCTCAACAAAACCATCGCTAAAATGCTCGCCCTATATGTCGATGCCGAACACAAGACGTGGGACGTAATCCTGCCCTACATCGTCTTCGCCTACAACACTGCATTGCGAGAGACCACCCAGATGACGCCTAGGCTCGCCCACGGCAGAGGCCACGACCACCCTCGACGCTATGCTGCCCAACGTTACCGAAAAAGATATACTTTGCACGCCGTATATTGAAAGTTCGTTGTCAGCTTTAAATTGTGCCCGGCCGAGAGCGGCAGGCATTCTGTTGACGACCACCGAGCACGCTTGTTCCTACGCCGTCGCCGCGTCACTCAAATATTTTTGGGCGCAGGTCTGCCCAATAAACAGTTTCCTTTAGAAACCCTTTTCGCTGTCTTCCTGACCACCGGACTGACCTCACCACTACGGTACAATATCACTAATGTGCAGCAAAACAAAATTGGTCCCAACACTGAGCCTGGGGAAAAGCCCGGCGTAACTGGTGCATATTGTGAAGAAAAACCGTAGAGAATGAGAGCCTATTTTCGTAATGGCAAATATTCGGCAATCTATTCAATTAATTTATGATCCAAGTTATAAGCTTTCAATCGGGTGAGCAGAAGATTGCGCGCGACTACCCCAGATGCTTTGCTGGAGGCTTGAAATTGTAATCAACTAATTGCTCCTTATCAATAGCTGAAGCTATGCCGTGAAAAAATTCTTCACATTGTGTATTGCAAGGCAAGCCACGCATGAAACTGTGCTGATTGGGGATGAGGAGATCATTTTTAGTTGAATGGGTAGTAACTCAGTTATATAATACACGCTCCATAATAGTAGTCAAAGAAACTGGTCTGTTTTTGTGAACGAAATTTCGCATATTACTCTTATTCCTATATAGGCACTACTCGCACTAACTTCCCATCAGCAGGCAATTCGGTTTCACTGAAGGCCTTCTAAAATAGCCACGTGAAATAAAAGCATAATGTATCCACGCAATTCTTTGTAACAGAGGCAGGAATGGCATCAAGGCCAAATGCCTTAGCCGGGTCCACATTTTTAAATAATTTTAGGTACACCATCGCCAGAAACGGTAATTTCGCGCATGCGGTTCATTTCAACCGACAATCTAAAAGAGGCAGCGAATAAGCTAGACGATAAAAACATATACAAAAGATAACTGCTAATAATTTCAGCTTTAAACGCATTGCCACGAGTTTTTCTTAATGTTTGCATGTACAGAGCTGTCGTCTTTGCCATTACGCTTGACATACCTACAAAATTCTTTGGTATCCCTCCCTAGATGCGAAAACTACAAGCCATTAGCGATCTAGAACATCTGTTTAAATCCATTTTTTATTGCTTTCAGCAAGCCCAAGAAAACCGGCGAATTAGACGCTTTGTATCTTTGATACAAGTGTCACCGCCTTCGAACTAGGACACGTAACTATTAGTTAAACCAAGATTTGTCTCGAGCTCTTCTAGGAAATATAACTCGTGACGGGAGAGAACCTTCACGTAGTTTGAACAGTTTATGTTTAAAAGCTTGCCAAACTTCAATATTGAAGTAATCTGAAGGGCATCAAAAGTTGAGAAGAACGACTCGAAAGTAGCGCTAATCGCCTCGTAAATCTTTCGGCTAGGTGTTTTTACAACATTCACATGCAGAGCTGTTAAATCTGCCAGAACAACATTATGGTCGCTCAAGCCTGACAACCCCCCTGCATTGCACACAGCATAACACACGTTGCAGAGAAAGTGGTCGAGTAGATGACCTGTTCTCTCCGTTCGCAATGGCTCACGCACATACTGACAAAAGGTGTTGTGCTCTACAATGAATGACAGGGTTTTAACGTAGGTGAATGGAAGAGACGTACGAAAGCATGTGTTTAGCTTGATCGGCTCATCATTTTGCTTCGCTCGGTCGTCGACAAGTCTGGCGGCGATATTCAATTCAGGTTAAGCTCTAATAGAGCTTAAGCCGATCTGCTCTGTTCGCGCCGCAGATGGGCGTTGAAGACGACAAGGCACAATGTACAGCGCGAGAGTGTGTTGCAGTTTAACACGAGACGTGATCGGCTGTGGCAAAAGCATAGTTCACTAGAATAAATGAAGCTGCGATAGCAAAGTGCTCTCTAGCACTGGCTAACGAATCCCATCTGTACTCGCTGCCGCATGTTCGAATCCCAGAGGCGGGAATATTTATTTTCTACTCGTTTATTTATTTACGCAATGCTCTTTGCATAAACCCACAAACTTCGCAATATCGTGCTCGGGGTTCACCCATTGCAATAAGGCTTTCGCACTAATATAAAGAAAAAAAGTGGAGTACAGACTGTCGCACCCCATGGTTCGTCAGCTGACCTGTCAATATTTAATTAAGATCGCCGAATTGTTTCAGGTCCTCTTATAAGTGTTATGAAACGCGATGCGCCTTCCACGTGTGCAGTTTCTGTACCTCACAGTGAAATATTGTCACGTGATGGTGATGGCAGTCTGGCGTGCCGGAAGACACCAAAAAGACTTCCGGACGAAATTTTTTATTAGGCTGACTGGCATCCAAAAATAACTCGGCGGTGGCGCAGCAACAAGCCTGCTCGGCGGTCGTCGAACAGATAGCCCGCTGTTCTCGGCCGTGCTCAATTTATAGCTGGTAGCGAACTTTCCAATCACGGCGGCCAAACTTACAGCTGTCTGGAACAGCGTACAATCGGCCCCGCCTGGGTGCGCTCTATCGAGATTATTCTCGTCGCATCTTGCATCACAAACGAAGCGAAAAAGACGTAGGTTGGCAGATATGAAGAATGAACAAACAGTACAAAGGTTCGCGGCATTACTCCCCTCTGAATCAAGCGTCAACACGATGCTTTAAAAGAAATAATGTGATTAGAAAGAAATAGAACGGACTGTGTACAATAAACATCGAGAGTGGAAACACAGCGCCATTTAGCGCGCATAATATGGCTTTAGGCGGACGACATGGACAACTTGTGGTCGTACGCGGCGTCGCTGTGATGCAGTCATTTCCTCAGGGACGACTTCATAGTCCAGGTCTTCTAGCTGACGAATAACCTTGTACGGACCGAAATAGCGGCTCCAAAGTTTTTCACTCAATCCACGGCGGCGAATGGGCGTCCAAACCCAGGCTCGGTCTCTTGGCTGGTATTCCGCGTTACGTCTTCGTAGGTTGTAGCGTCTGGCGTCAGTCCGCTGCTGGTCTTTGATCCGCAATCCGGCTAGTTTTCGGTCTTCTGCGAGTTGAAGGTGTGCAGGAACGTCAACGTTCTCTTCTTCGGTAACATTTGGCAGCATGACGTCTAGCACGGTCGTTGTTGACGTTGTGGAGTCTTTTCGTGGTAGTGTATGGTACGGTAAGGTCCCGAACTCATGTGGCGCACCCTGGATACCTCGGCTGGCTTAATGAACTGGTGGCTCGTCCTCCGGTGCGAAGCGCAGAGGGCTGGAGTCACGACTTGGAGGTGATGTCCGGAACATAGACGGCGACTCCACTCCTCCACCAGATGTCAGGTGGCGGTGACGGCAGCCCGGCGTTCAGGAAGACCGCGAAAAGGGCTTACAAACGACTCTCTTCTGTAAGGCTCGTAAAGGTGTATCCAGACGGCGGATCACGGACCTGTTTTGGCCCGCGGACTAGCGGTCACGTGGGGTTTCGCTTCCGGTCTACGAGGTCCACGCATGGTCCGCGGGCCGGATCGCGCGAGAAATGCGAGAGCATTTTTTCTGGCTGTGGACCAATGACTTTTAGCCTACTTGCACACATCAAGTCTGGCAACTACACCACACTGGTCTTTCCCCACTCAGTTCTCCCGGCAATCGAGGGGCCACCAGCGAAAGTAGTTTTGCTTCCACTGTTAGCATGTCAACGTGGTCGGACAACGCTACATTTTACTTTTTAGCCTTAGCACAGCTTTATGGCTCGTTCATAACTGGGCATTCGGCGGCGAGAGCGAGCGAAATTAGTCACTACGTCGGCGCTCGCGACGTACACAGATATGGTTAGAAAAGAACAATTGGTGCTGTCTACAAGTCATAAGTGTA
Organism: Amblyomma americanum; assembly: GCF_052857255.1. Lineage (NCBI taxonomy): Eukaryota > Metazoa > Arthropoda > Arachnida > Ixodida > Ixodidae > Amblyomma > Amblyomma americanum. Next base: position 469,696,857 of record NC_135497.1, read on the forward strand.
TGCACTCTCATGTACGCTAAACGCAGGCATTTTTCGGCATGTTACAGCATGTCTCACACATCCCACCTTTAGGTCAGCATATGCAAACACAGACGGAAGGATACGCTCAGCCTTGTGGCGCCATCTAGTTGTTAGGACGGGTAACTACTTCTGTCAACAAACACACGCTCCGCTTAAAGGCGCGTTCACACTTGGACATTCGGCGGTGAGAGCGAGCGGAATCCGCTGCCGCCTCAGAGATTCCGCCGAAATACCCAGCGGAAAGCCCGATCGGTCCAGCACCGAACTCTGCCGCCGGAAAAAAATCCGACGAATCTCATTAGCCAATAGGAAGGCGAGTACGAAGCTTCGTCGCTGTTACTGCTATTATTATTATTATGTTACTGCCTTTTTCAGCGCGTTCAATGCCCATAAACTCGACAGCGCTCTTTCGCATCGTCTAATCTCGCCCATTAGAAAAGTGTGAGGGATAAGTGTGCTTTATTCTTTTATTTTGGGTGACAATTCTTTCCTATTTAGGCTTGAGAGAGGCGTCGGTTTGTTGACAACAGTGGTTCCCGTCCTAACCACCAGATGGCGCCACTAGGCTAATCTTAGCTTTTTAAAAGCGAGAATGCTAGAAATGGCGTAACGTCCGTCAAAATAGCTGCATTTAGCATACGTAATCGTGTATATAGTTATGGTACGTAGACAGCATGGATTAACCTCTTGCCATATCTGTGTACGCCGTGAGCAGACAACGCACGGACGATGAGCGGAGACGCGGTGGCCGGGAAGTGTGAATAATAATAATAATAATTGGTTTTTGGTGGAAAGGAAATGGCGCAGTATCTGTCTCATATATCGTTGGACACCTGAACCGCGCCGTAAGGGAAGGGATAAAGGAGGGAGTGAAAGAAGAGAGGAACAAATAGGTCCGTAGTGGAGGGCTCCGGAATAATTTCGACCACCTGGGGATCTTTAACGTGCACTGACATCGCACAGCACACGGGCGCCTTAGCGTTTTTCCTCCATAAAAACGCAGCCGCCGCGGTCGGGTTCGAACCCGGGAACTGCGATGCAGCTTTTCAGCGGCAGCGGATTTCTCTTGCTCTCGCCGCCGAATGTCCAAATGTGAACGCGCCTTAAGAATGGGAACAATCATCACTCTAAATAAAAAATAAACCAAATATTTCACTCATACGTCTTCTTACAGGCGAGGTGAGACCAAGCGAGAAATGGGTGCGCCATTTATTGCCAGTGAACGCAACAAAAAGGCAGTAACAACGATGAATCCAGTCCGAAGCGAGCGGTCCTGCATGGCGGCACGCTTCCAAGCATGCTTGGAAGCGTGCCGCCATGTTTGTCGCCGCGGGAATGCTACCTCCTCGTCACCGCGGCAGAAATCTGTCCCGTACCGATCGAGCTTTCCTCTGGGTATTTAGGCAGAATCTCTGCCGCGGCCGGGGATTCCGCTTGTTATCGCCGCCGAATGTCGAAGCGTGAGACGTGCGTTGCTGCAGGCTGATCACAGAGGCTTGGCCCCTCTTGCCGTCTGCTCTTTTGGTCCGTCGTGTGGATGCTGTCACTGGCCAGAGCCGGCCGGGCCACGCCCGCCGTCTGAATACACAGCGGCGTAGCAACTCGCGTTGCTTGGCGAAAACCACTCGGCGGCGACGTAGCAACAAGCGTGCTCCGCGGTCTCGTACAGAATGCTCGCCGCTCTCAGCCCTGCTCAATATGAAGCTGATAGGGAACTTTCGAGATACGGCGTGCAAACTTAAACACTCTGGAGAGAAAGAAAGACGTAGAATAGGCTGCGCCTGAATGCGAACAATCGATATAATTCAGGTCTTGCATCATAAACAAAGCGCAAAAGCAGAGCACCGGCAGCTTTGAAAATGAACAAACATTACGAAGATTTGCAGCAAAACTATGTGAAATATTTCCACTCTCTTTTACGTTTTCTGAAGCGTATTTCGCCTTTCGCGCGAGCAGTTTATATATGTCAATGCCTGTCACGGTAACATGTGGCGGAACGAATGTTAGTGCGCTAAAAATAAACTAAAATTTATTTTACTGGGACTGTATGGTGACCATCCTGTACAAACCACTTGACAAAGACCCAAGAAACCATTACATGGGATGGCAGCAGCAAAGAGAACTAAATAATTCCTGGAAAATATAGAAGTAGACTCGTTATATATTCTAGAAAATATGGCACACTATGAGCCAGCCAAATATTGTAGTTTGTAATTGGTTCTCAACTGTGATAGATACCATGTGTCCATATATAAAGTGTTGATAGTAGTACTAGTACGCTGTTCAGGAGCTGCAAGCTGTGTTAAGATTTTTCTGAAACATGTAAAAGAAAAGTACATTATTTGCAACACATGAAATTGACAGATATTGTCCACACGGATCATGCTGAGGACTCTATTCTGTGATTAATAATCGACGTTGGTTCAAAGTTTACGATGACGTTTGTAATTTTTCATTGCAAGACGAGAAACTGGTTCATATTTGCTTGAGTTGTTGGTGCTCATTCTCGAGTATAGTAGGGAACATGAGAAAAATAGAGGATAATATATTTTGTAGTTTATCGGTTATGTCAGGGAATGTGCGGCGTCATGAGATTACACTAGTAACAGCAGGAAATTTATTAGAGACATAAAATACATGAGCGTCCCATTTAAGGTGGAAAGAAAAGTATACACCGAAAACCTTTGTTCCTCAACTATTTCTATGTGCTAAAAGACAACGACAACTAGATTCTTACGTTCGTCTTTGTCTTCTAAGCGCAGTAACCGTCTTACTGCTATGAGCAATCACCAACGAGCCCAAATCGATGCTTTGCTAATATACCCCATCCCACAGCCTGTCATCGCACCCAGCACTTTCATCCCCTTTGCCATGGTCATGAATACCTGCGCAAAGATCAGTTCTCGAAATGCTCTTCTGTCTCTTTCAACTACTTTCCATCTATCACTGCTCGCAAAAATACCAAAGGAAATAACACGGGAATTGTTACACAATGTATTTCATGGGATCCTCACACTAAGTCAATTATCAGTCACCTTGAAAGAATACAAAGAAAGACAGTTAGGTTTATATTTAATAAATTTGCACGGACTCACTCTCATTCTAATGTTTGGGCAGACAAGTGTATACCCACCCTTGAATCACGTCGAAAGAACTTGAGTCTTGAATTCCTTTCCCTCCTTCTTAACAACAAAATTCAGATCAATAAATCACCTTATATAACGCCTGCATTAACGCGCCATACAACACCTCGTCATCCTGATTCACTCACACCCTATTATGCTCGAATTGATACGTTTAAATTTTCCTTTTTTTCCTCGGACAATATCGGACTGGAACCATGGTTTACTGGCTAGAGTGTTACTAATACTTGTATAAATGTGTACTTGTCTGTTCCTATTTTGTCCATTTTTATTTGTACATATTCTAATGCCTCTCTGCTTAGAGCCAGGGATCTGCAGTATGCAATAAATAAATAAATAACTAAATTCATCCCCTTCATTTCATTAAGTTCTTGTCGTATATGTCGCCCGCGTGGTCGATCCCAGGAACAACTAAGCACAGCGGCGTTCGTTGCCCAGTCCCCACCTTGTCTCCACAACATTGAACATGGCCAAAATCTGGAGTACGCGCATGTTCAAAGGTTTACATAATACCGCACCTGTCTTGATCAGCGAAAGACTGTTGCGCCGAGAAAGAAAGATGGTTTATGGCGCTTAACGTCGCAAAGCGACTCAGGCTATGAGGAACGGCGTAGTGAAGGGCTCCGGAAATTTCGCCCACCTGGAGTTCTTTAACGTGCACTGAATCGCACAGACACAGGCCTCTAAAGTTTCGCCTCCATCGAAATTCGACCGCCGCGGCCAGGATCGAACCCGCGTCTTTCGGGTCAGCAGGCGAGCGCCATAACCACTGAGCCACCCCGGCGGGGAAAAAGGAAGCAGTTCGGACTCTATAGTGTACAGTCGCGAGAAAAAAAATATTAGCACAAATCACTGGCGATCCGAAGTTGTATGTCTCAACGCGCGGCGCAGCTGTTTGCAGACCTGCCTATCAGACTGTTTCCATACCTACAGCATAAGGGGGCGGGGGACGGCGGGAAGTAAGCTTTATCAAGCGTGCCATCGGCCGAGCGTCGAAGTGCCGACCCTACGTTACTGTGCATGCGGCATTTATTTTGGCTCGGTTATCATGAGAAAAGATGGCTTCTTTTTTATTACTGTTTTTAATGTCCGTGATGGTTCGTCAAAAGGAACTCGCGGGAAATCTAGATGATAGCGCTGCTTTTAGCCAGTGTTACACAAGCTCGAAAAATAGTTTCTTTTTCCCGATGCAACTAATTCCCTTAAGTCAATTTGTTGGGAACGTGTAGTAACGATATCAACAGGAGCACTATCCCATCAATTCAGGAAAAGAAGTAAGGAGGATAGCCAGCTCGCTGTCGTGATGCGAGAGCAAACACGTCGTTGCAATGATGGTGTACATAGGCCTCACCGACCATCACAACATTTTGAAGGCGCTCAGGGAAAGTGTCAGACAGGCCATTTGCAAGGTCAGGAAGAGCCTGGAGCCTGCTCCATTTCTCTTGAACCGCCGTCCAAAGGATATCTGGTGATGACTCGTGCAGCTGCCTTTGAGCTAGTTGCTTTTTCATTAACCGCAATATATTTTAAATTATATTCAAATGCCATGGCTCTTGGGAGGCCATGACAGCTCCTGGATGCAGAGCTGTTCCAGCAGTTGCCAAGCGCAGCGCGGCTGAGGCTGCTCGCAAACATAACTGCCAAACAAGCAAAAAAAAACAACCACCCTATTCTTCACCAGTTACCTGCGGGAGCAAGGCTGCGTTAAAAAAACAGAAAGGGCGAGACAGAAAAATAAATTTTGCCGGACCGTGACAGTCCGCTGAACCCCCCCTAATACTGTATAATGGGAACGGGCCGGCACTCTCGTTATCAGCGTCTTCGTCAGCCGCAGCGCCACGCGTTTTCATTCCAGCGCTCCGGTGTTCTTTCATATCTGCTAATCTTTTTTTACTCGCGACTGTACGAAGCATACTGGCTCCAGCTGAATGAAAGGCAGCGACGCGATTTGGCCCTGTTACGTGTGTACGCAAGGTGAAACGAGTTTCACGCGGCCCTTCGGGCGATATAAGCAGCAGTGCGCTGTGCTTTTACGGCCGACGCAAGGCAACTGTGCCGCTTCTCAACTCGTCAGCGTTCGTTGCGCATATAGTACACGCGGCGGTGACGCGGTGGTTGTAGCTTTCCGCTGCTGAGGTCGCACGGTATAAGCGAATCGCTAAAAGACACCCGCGAGATTCGCGAGTGTAAATTAAACGGTTGACTCGTTCTCTCGTGTTTTTCACTCCTTGGCTTGGTTCAGGTGTCCACGCAGAGTGAGAAAGTTACTCCACCCTCTCCCCGCGAAACATTCTGCGCTCATCTTGGTCTTCGTTCTGCAAATACTATTAACAGATGAAGGAAATAGACCATGGAAGCTTTTTAGAATTTTCATTTCTTGAAACCCGGGTGGTTTCTCAGAGTAATGGTTTTCTCTGCCAATAGAATTTGGCATGTTAGCGCGCACTTCTCGGGCTCATCACGTAGTGAAATCAGTCTTGAACTTTCCTGCAATAAAGTTTGAACTAGATTTCATGGTCTCATGAAATTTTCTCGGGTATACTACTCCAGCCATGAATAATTCTGATCTGTCTTTTAAAACTGCAATGTGACTTAGTATTCAACAAGAATTGCAACATACCCCCACCTTTGTGTTATATGAGCGAATAAGGGCTGTAGCTCATTTAGTGGCGCGTTTGTTAGAACGGGAGCTATAGCCGCTTTTGTGGGCACAACATACGTCCAATAGGAGCCCTCTATTAGTAAAAAAAGTTTTAATTAGCTAGTTGCACAATGCAATTTCATTTCACGACGCAGAATGATTCACTGAAATAATGCTCATACCAGAAATTCATTACCGCTAATCTGTTGGTACTTAATAAGGGGCCCCCCTTTTAAAGCGATGCTACTGCACTGCTCAGCCACAGTCCGGGGTCGCGAAATCCACTTCAAGAAGACAGTGCTTAATGTCGAATGTCTTGAACAGCATGCAGAGGATACCAGTAAAGAGTTAATAAGACGCTGCTCTCCATGCGTCAAGCTGTCGAGGCCTAGCAGCGAAAGGTACGCTTGCCTTTGCAACGCATGGAAAAGGTTCGGCTTCAAGAGAAAAGCGCTTAATGTATAATGTCTCACAAAACATGCAGGGGATACTGCAGGAAATGGTGAATAAGGTCGCGCCCTGTTCTCCGTGCCTCAAGCTGTCGTAACCCAGCAGAGAGCGGAACTCGTGCCATTGCAACGCATGCATGGTAAAAGGTTCGCAAAGAAGGCAAAGTCAGCTGCTGCTTTCAGTAAATGTGTCGCTTAAAGTTGTGCTAGATTGTTCACTAGCTGGCGCAGAGTTACCATGTAGCGGCTGTATCAGCGCGAGACCCGTGCGAAGGTCTCTCCTCATAGGCGAACCTCTGGACACGTGCAGGCACGCCGTGCGGCGCTACATCTTCGAGAACCAGGGCCTCGTGCGACGCATGTACGGTGACCAGAGGCACAGCGTGATCGTGGGCAGTGAGCTGGAGGCCCGCAGGCTGCGCTACGACGACCTGCGCTTCCAGCCGGCGGACGTGCCCGCTCGACCGCCCAGCCCTCTCTCGTCCCGGTCTCGCGGTCGGGCCGCATACCGGGTCCGGCCCAACAGCCGCTACGCCAATCTGCTCAAGACGTCGCCTTTCGCCGACGGCGAAAAGTTACGGCCGCCGCCGCAGAGGCCTCCGATGCTCACAGACCCGAGTGTGGGCCTAGCCGCTACCACGGCGGGCACGAGCCCTGCGACGGAAACGGCCGGGACTAGGCCGGTTACAACGGCGTCGGTTGCATTCGATGAAGACGCTACCATCTACAGACCGGGGTGAGTGGGTAATGCAGGGTGAGTGCTTTCTCACGGCTCATGCTAGAGTCGCAGCCACCCAAATCAGGCCTTTTTGATAAGAGCGATGAATGAATGGCATTTAGATGGTAAACGTCAGCACCGGTTTGATTTTGTGATGCTGCCTAGATGTCATCTAGTAGTTGGGCTTAGAAGAAGTAGACGAATTGGTGGTTCGGCTGCATACACAGCGCCGAGACGAGGGGCGAAGATGGAGGACGCGCTTTTCGCGGCGAGGTGTGCATAGTCGAACATTGTGTACCAACTCGCCCATATCTCTGTTTTAGGAAGAAGGGGGGGGGGGGGAGCACGCGTAAAAGAACTAAACGAACTTCCAGAGCAGCTCCCATTCTAATTCACTAATGCGCCCATGCTCCAAATTTTTTTCTTCCTGGCATTCGATTATACGTGTAGCTTCCAGAAGGCATTTAAAACCCACCGCTTTCATTGGACTTTCCGCATCACTGACGTGTCGATAATATTGAACTAGAGTCAGGCGCAGAGGTCAGGCGTAACAAGAAGGCTGCATACCGCATTCATGGTACTTAGAATCACTACTGGAGTTGGCGGGAAGTTAAAATAAATTTTTCAGATTTGACGTGAGCAGAAAAAATATGGCTAAACCCGGCAACGACCCAGATAAAAAATCAACGTCAGCCGGTGGCTGGACAGCGGCGACTGCTTCGTGCTCACTCTTCCTACGCTCTCACTCCAGCGTGGCCATCCTTGCAGGAAACTTCGTCCGTGAGGGTAGTTCCAGATGTTGAAGGTTCGCCCTCTACGCGTGTCTGCGAGGTCTTCGTCTTCTGCGGTTCCGTGGTTTGGCTGTACAGGCTAAAAGATTCTAGCCTCCATAGTCTTGCTATGTCGCCGATCGGCTTCTCGCTCGGCAGAGTGCGCAACAGCGTCTTGTCGACGCTAAATCTCGCGAGCACGAGCGTGACGAACGTTCTTTTCAATTGCTTTTGATTAGTTTGAAGAACAAGTAAGCTTTGTTGGTCCAGGCTACCTCTATCTTTCATTTATATATTTATTATCTTCCTCAAGTTAGGACTAATAAAAGGGTTAGCTGCTGCGGCATCTGCGCGCATCTGCGCCCGTCCTGTTGTGTTCGTGCCTCTTTGTCTTTGTCGTTTTAGCGCCGTCCTAACTTCTTTCAAGATATGAACCAACTAGCCCAAATCAAAGTACTTCATGTTTTGTTTCTAGGGCCGCTTGCAGAGATAATATTGGTTGAGGTCCCGCTTACCAAGAACATCGCTTCCGAGATGCAGCCGCTTCGGGGGCCGAGAGCAAGAGAGAACCGACAAAACAGCCTCACACGGCCGATGGCCTTCGACGATCGGATAGCTCGGTGGCATCGCTGCGTTCATCTCTCTTTTCAATCGCTCTGGCCGCAACAGTGTCCCTCCAATTTTCTCCTTAATTCTTCCCATCGCCATCGCTCTTCGTTATTCAATCTTCCTCTCCTGACCTCTCTGACCGGTAACCTTCGACGGGCTTCATCCACCCGTCGGCTCGAGGTGGGCTGTGTATTTAGGCTCATGCCGTAAAATCAGCGCGTTAAACCAAAAAGCTTGTTTAATTTTCTTAAAATTCGCTATCTTGATCAAATGACGAAATGATTTGAAGACAGAGTCTCTCATATTGATCCACTGAAGCGCATTTTGCCGGCATAGACGTTGCACACATAAGTAACAGGTCGGCATCTTGTTATAGTTGTTTTATATACATTATTCCATGCTGCACAGCGGTGAACAGCCAAGGACCATGGCATAGAAGCGACACCTGAGTGCCTGCGATGTCGTTTCCCACATGTCTCCTGGTTCTTGGCTGTTTTCCGCTGCCACGCACTTTTCTTGGCTCACGAAAACATTTATAATGCTCCTTCGTGGGAAAGGTAAAGCCTTTGCTTAAAAACGTACTGTTCTGCCTTAGCTGCAGCTAAAAATAAATATTTCTCCACAGATTTACCTTCTCTCTTAAATTCGAATCCAAAAAAGTTTTGCCGAGTTATATCACCTGACCGTGACTCTAACCAGATAGCCTTGCATAGCTATACAAATACTCCCCTCCCTGACAATATGTGCCCCTCTGCGTTTAATACGTTTTTTTCATCGATTTTCAGCTGCGAGGATCATACCAATGTACCTGATGTTGCTGATTTTGACTGGCAATTCCTGGAACGTATTGAAATCTCGGTGGAGGGAATTGCATGTCTTATTAATAATTTGAAATTTTCTACTTCATCTGGTATTGACAATATTAGTTCCAAGATATTAAAAAATACCATTTCTATATCCAGTAACATTCTGTACCATATATTCAAGCAGTCTTTGTCATCGGGACAGCCGCCCAATGACTGGAAAATGGCCAAAATCATACCCATATTTAAAACTGGGGATAAACACTCCCCAGAAAACTACCGTCCAATTTCATTGACCTGCATTTGCTGCAAGATGCTCGAACATATAATTGCTACTCATATTTATAATCACCTAGAGTCCAATAATTTCTTTTTTCGCCATCAACATGGTTTCAGGAAAGGATTATCATATGAGACACAGTTACTCGAATTCACGACTGATCTGCACCTTAACATGAACAATAACCAGCAGACCGATTGCATTTTCCTTGACGTTTCCAAAGAATTTGATCGTGTAGCTCATTGTCGCCTTATTGCTAAATTAACTGCACTTCGAATTGACTCCTTCACTTTAACATGGCTTCGTAATTTTCTTTCGAATCGTCAACAGTTCACAGTAGTTAATAATATTGCTTCGTCTCCTACTTACGGTACTTCTGGTGTGCCTCAGGGCAGTGTTTTGGGCCCTTTACTCTTCATAATTTACATAAATGATTTGCCACTTAATGTTTCTTCTCGCTTACGTATTTTCGCTGACGACTGCATTATTTATAGATCAATTAACAGTACTGACGACCACCTGTCCCTTCAAATTGACCTTAGCCTAATTCATAGTTGGTGTAACACCTGGTTAATGGCTTTAAATGTGTCAAAATGTCAGGTAATTTATTTTAGTCGTAAGCGTGACAACTCACATTTTTTATACAACGTCAATAATAACGAATTTTTACATACAGTATCGTATAAATATTTGGGTGTTCACCTAACCGATAACCTCTCCTGGACAGACCATATTACAGCCGTTTGCGCAAAAGCTTCAAGGACATTAGGTTACCTACGTTGTAATCTGAGTAATTCACCTTCCCACATCCGCAAATTGGCCTATCAGACATTTGTTCGTTCTTAGCTCGAATATGCATCTTCCATTTGGTCCCCACATCCTACATACTTAATCGACATGCTTGAATCAGTCCAGAACCGAGCTGCCCGTTTCATTCACGTAATTATAGCCATCACTCCAGCGTAACGCAAATGTAACTCGATCATTCCATACAGCCATTAGTTCTTCGCCGTAATATCGCTCTGTTATCCTTGTTTCACAAATATGTTTATAATGCCACACAATCCACACTACATATCCAGACCGCCTCGAACACGTCTCGTCGTTTAAATAACCACTTAAGTTTTGCGCGCATGTACGGTACGACACATGCTTTTAACTTTTCCGCACTCCCTACCGCCATTCGCTTGTGGAATAATCTGCCTGATCACATTGCTTTCGAGTCAGATCAAGAAAAATTTCGTCATCTCCTACACGAGCATTGTTCATAATAGCACTTACAAATAACTTTATCTTGTTTCTTACACTTAGAAATCTGCTTCGAACTTCTTGTGATATTTGTGAGGCATTGCTATCTCGCTCCTGTGAATTGCTATTTTATGCTGCGTCGTGTGTCCACTTGTATGACCTGTATTTATTGTTATGAAGACGAAGAAGAGTGCAGTGGCGCGGGACGGAGTGCTCGCGCTAGGCCCTTGAGCCATTAAATCATATCTTCATTCTGTCATCATGTCGTGCTTTCCTTGGCTTGCCACCACGTAACATTTGGTGGAGGTGCTGGGTACTCATCGTCATCCTAGTCCCCGGAGCATCGCCGCCTTCTGCTCGCCTTCGTCGTCGGCCGAGGGGACCTGGGCTCCGCCGCCCGGCTCAACCCCAGCTCGAACTGACCAGAACCAACCAGCCGCTTTCCCCCGCCCCTTCCCCTGCCCCGAACACAAGACACGACGACCAGGACCTGACGTACGATGACCCGACTACGACCCAAACCAAGATGGCACCCCCGCCCAGGCTGTGCGGCGATCCCTCAACCCTTGACCTTCGGCAGTGGGTGACCGACCGCTGGACCTGAAGCTCCGGGGGCAAACGTCCACCAGATCATCTCCTTCATATTTGTGGCAAGCCTTTCATCTTCTTCTATCCTTCCTGATCATCCTCATCGTCACCTCACCGTTCGTAATTCAAGCAATCGATCGGGACGATCGCTCTGAGGACCGGGGTCATGTTATGATGACGAAGAAGAGTGCAGTGGCGCGGGACGGAGTGCTCGCGCTAGGCCCTTGAGCCATTAAATCATATCTTCATTCTGTCATCATGTCGTGCTCTCCTTGGCTTGCCACCACGTAACAATATTATTGCTTTTTTGCGTCTTTTTCCCTGAATATCACTTCAAAAATTGTACTCCCTGATATGTTCATTCTTTGTGTATTTTACTTTCCAGTATTAATGCCTTACGTTAAGTTTTACTCATGTTATTTCCTGAAGTGTACCTTTGTGGCCTTTCATTACTACAGTTGTTCCTGTTTCATGTTTTTATCTTGATAGTAATGTTGATGAGCCCTGTATTGAGATGTATCTTTTGTATACCACTTTAGAAGGCTGCTTACTCTGTAACCCCCCTTACACAATGTACCCATGGGGCCTGTAAGGTATATTAAATAAATTAAAAAAAATTACAGATACCTTAGAGGCCTCCGGAAAGGCATTGTGTAAGGGGGGTCAAATACAAAAGTTTGTGCAAAACAGGTAAGAAATCAGAAAAACGTAGTAAAGTACAGCAGAACACAAAAACAGGTGCGTTCAGATACGATATCGCAATTCACAAAAAGCGATAACAGTTAAACACAACTATACGTCATGTAACAAAAATAGGAGAAATACACAAAAAGTTATACAAAAGCAAAAGAGTATATCAGGCATACATAAGGAAAGCTGCGCATCAACAGAACCAAAGAGGCAATAGCCTCAAGCAGCTGAAAACGAAGTTATATGCATCTTCAGTATAAAAATGACGTGCTAAGCGTTATCAGTGAAGTGCTTCAGTAGATATTTGCGAAAGGTGTCATGATTACCCTGCAGGGCGATACAGTCCGGAAGATCGTTCCTGAGACGGATGACACGCGGGAGTGATGAGAAGTTAAAAGCATGTGTGTTGCCATAAATCCGGGCATAGCTGTAGTTATGTAATCTACGTGATAAGTAGGAGGGACGCTGTAGATGTGCTGGCGATGAATCTGTGGCATGGACGTATTTGTGAAAGATAGAAAAAGGGGAATGTCACGAAGAATCTGCAACGGATGGAGCGAAATTTCGATTTAGTATCTGCGTTCCCTCAGCGCAGAATGCAGTAAAGGACTGGCTCCTACCCGCCGCGGCGGCTCAGTGGTTACGGCACACGGCTACTGATCCGGAGTACCCGGGTTCGAACCTGACCGCGGCGGCCGCGTTTCGATGGAGGCAAAACGCCGAGGCGCCCGTGTGCTGTGCGATGTCAGTGCACGTTAATGATCCCCAAGTGGTCGGAATTATTCCGGAGTTTTCCACTACGGCACCTCTTTCTCGCTTTCTTTTTTCTCTCCCTCCTTTATCGCTTCCATTACGGCGCGGTTCAGGTGTCCTCGGTATGTGAGACAGATACTGCGCCATTTCCTTTCCTCCCAAAACAGTTTTCATTTTACTGGCTGCTAGCAGACGCTTTTTCCACGGGGTGTAGACGCCGCGCGTTTACAAGGTGCTGCGAAACGCTTATCCGCCGCTTCCGAAGCACAGGTTTCTGCCCGACGTCGTTCTGTCTCATTCAGGGAACTGCTCTAAACGCTAGTGAGCTGCCATCTGTAGCGTTCTTATGATGAAGTCTCGCCTTGCTCCGCCTCGCCTCTCTTGTGTTCATCCACGCTTGTTCAAGTGATTGCGGACGCGCACCAATGCCACCTCCATAGTGATTTCCTCCTCTCCACAAGACTGACGTGAAAGCGGCGGTCAGCGTCTCCGCTGCGGCTCGAGCTTAAGCTGAACTTGGATACGATTACTTCCGCGAATAGATATCACTCTAAGGCTAAATTTAACATCAGTTCGTTGCTGCGTCTTTACATGCGAAATAAAGCAGTGTTTGCTCTACTCGGCGCTCACAATAACAAAAATGCAACTATGCTCGTTTGCTCGTGAGATGCGGAACAAGAACGCAGTCTCTGGTTCATTCAGACGTCTTTGACTCTCTCGTTGACGACAAAAATCTCTGACAGACATTTCTTCTCGACAAACTGATCAACACGATGCGGCTGAACGACAACAGCGAATGTGAAGTCACCGCCGTGTTCGTATCAGGCTAGTTGCTCTGACGGCCCCAAAGTGGAAAAAATTATTGTTAGTGAAAGAGTGCAGCGAGAAACGAACACAGAAAGAGCAACAAATATCTTATAACTGACAGGTTGTCAAGTGTAACTTCTCTACTGACAGTTGACAAAAGGGAAAAAAAAGACACGGAAACATAAACGAAGAAATACCGAGCATGAAGTACACATGTACTATCAGCAATGAATGAAACGTGAACAATAAAAGTGTGGTGGCATAAAATACCCCAGCATGTTAGCTCCTTACATACAAGTAAGGTTGATTAACACTTCTGAAGCACATTGCTATGGTTTTATAAGGTTCAACGGCTCAAAGTGATTCAAGGCATGAGGGACGCCGTAGTAGAGGGCTGCTGACAATTTCGACAGCCTAATCTTCTCTAACGTGCACTTACATCACACAGAACACGGGCCATTAGCGGTTCGCCTCCATCAAAATCGACCTCCGCGGCCGGGATGGAACCAGCGTCTTTCAGGCCAGTAGCCGAGCACCATAACTACTTAGCCACGACGGTGGCTTACTTCTGAAGGAGATTCTTCGCGCCTTTGAAGTTAGAGTATCCTCAGTTTCCTACGGTAAGGTTCGTAAGAAAGGCTTGTAAGTCAAGGCCAACAAGGTGATAGTCACACAAGAAATGGAAAAAGACAGTGGGAATATTTGCTGCTCTTAACGACCGGCCCAGTATACCACCTAAGGGGAAGGCCGCTAAAACCGAGAAATGAGTTCACGCAGGTTGTGCGTCTTTTAACAAAAGAGTGCAAATAAACTGTTCCGCTCCTTAAAAAATGAGAACAGTGAGCTACAAGGAGCATTCTTGCAAGATGGTCAGATGAGCAAGTCGTTTCAACACTGCCCAGCAGCGTTGCTTCTATATGCTACGTAGAAGCTCCTAGAAAAAAGAATGACATGCTTTTTGGTGACTTTTGAGAGTAGAAGATTGCAGTAGATGGCGCAACACTTCAATGGCACTTTGAAAGCGTTGAGGCCCTAGGCCCAAATAAGATGCCAGGCAGTATGAGTAACCACGGCCGTTACAGGGAGCAAAGACTCCTCTATCCCCCACCACACATCTCCCTCCCGAAAGAACAACAAACTACATGTAGACAGCTCCAGGCTCGCACAGTCCCTTCACCGGCTTTGTTAGCCCTTATCGACCGAGGCCAATACAGACCCGAATGCTCTCTTTGTGGGGCTCCGAGAGCCAACTTTGACCACAATTTATATCTCTTGCGAGAATTCCAACCACCATCTCGCTGGAACCTCACAGACAAAGAGGGTTGGGAGATCGCAGTCTCCAGCACCGAACCAGCCTCACAAAGGCGGCTGGTAGAGTGGGCTGGAGAGATCGCCGCATGTCATGGACTGTTGGCCACCACCCGGGATTAAGAGCCAGACCAACCCTAGGCAGTGACTCATCCACAAGGCTCATCAATAAACTTTTCACATATCTACCTACCACGGCCGTCAAGAGCACAAAGTGAAGGGTTCAACGAAAGTTCGTATGGTCAGGCAGTTATCGAAATAAATCTATATGACGGTCACTGACCAAGACAAGGTAAAAAATTAGGAAGTCTCCTCGCAATTCCAGCCTTTTTCCCCTTCCCGCGATGTTTACGGACGGGCCCAACTGGCGTCTCATTTGTTCTGATTGGTGAATGCGATTATGATTTCGACCGCAACTTTACAGTTATCAGCACTCTGTAGTAAGTACTTTGGCTCGAAAGACCGCCACGCATGTGGCCAATCCCTGCAACATTGTTGAAAAGGGACAGAACGTACTGCTGGACGCAGCAGATCTAGCGGTGTCCTTCCATGTCACGTCATCGTTCACCAGCGTGGAACAGCTTTTACAAAAGGACACCGCTCTCACTGAGCGCAATTTGTTTGACTTCCCCGACCTTTCCACTTTTCTCCGGTTCTGCCTCGGAAATACGTATGTTACGTATTCCTTTAAGTTCTACTCGCAGGTACACGGTATTGCCATGGACACCTCTGTTTTCGTAAGTGGTTCTTGGTTTATGGGTTTAAGGTTCCAAAGCGACTAAGGCAATGAGGGGCAGCGTAGGGAAGGACTCGGGAAATCTTGACAACCTGGGGTTATTCAAGGTGCACTGACATTGCACAGTGCACGGGCCTCTTGAATTTGGTCTTCATCGCCATCCAACCGCCGCGGCCGGGATCGAATCTGCGTCTTTCGGGTGAGCAGCTGTGCGCCATAACCACTGAGCCACTGCGGCGGCTCGATTGCCATAACTACCAATAGTATTAAATGGAAGCACTAGAAACGAAAGTTCTCTATAATTTCACACCGCAACCACTGCGTTGACGATTATTTTTGCATTCTAAGCCCAACGGACGACACCTAGTTTCTGCAACAACTCAACGCATTCGAGCCAAGACTACTGTTCCCGGTATAGTATGAACATGGTTGTCTCCCTTTCCTGGACGTCTTAGTACAATGCACAGGCAGTGAACTCTCTTTAAATCTTTACCGGAAGCCAACACGCACATGAAAGTACTTGTCCTGTAATTATAATCACTGGGTTGCCCACAGAAGATCCGTTGTGTCGTCGCTGGTGACGCGTGTGGCGCGAATATGCGAAAAAAGCTGAACTTAAAATGGTATGGCGAGAGCTTCCTGCTAATGCCGGGCTACCCCGTCAACTTTGTGAAAGGAATCCAAGAACAGCTCCTGGAACCGAGCACTGCCAGTGGCAAGGATTTCGTGCCCACTGCTGGCATTCCGTATGTATTCGTGGTGTAAGTGAACCTCTGTCCGGTATTTTAACGGAGTATAACCTACGCATTGGACACGTGCCGCCCAGTAAACTTCAAAATATGCCGGTTAAAGTCAACGACCCCCGGCCAAATAACCGTTTTCACGGTGTAGTCTAATTCCCTCCGGTGATAGCCATCAAATCTGCAGAGAAAACAGGAAAATTCACCAGAAGGATCAAAAAGCATCAATGCGATGTCCTAAACCCCAAAGTGCGTTCCAATTCGAATGCCGAGCACGTGCACGAAAAAACGCGTTATATCGACCAGGACAACGGTGCAATTTTATCCAGAGCGGAACATGACGACACGCCTTTCGCTTGAGTCATCATTTATCCAAATGACACCCGATACCATCAACCGGAAGGAAGAGAGGATGCCACCCATCTACATGCAATCATAACGCCATATTCTGCGCTTTCAAGTTTCGACTGATTTTCCTACTAGCCTGATTTTGTACAAGGAACCAGTGCAGTTGCGGAACTTCATTTTTACTTTGACTAGGTCACTGACAGTTATACATTTACTTCAATGATATAAAGGAACTAAGATGAAGTTGGTGGGCGATATGCTGGGCGACAGTCGACGTGCGGGTCAAAGCGGGTTGGTGTGAATCGAAGGAGGAACGAAATTGATGAAGCAGAGCGAGAAGTTGAGTTCGTTGAGGTACAGGAAGAGAGGCGTCGATGGAGGGAAGGAAAACGTCTGGAGACGAAGTGTCGGGTGCAGGAACCGGCGGGCTGAGGTCATCGACGTCAAGGGACGAGGAATCGTCATTTTCATTGTGGTAGAGAATGGAGTCAATGATTTTCACGGTACCAAGGCACTCACCGCGACGTACAGCGGAAGCATATGTAAACGGATTGGTCACGAACAACGCGCTAAGGCCAGCTGACACAGTGAGGACGGCGTAAGGTATGGACAGGTACTTGCGGCACAGAAAGAGGGGCGATGGTGTAAAAAGTACGTTGCCGTCGCGAACAAGGTCGGAAGTGAGGGGCACAAGAACAGGCAGTTCAGTGTCTTCGGCAACGACGGCTTTTGGCAGGAGCAGCAGCAGAAGGGGCATCGGGCGGCGAGGAACCGCAGAGCGCAAAGAACTCAAGTTGAGCACGAGCACAATCGATGACTGCGTTATGGTGTGGCAGGAAGTCCCAACCCAAGATGATCTCATGAGAACAGGTTGGTAGAATGACGAATTCAATCACGTAGACGATTTCCTGAATAACGACGCGAGCCGTACACGCCGCTAACGGCGCAATAGCCTGCGCGCTTGCGGTGCGCAGCGAGAATCCAGAAAGTGGGGTCGTCACTTTTCGCAAGGAGCGGCAAAAGGAAGCGGCCATGGCAGAAACAGCAGCACCGGTGTCGACAAGCGCCAAAACAGAGACACCCTCTACGGAAACGGCGATCAGATTGGTGGGACATAAATGAGGCCTTGGACATTTCGCTGGTGGCGCAGTTCTCGCCCCAGGAACTGCGGCGTCTAGTTTTCCTCTTGTGAAAGATTCGGGTGCCGACGCATGGGAGAAAGGGAGCGGCGACGAGGAGAAGGTGAGCGCCGGGTGGAGAAGGTGATGCGATCCGGGGAAAGCGGGCGACTCTGTGGCGGCTGGGCTGGCGTTGAGTAGTCACTGGGAGGAGGCCAGTAACCGGCAGCTGGGGAGACTGGCGCACGACGACGGCAAAGCTGGGCCACATGACCAGGCAGTCCTAAAGAGTAACAAATAGGCCGATTGTCACTAGTACGCCAGGGATTGCCGAATTGTCGAAGCGGTCGCAATAAAAGGCGTCGGAGCGTGAGGAACTTGAGGCACAGACGCTTGAGGTGGAGCGTAGGTTGGGTGGTAGTTAAGCGGCCGCGGCCGTGCGACGGCGGCAGCGTAGGTCAGGGGTGCAGCGACAGGTGCGGGCGGCTGTGCTGGTGCGGGGGGAGGGACCGGTGGAAGGGCCTCAGCCACTTGTTCGCTGATGGCAGTGCGAAGGTCGGGCGCCAGGAATGGAGATTGCATGGAGGGGGATGGCAGAAGCGACAGCTGACGTGCAACTTCCTCGCGCACAAAATCTTTGACGTGCGCCAACATTTGCGAGTGGTCGGGTGCAGCCGACAGGCCGGCAAGCGACTCGACAGGCGCTGCTGCGTGCTGGCGAGTGATGAGCCTCTGCTCGCGCAGTTCGTCGTAGCTCTGGCACAGACTGACGATTTCGGCAACGGTGCGGAGATCTCGCGAGAGCAGCATCTGAAATGCGTCATCCTCGATGCCTTTCAGACTATGCTTGATCTTGTCCGCCTCGGACATCTGGGCGTGGACGCGCGAGCACAGGTTGACCACGTCTTCAATGTAGCTGGTGAACGTCTCGCCCGACTGCTGAGAGCGCTCGCGCAAGCGGTGTTCGGCGCGTAACTTGCGCACAGCAGGACGTCCGAACACTTCGATGAGGTTTGCCTTAAAAGCAGTCCACGTGGGGAAGTCTGCTTCGTGGTTTCGAAACCACAGGTTGGCAACGCCAGTCAAATAAAAGATGACATTGTTCAACTTGGTATCGTCCCACTTGTTATACGTGCTCACCCGCTCGTATGATGTGAGCCAGTCTTCAGTGTCATGATCGTCAGTACCGCTGAAGAGTGCCGGGTCCCGCTGCCGGAGGGAGCCGGAACAGAGGACTGGAGAGCCAACTTGCACGGCTTGGTGGTGGGCGGCTTCAGGCATAGCGGGCATAGCGGGGGCCGGTTGCGTGCGGTTGCGCAGGTCCAGGGTGGTACGAGGATGCTAAACCGAACCTCCACCAAATGTAACGGGGGCTTAGGTTAATGCTGAGGCGGCGGCGAAACCATGGCGGCGACCGAGTCTCTCGTCTGTTCAGGTCAGCAGGCGCTCGGTCTTAGCGATGGCAGTGCGGCTACCTCTTCTTCTTCTTTTTTTTATCAGTCACACTACCTCTTCTTCTTCTTCCTTTC
Source organism: Amblyomma americanum (assembly GCF_052857255.1). NCBI lineage: Eukaryota > Metazoa > Arthropoda > Arachnida > Ixodida > Ixodidae > Amblyomma > Amblyomma americanum. The sequence continues at coordinate 469,716,156 of NC_135497.1, forward strand.
CTCAGTCAACATAGGATGATGCCCTTCTTCTTCTTCACGGAAAGTTATTACGCAACGTGAACCGTGTGACGTTGTTGTTTATGGCCATGTCAGGAAGAACGATGCTTAGCGGGAGCCGACGATGAAGAAACTTAAAAAATAGAATAGAGGTCTCAATGTACAACTTTAAGTGTAATACTGATATTACAAAATAAAGGGCGGAAATGGGTAGATCGTTTAAATCTATGAACAAAATGTCCGTAGGTGAGGTTTGAGGAGAAAATCTTATGATGCGCATTGCTTGCTTTTGGAGTTTTGTTAAAGGCTAGAGATGAACATGATAAGCGTTACCCCCGGTCGAATTTCCGCACTTTAAGTGGCTGTGGACAAATGCGTAGTAAGGAGATAATAATATATGGATAGAAAATTAACTTCGGGCCTTGATTAGTGCGCGTTTTAAAAGAAATGTTCCCATCATCTGCGTTTCATACGTTGAAGAATTTGCGCAGAGAAATCAGTATGCAGAACTGATCATCACGAGAGGCGACCAGGAAATAGCTCTAGATCTTCCGCAGTGCATGGTAGAAGAACAGTAGAGTACAGCCTATGGGTAGTTCCATGCCTTGCTGCAGACATCAGCAACAGCTCCAGTAGGTTATTCCAACACTGACTGCCACTCCATGCATCAAGAATGGGTATTGGGCGTGAAATGGGAGTGTTGTGTTTTGTGTTCGGTTTAATGGCGCATAAGCAGCTAAGGCTATCATGCGCCAAGCTCAAGGTATAGGAAACGTTTTCGCCAGAATTTCCAGATAAGAAAAACAGCAGTGTAGAAAGTTTCAAAAGTTATTTCCTTGTACCTAGTATAGAGAGCGAATACAAGATTGATAAATGGCTATTATTAAAAGCTTCAAAGGAGGACGAGTACCCTCAGCAGCCGTCCTTAAGGGGGAAGGATCTGGAGGCTACGAACCAATAAAATAGACACCTCGGCCTTCTCAGGTGAGAGAAAGTGCCGAGGTGTGTCAACGACAAGTGGGAAATTCACAGTTTATCAAGAAAGCCCGCTTCTCTTAAAAAGTTAAAAACAGAAGACATATCAACAATTGCATAATCACTTAAGAACCGCGCAGGGTGAAATGGGATGCACTGGTTGTAAAACTGAGTAAAATACTTCTTAGTTTTTCGAGTTTTGGGCATGATAATAAAATATGGTGTATTGTGAGCTCGTCTCCACATCTTTCACAAAGGGGCTTGTCCTGATTGGTTAGTAAGAATTTATGCGTCAGGTGTGTGTGTCCGATGCGGAGACGACATAAAATTACTTCTGTAAAACGTTCCTGGTGTGTACATGTCTTCCATTCGCCGAGGACAGGCTTTACGAAATGCAGCTTGATGGTTATTTCATTATCCCAAGCTGTCTGCATTTAGCCTTCAGATTTCTGTGCATTAATTTTATGCAGTCTTTGTGGGGCAAGCTGACTTTTCCAGTTTCACGCCGGCGAGCTTGTGCAGCACTTTTGTCTTCTCGTTCATTGCCGTCTATTCCAACATGGCTCGGCACCCAGCAGAATTTTATGATACGTCCCTGTGTTGTCACTTTTTCTATGTTATGTACTATGTTTCCTACTAAGGGTTCGACTGCATTTCTGGAATGTAATGCTGTTAGCAGACTAAGCGAATCCGCGTAGATTATGTTCTTTTCCAAACTGTTATTTATTATTCTCCTTACAGCTACAGAGACAGCATAACACTCCGCAGTAAAAAGGCTTGCACAGTTTGGTAGCCTTACTATCTTTTGCAAGTTTCCTTGCACCAGCGCACTTCCGATGTAATCTGCTGTTTTTGAGCCGTCAGTGTAAAACTCTGTGCAGTTCGCATATTTTTCTTGTAGTGCCCGGTATTCATGTAATATGCGCTCGTGTGGCGTTTGTTTCTTTCGGTATTGTGTTAACGTGAAGTCACACACAGTGGGAAGGCTGTACCATGGGGGCAGTGGGTCATACCCTGAGGCGACATCAGGAAGGGTATCCAGTATTCCTAAAGTTTGGCAACAATCCTCGAAGAGGAGCAGCAGAGGTTTAACTGACTGGGGTTTGTTGTTGAATAGTGTTCTGGAGGTTCAGTTTGTAACTATGGAATAACAGAGGTGTTTCTGCAAGGAACGGATTTTCAGGACATATGTGCATGTGAGCATAGTTATTCTCTTTGTAAGGGAGAGTTCATTGATTTCGACATAGAGACTTTTTATGGGGGATGTTCTGTATGCACCAGTTGAAAGTCGTAAACCAAGGTTATGCACTGGGTCCAGTCGTTTTAGATATGATGGCCTCGCGGACCCATACACAACGCATCCATAGTCTAGAGTAGAGCGTACTACAGACCTATAGATTTGTAAAAGACATGTTCTATCAGATCCCCAGTGTTTTCTTGACAGTACTTTTAATATATTCAGGAATTGGGAGGCTTTCTTTTTGATGGTGTTTATATGTGGCAGGAATGTGAGTTTCTTGTCAAATGTTATGCCCAAAAATTTATGTTCTTGCTTAACTGGAAGTGTAATTTCATTTAAATACAAGGTGGGGTCAATCTACAAACCTCCTCTGAGTGAAAAAAGAACAGCAACTGTTTTTTGTGTTGAGAACTTAAACCCATTTCTTTCAGCCCAAAACGCAAGTTTGTTTAATGTCAGTTGAATCTGTCGCTCGCAGGTTGATAGGCTGGAGGACGTGCATGCTATTTGAAGGTCATCGACATATAACGCTAATAATCGTCGCACCGCCATGTCTACAAATACGACATGTCCAAAAAGCGCGAGCCACAGCACATTCTTGCACCACGTGGCGGTTCTACTCCTGTGAGGGCAGCTAGGACACTGCACTGTCCGAACAACACCCGACCGTTCCACGCAGTCTCGTGTAGGCGAAACTATTGAACATACGGAAAGCCTGCGAACCCTGATTTATTGGCGCATCAGGGATGAATTCCCTAAGCGGCGCGCCTAAGAAATATGAGGCGAATGCCCGTCCCAGGCAATCATCCCCCGCATCAAACGCAGAAGGTAACGGAGAGCTAGGAGCCGGCACCCGACTGACACAGAAGGAAAAGCAATCCCACCCCTCGAGCGTGGCTGCCCGAGCGCCGCGCGGCACACTAGCTCCGTCCAGCCTCCCAAGAAAAATGAACACATAATGCATAGACTGCAGTGCACGGCAAACACAAACAGGAGGCTGTGTAATATTCCCCACATACCATACTTGGCCACTAAAGACCGTATGCGTGAGGTATCACCACCCTAGCAATGGCGGATCTAATTCGAGGCCATCGGGATCCGGCTATGAGCTTCGTCAAGTATGGTGTGCCGTGCCAAATTTGACACGCCGTAAGAATTGTTCACACTATGCGTGATGCGTATATGACTGTCGAAACGCGCACCAGGTCGGCCTCTCACAAGTTACTTGCTCTTGGCAAAGTTGAAGGCAGCGCTACACACCCTGCCGTAATCATGAAAAAGCCGGAGACACCGGCTCAGACTGTCGTCGTTTCTCAACCCAAGTAAAGGGTTATTTGTTCAGCGAAATCCGTCCCCAAAACTACTCTACTGCCCAGAGGAAGAAGCCCATGATTACAGGGCTCTTAGATAAGGCTCGATGCTCAGCGCGAACAGTATTTTCGAGAGGGGACAACATTGCCTAACCCCACGGGTGATGGAGAAGGGGGAGCTCTGCCAGCCATCTATAGCCAAAGTGCTGTGGATACCCTCTTATGCCTTACGAATAAGCCTATTGAGGCCTTCTGCGAACCCGAAAGCCCTGAGTGATCCAGAAATGTAACCATGCTCGAGGCGGTCAAACCTCTTTTCCTGATCTAAAGAAACCAAGAGACCGCTCGCCAAGCGCCCCTGTGTGTACGCTATAATATCGCGAGCGGCGATTGAAAGGCTCTGAAACTTTCTGCCGGGAACGGAGGAAGCTTGATGGTTACCAATGAGGGAGGCCATCACACTCCTCAAGCGCCGGACTACAAATCCTGCAAAAGATTTGAGCGATTGACTACCACAGATTAGGCCACGATTCACCACACGTTAGGCGACTGACTACCTGGTCTTGAGCTGTGTACATACCTGAATCTTGTCAAGCGCAACTCTACAGGTTGTGCACAAGTTCCAAGTCTACATCGCCAAGCTACAGCAGAGAAGGACGAAGCAGCAACAAGGCGTTGGTGCCGCTCCTGCAGCTCATCATACAATGCACGCGTAAGAGGCGTCTGGTTGCCAGCCCTCTGGACCATTGTTATTTTTGCTGCAGTGCCTAAAAGGTCATCTGATACGCGACGCCACAGCGCGGTACCCTCGACGGAGCAATACAATCGCCATAGCGTCTTCAGTGCCTCCCACTTGTTGCGGCCACTGTCGATCAGCGAAGCATTTAAAGTACGCGACAGACTCGCATTTGAGACTTGCAGCACGCGCACATCTATACGCCACGGCCTACTGGTTCCAGCTCAAGTCAGAGACAGTCCATACAGTACCGGTCGATGATCAGAAATGTACATCGGCGTCGACAGCAAAGTGACAACGTTCGTCCTCGACACGTACGCACAAAGTGCTTGAGGCACATAAGCGAGGTCCAGCCTGTTGGCAGATACACAGCGGCGCCATGTCAAAGAAAATTGCGGGCCGTTAGAGCGAAAACTGCTCTACAATGCGCCGAAGCTCATGAGCATCCCATCTCGACCGACCCCAGCCAGGGCCTCGCATGTCAGCACACGTATCAAGAACGAAATTGTTAAGTCACCCACGAAGATTACGTGGTGGCCATCGAGAAAGAAGACACCCAAAGCTTTTTAAATTCATTATTTTGGCTTGCGTTAGCCGGCGGGTAAACACACAAGACGTGAAAAAAAAATTGCAAATGTGTCAGAAACGAGCGTTGTCGCTTTTCAAGTACGGGTGCGTAGTTTTGAAGACTGCCGAGAAAAAAAAGTTAAGCATGTAAAGGTCGAAAACTAGAAAGTTGTAAGTTGAAGACTCCGTCCTATCTTCAAGTGAAACGCTCATTCACTCGCTTAGTAAAAACACGGGAGTGCGTTTTTCAAAACGAGTGGGGGAAAACAATTAAGTACCTGGTGCCTTGAAAATTGTCGTCTACGCTGCTGAAGACATGCAAATTGCATCCGCGCATTTGTTCTCAGGGCTCCAACATACTGTGAGCAACGGGGCTGGGTTCCCGTCACTGTGCGAAACACTTGTCGAAGAAAATGCACAGTTGGCTGTGAAATAGGATTTACAGCTTTTGCAGGTGCAGAGAATAACGTCGGGGAACGGAGGAATGCTTGTAAATCATTGTGAGATATCTTGTAGTATTGTGTGTGGTGCGTAAATGTTCTGGATACGAGGTTCGTAACAGCATGTTTTTCTTGTTCTTAATTTCGCCTCTCTCACGCGTTTCGCCTGTTCGCATAGTTTTTGTGTAAGTTTTATCATAATGACACCTGTTCGTGATTTACATTTTTCAGCTGATGGTGTACGGTGGGAGCGACAGCCACTTCTGTGAGCCCTGGCGTAGTAACAATGGACGCGCAAGAACCACGGAACGATCCTATCGATGTGCAATGGCGATGGCTACTGTACTGGTATTTGGTTTATATGCAGCAAAATAAATATTCATTTAACAAAGCACATGGTGTCTTTGTTTGGATTGAAACTGTTTGACAAAGGCCGTCGCGCAGCGGTTATGATGGCAGGTAAAGAGCGCCAGGAATTAATTTTTCATCTTTCTTCACCGAATGTAAATAGATAACAGTAGGTGAACTGGGTGATCAGAAATAATGCGCCACGAGGGCGCGGCAGGCTGCAGCGCATGCTAGAATTCGAAATGCGCGCGCCAGAAACCGAAACCGGAAGTCCATTCAATCAGCTGCTTGGTGCGCTACAGTCAATTGGGCCGCTGAGCTCTGCGGGAGTGTCCGCTCTTTATGAATCTATTTCTGTTTGCTAATCCCTTACGCAGTTCGTGGAGCTAGATTTCGCCGAGCGTCTGCTCTTTATAAATTGTCTTCTTTATGATGAAATGCTATTGCAACAGACAACGCGGTAAAACTCTTGAAGATTTCCTTAAAGAAAACAAAAATCAGAACACATCTGTTTAGAAAAAAAATTTTTTTGCATATGTGCACATGCCAAAGTTACCGGATACATTGACATTCTCGAGTAGACATGATGCTAGCATCTAAGGCGAGCCAATTATTGAAGTACTATAAGCATCTTTGAATAACTAACCGGAATTGCTCGTGGGAGTTTTAAAACGGGAGACCATACCTATTAACAGGATAGTGAAACGTAAATAATTTGACAGAGAGAAAAGGACCTTAGCGCCAGTTTGTCCTAACAACCAGAACAACACGATCGTTGCTAAAAGAAATAAATGTGCATGACCACTGCAGGAGAAACACTTCCTCTATCAAGAAAAAAGAGTTCCCCCGACAGCAAACTCCTCAGCTCCCTTCGAAGATGGCCGAGAATTTACCACACAGCGCAGGTGTTGAAAGCCACCTGCGGAATCCCGCATGAACCGCGCGCTAAAAGCCGCGTGCGACCACGCAGGCGACTCTAGCGTGGCGATTACATTCCGGGAGCCGGAAATTCGGACAGGCACTGTAGCCTAACACTCCCCACCGCTCTAACCGATCCCAATTAAGCAGCACTGCCCAACAAAGTTTTCAAAAAAGTCGTGTAGATGGTCCGGGAGAGGTGTCGACGTTAAGCGCACTCATTGAACGCGGCGCATCGGTGAGCGCCGAGCCGCCGGCACAAAAGGCAACAACAGCGAGTCCATAATGTGCACCACACAGCCTGCAACGATGTTGATATCAGGTGCTACTGCTCTTACATGCTTGAAAAAGGCCATTGACATAGCATAGAAAGCGGTAGGCTGCTCTGACTGAGGTCCATGATTAACAGGGGCCGCGGGATCCAAAAACACAAAGAAGGGCCCAAAAAGTACCGCGCCAGGGTTTGCGCTGGAGCAGCGTCTCCCAGCAGGATACGTAAAATTATCTTCAAAGCTAACTGCGAGGACGTGACAGACGAAGTTTTAAGGCAAAACCGCCCGTCGCCCATCGTTGTCTAAGAACAGCAGGAGCCACAAGCTCTGTTCCGCCTGAACAAAAAAAGAAAACTCCGCAGTCTGCACCTGCCTTATGACAAGCAGGGGTGGTTTAACAATGTGGTAAAGGTACCAGAAGGCACCCAGCACGACCGACTGAACTAGGTAGCACCTCTCAAGCAGAGGCAGGTCAAATGACTGCGCCTTCCGCTCACGCGCTGTAAAGCCTTCTACGACCGAAGACCACATACCATCCCATATTCCTGCACGGTCGGAGGTCGCGCCTAAAATGCACATCTGCGCATACCACTGCAAAGGTATCGCACGTGTAATACGTATCTGAGGAGTCCCCACAAAAAAGTAACGACTCTTCGAGCAATTAGGAGCAGCCCCCGACAGGAAGGCGTGCTCACGAAAAACGTTTAAAGCTTCGAGCAGGCTGCGTTCATCAGCTAAGTAGAGTGCGATGTCATCTGCATAAGCGGTGATGCGTACTGCTCACTGCCTGGCAAAGCCGGACCTCTAATAAGAGAGTGGTGATTGACTGCCAACAGGAAAGGATCTAATGCTAAGACAAACAAAAGGGAGAGAGCGGACAACCTTGACGGCCGCCGCGGCACACATCACATGCGGTACTTTCCCTGCCATCGAGGAACAGAGTGCTTGAAATATCTCTGTTGCAAACGTCTCCCTATCTCGGCGGCAATCGCATCCCAGCATCCGGCGTGAGCGTTCGCGCGCGCGCGCCGTTTACTGGATTACAAGCGCGCTATGCCAACGACTCCTCTTCCTGTGTCCGCGCTCGCTTGCGGTCGCGCCCCCGTGAACACTTCACCATGGAGGTGCAGGTGCAGGGAGAGATTCTTCACCTCCGCGACTATGACCCAAGGGATTGGACTCACATCCTTAGTGTCTGCCCGCTCCAAGGACCGCTGTACGTCAACAAGCCAAGAAACCGCAGCTTCTGCAAGCGGTGCCGCCATCTCACCTACTGCAGGCCCTGACAAGTCGCACCTGCAAGCAACGCGCGCAGCTGTGCAGCGTTCGCGGCAGCAGCCGCCGTTCTCGGCTGTTGATTACAAGATTATCTTCAGGTCTCGAGGCGGGCTGCAGCTGGACCTGCTTCCGCCCCGACTACTACGGGAAACCATCCTCCGAGCGGCGTCCCAGTTTCAAGAACCAACGCGTACCCAAATCAGGATTCACCCAGTCAACAACACGTGCACAGTAAGCACGCCCCTACAGGCTGACGAACTCGTGCTGGTTCGCGTAACCTAGATCCAACGCCAAGCCAAGGACTTCGCAGTCGCAGCTTATATAGCGCCACCGGAGGGAGCGGTACGGGGAGTAATCTCCAATGCATACTGGAATGAGACCCCGACAGCTCTCCTCCAGGACCTCATCACCGGCAACCCGGAAGCCCCCATCGTGGACGCCCGCCGAATGGGGACCACGCGTTCCATTCTAGTCACCTTTCGTGCTGGGCCTGTGCCACGCGCCATTCTTTATGGAGGAGCCCTCCACAGGTGTACACCGTACCGAGGGCATATAGACGCCTGCACGAACTGCCGCGTCCCAGGCCACCTGGCGGATGTGTGTGTCCACCCAAGATCTCATAAATGTCCCAGCAGCGGGGAATCCTATCCCAAAGAAGATGTGCCATCATGTACCCTCAGCTGCATTCTCTGTGGGGCCCACATATGACCGGAACTAGAAACTGCAAAGCACGGGGCCGTGATCTAGCGTCCCCGAGGAACGCTCTCTCTCCTCCGTCTAAATCGCGGCTGTCTCGCCGTGATAAACAAAGCACAACCAACGGACGCAGCTCGACGGCTTCCCGGTCAAGTTCCAGAAACCGACAGAACAGCAGCAAAAATGTTAGCATGAAGTACCAACTCGCCCAGCAACTGATTTTAAGCAAAAACTCCTCACGTCTCACTTGGGCAGACTGCGTTTCCGGTAACGCCGCCCGTCATCCCCCGCCACCCCAGTCCTCTCAAGAAGATTCGAGAGACCAGGAACTCCGGGCCTTGCGCGACGAGGTAAGCCGTCTCTCCTCCCTTTTAAGCAGCCCCAGTCCTTCTCTGCCTACTCAACCCGCACCCCCTTTCGTAAACCGGCCTCCCCATCCACAGACACTTCGAGCACCCCTCCTGCAAAGAAGCAGCGCACCTCAGACGCCACACCGCTTCCCATACCCTTAGAAATAGACGCTAAATTCGCTGCACTGGATGCCAAATTTGACCACAGACTAAGAGCTAGGCGTCAAAGGTCTGACGGAATCCCGTCTGGTCGGGATGGTACATGATACTAGTGAGTCGCACCGACCAAAAATTAAGATGGAATGACGTTTCGGCTCCCACACGGGAGCCTTGTTCACAATGAGGCAAAACGTTGCGGGGTGCCTTTTTTATGCGGCGTATATGCGATCCAAACAACAGCGCATACTACCAATCAAAATGACGGGAATTTGCCACCTATCTACGCGAGATGCCTGGGATCGCATATACGCCGCATAAAAAAGGCACCACCGCAACGTTTTGCCTCATTGTGAACAAGGCTCCCGTGTGGTAGCCGAAACGTCATTTCGTCTTAATTTTTGGTCGGTGCGACTCACTAGCATCATGTACCATCCCGACCAGACGGGATTCCGTCAGACCCTTGACTACAAGCATTTTCGCCAGACGTATGGTCAACCCATCATCAGTGAGACACGACGCTTCGTTTCGTTGACAACTCGGATTGCTGCATTCAAGGGGCACCTCAAGTTCAACCTCGCCTGCAAAGCCCGAAGCTTAATTCCTCGTTCATTGACGCTGCACCGAAAGGTTTCTACAAAGTTCGGACTGTCTGTTGTCTCGAAGGCGGAGCGACAGCTTCTACAAGCCAGGATTCTTGAGTGTAAGGACACAATCAGGAAACTGGAAAATTATGCATTCTTCGCACGACGACGACTGGAATTCAACTGTCCCGGTGATTTCCCCCGCATTCAACTCCACGCAAATTTCCAAGCTGGCCTCCGTTCACGAAAAGCTGAGCATGCTCATGAACACAAACTAGAAAGGCTAATGCAACGCCGAAAAGGCAGGTCCCTAGACGCCCCAAATAGGTTTGTAAGGAACCTGTCATCTTACCAACCCAACAAGGCGGAAATGTCGATCTTGAGCCTAGGCCTAAATTTCTACAATGGTCCGGCCCTCGACACAAGAAAGATGGTTTCTGCGGCGGAAAATGCTCTCACCCAGGTTGACCCGTCGTGCCGAGAGGAAGCACGTACACGCGTTGTCGGCGTTCTGTCCAAGTTACCTTCGCATCTCGCGATTTCGTCACTGACACGTCAAGAGAAAGAAGCGGTCACGAGCCTTCGCAGTAATCCAGACATCGTGGTACTCCCGGCCGACAAGGGGAATGCAACGGTGCTGCTCTATAGAAGCAAATACAAGAAAAAAATGCTGCTTCTCTTGGAGGATGAGGGCACTTACGCCAAACTTGCTCGGGATCCCACGGCCAAAGTTCAGAAGGAACTGCAAAAACTACTGGCGGATGTCTTTCGGATGGTTCCCCCGCAGCAACGCTCCCTCTATTACTACCTGCTATGCCACAATGGCTCAGCTCCTGCGATCTACGGACTCCCGAAGATTCATAAGCCTGATGTCCCGTTGCGCCCTATTGTAGACTTCACGCGTTCGCCTTTTCAGAATTTATCAAAATTTTTGCACCGCGTTATCTCCCCTCTCGTAGGTAAAAGACCTACACACATACGCAACACCCAGGACTTCATCGAAAAAGTTCGACACCTGGAAGTGGAAACCGGTGAAATAATGGTATCTTTCGACGTAAAATCCCTTTTCACAAGTGTTCCAGTGGACCTTGCCGTGAAAGTCTGCACCGCTGCCCTTGAATCAGACCCAACGCTACCTGAAAGGACCCCTATCGACGTTCCAGACCTGACTCGACTTCTCCGTTTTTGCCTGACAAACACCTATTTCACCTTTGAGAACGTCCCTTACAAGCAGATCCACGTTGCGGCGATGGGAGCTTCCATCTCCGTCACGGTCGCAAATCTGACCATGGAAGAAATCGAAGGCCGCGCGCTCGCTGCATTCACGCCTGCCCCCAAAGTTTTCCTAAGGTACGAGGATGACTGCTTTTGCGTGATGAAGAGGGAAGCATTGAAAGATTTTATTGTACAACTGAACAGTATAGAGCCAGCCATACAGTTCACCGTGGAAGAAGAAATCGATGGCCGTCTCCCATTTTTGGATCTGCTTGTCACAAGAGACTCCTCCAGATTACATTTCAGCGTTTACCGGAAACCTACACATACCGGCCGTTACCTAAGTTACAGGTCAATTCACCCAGATTGCCATAAACATTCGGTTGTTTCATCCCTCCTCCGACGCATGAGAGTATGTTCCAGGCGGGAAGACCAAGCGGCTGAATCGAAACAAATACGACGTGATTTGACGACCTGTGGCTACCCGGTGCACATCACCGACTCCATGCAGCGAAAACTTGACCGCCCTAGGATGCAGCCAGCCGAAAGCACAGAAAAGCGAACGGCTCTCCCATACGTCCCAGGCATCAGTGATGCACTTGCGCGTATCTTACGTTCATATTGTGTGCACACTGCTCATGTGCCATTTCAAAAACTGAGAAGCCAACTTGTCAATGTCAAGGACGGGCTTAAGAAAGAAAGATTCCCTGGCGTTATTTATCAGGTTCCATGTGCCGACTGCCCATCAGTATACATAGGTGAAACAGGAGATTTTGCACGCAGATTACGTGAACATAAGAATGACGTGAAGAACCGGCGCGCAGAAGAAAATGCGCTTGCCGAGCATTCAGTATCTGCCAGCCACAATATCAACTGGGCAGAGGCACGTGTGGTCGCCAAAAAGAAAGACAGGAAATCACGGCTCTATCTTGAGTCGCTGATGATCCAAACAACAGCGCATACTATCAATCGAAATGACGGGAATTTGCCGCCTATCTACGCGAGATGCCTGGGATCGCATATACGCCGCATAAAAAAGGCACCACCGCAACGTTTTGCCTCATTGTGAACAAGGCTCCCGTGTGGGAGCCGAAACGTCATTCCATCTTAATTTTTGGTCGGCGCGACTCACTAGTATCAAGAGCTAGACGCCCGCCTTGAGGCCTGATTCAATCACCTTGCCGCCACCCTCACCGGAAAACTTGAGCAGCGCATGGACGCTATGCTTACCAAGTTAATGGAGCTCATGGAACATAACCTTACCCATCGCTTCACCCAAATTCAGACCACCTCCACGCCTCCCCCTCTACCTCCGCAAGCACAAAACCCCTTTGCTGAACACATACCAATTGACTCCCGTCTCACTCCCCTCCTCAACCCCCCGACTCTCCAATATGGCGGGGCGGAACACTAATTCTCTCCCTATTTTAACTTGGAACTGCCACGGTTTTCGGGACAAGCCCGCACCTCTGCAACTTCTCCTTCCCACCCTCACGCCCACTCCCCATACACTTCTCCAGGAGACCGCACACCGGGCAACCCTCCCCAGCTACACATCTACACACTCAGGCACCGCTCGCAAACCCAGGGCATCTACACTCATCCACCGCAGCCTCACCTATAAAACTCATCACATCACGTCTGAGACACCCTGCGTGATCACTGAACTTACACATAACACACATACACTTCCTTCAATCTTTATAGCAAATATAACCACCCCCGGTCCCAGCAGATGGCCGGTTAGAATCACTTCTGCGAGAGCTACACCACCTAGCAGGGAAACATCCTCTACTAATTGGTGGGGACTTCAACAGTCAGCATACTGACTGGGGATACACAACCACGACACATCGAGGTCGGAGGCTGTGGCTGCTCCTGCAGAACCTCCAGCTCACTGTTCACAACACGTTTGAGATGCCCACGCGGATCGGTAACAGTGTCAGCATGGACACCAGTCCTAACCTGACGCTGAGCCGCTACATCCGCGGTGTTACCTGGAACAGAACTCAACATACATTGGGCAGTGATCATTACATTATACAAATCACTGTCCCGTACAAACCACCACGTCATTCCTATACAACACATAAACCGGTTAACTGGGATGCACTTCGCGCTGCACACACCGCCCACCCAGACACTCCGATCACAGAGATCGACGCCTGGGTGCAATCACTCAAGCATGACGTTCACCACAACACGCAACATATTGAAACGACCACCGAAACGCATACCCTGGACACACACCTAGCCCACTTCTGGGAGGCTTATCACAGCCTCCTAGAACGCTGGAAAGGCAATAAATATAACAAGACACTTAAAAAGCGGCTGGCCGCGCTGCAGACACAAATCCAACACTCGGAGGAGCTCTGCCGATCCAGCTGGGGACAGATATGTGATGGCATCGCCGGAAACCTGTCCAGCAAACGCGTATGGCAACTCCTCCGACACCTCATCGACCCCACAAACACTAAATCATCAACACAACACCACGTGACACGCCTCAGACACCAACACAGTGACGATCCCAAGGCCCTCATAAACACCCTTCAGAACACATACACCTCTCCGGGTGCCCCCACACCTGTACCCACCTACACAGGACCAGCCAATCCAACACTCGACAGAGACATCACTCAGACGGAAGTCAGAGCGGCCCTCCTGACTCTCCGAACCAACTCCGCACCTGGTGCAGACCAAATCACAAACTACATGCTCCGTAATCTGGAAGACCAATCGATCACCCAAATTACGCAATGCTTCATCCAGTGCTGGAGGGAGGCTATCCTCCCGCAGTCCTGGCACCACGCGAAGGTAATATTCATACCGAAACCCAAAAAAACACTTACACTTCAAAACCTTCGCCCGATTTCGCTAACCTCATGCCTCGGGAAGCTCTTCGAGCATGTTGTGTTAGCAAGACTCACAACGCACATGGCGGACAACAATCTATACCCGCATAGCATGGTGGGATTCCGACCCCATCTGTCCGCACAGGACGCCATGCTGCAACTCACACATGACATTTTCGACCCGCTTCTGCCTTTTCACACAAAGGCAGTCTTAGCTTTGGATCTCTCCAAAGCTTTTGATCGCATCGAACATCAGGCGACCATGACTGCCCTATCTCCATTGAATGTGGGTGCGCGCACGTACGCCTACATTCAAGCATTTTTCTCTGACCGCACAGCTGAGATACATTTTGGACCTCTCTCTTCCCCCTCCTACACTCTTCAGAGTATCGGAACCCCTCAAGGGTTAGTCCTCTCCCCCTTCCTCTAACATCACCCTCATCCCCCTCGCCCGAAAATTGGCAACTATTCCCCACCTTAAGCGCACTCTTTATGCCGACGACATCACACTGCTGACCACCCTGGGCAGTGACGGCGACACAGAGAACACCTTACAGGAAGCAGCCACCCTCACCCAAACTTATGCACAGAACATCGGACTGTCTTGTTCCCCAGAGAAGTCCGAACTGCTCCTCATCCGGCCTAAGAACCAACATTTTTCCCCCATTGCCATCGAACTGAATGGGGACCCGGTACCGGAGGTTGACACTCTCCGCGTATTGGGCCTGCATATCCAGAACGCTGGCAAAAACACCACCACCCCCAAGAAACTCAAGCAGGTTGCAGGCGCGATATCGCATCTCGTCCGCAGAGTTTCGGGCCATCATAGAGGCATGAAAGAGCGGGACCTCTGTCGCCTCATTCATGCCTTTGTCCTCAGCCGTGTGCTCTACACTACCCCATAGCTAGAACTATCCAAACACGACATAAATGCTTTGGATGCCTTGATCCGCAAGGCATTCAAAGTCGCACTTCATCTTCTCCTCAACACCCCCACAGACAGATTACTAGGCCTGGGCCTCCACAACACGATCGGGGAACTCGTGGAGACCCATCGACAGGCCCAATACACAAGGCTTACACAAACCTCCACAGGCCGGTATATCCTGGACTCCCTCGGAATCAGAATACCGGCCAACGACCCAACCCTCCTCCCCATTCCTCGATCCCTTCACCGAGAGCTGGTCATCAAGCCACTGCCAAAAATATGCACCCCTCCCACCATGAGCAGCGCCGCAGAGCCCGTGCGAAGGCACTCCACCGAGTGTACGGCTCCGAGCCGGACGCCGTATGGGTGGACGCCGCCTGCACGGGTGACGAAGAAACCGCAGCCGTGGTGGACTCCTCTTCATCCGCCCTCCTCACACTACCTCTCCCCCCAGACACCACCCCAGAGGCTGCAGAGGAAGCCGCCATCGCAATTGCCATCACACGCACGGAAGCCCAGTACATTTTAACAGACTAAAACTGCAATTCTAAATTTTGCGCGAGGCCGAGTCCACGTCCCTGCTTTTGGCACACTGGGCTCGCCCGATGCACCCCCACGCCGCCATGTTGACCTTACATGGCTGCCAGAGAACTACGGGAATCCCGGAAACGAGGCCGCCAACCTTTTATCCCGAGGTTCTTTAAACCGGGTTCAGGTGGCCTCGGATCGGGGATTCACGAGGGAGCGAATGCACTCGTTCAGCGAGATGACGCAGGCCTACAGAGCCTCGCGCTACCTCTACCCCTCGCCCCACCCCTCCCTAGATAACAAACACGCAACACTCTGGCGCAAACTACAGACACACACACTCCCCTCACCCCTGACCCTAGCCCACTATCACCCCTCCTTCCCCACTCCTGCCTGCACCTTGTGCCCAGAACCATTCGCCTCTTCCCTCCACACCCTCTCCCTCTGCCCGGCTGACCCTCCCCCGTGCGGCCTAGAGGACCTCAAGGCCTGGGAAGACTGGGAGACCCTGCTGCACTCTGAGGTCCCGGCCGTGCAGACAGTCGCCACCGGCCGGGCTGGCAGTGTTATGGACCTTAGGGACATAAACACTCGAGTGCAGTGGGGTCGTGCGGAGACCTAGGGGCGTGCCCCGACTTCTTCTTCAACAATAAAGTTTTTCTTTCTCTCTGTACCTCTATTTGATGAGAAGCACGAAAGAAGGTGGGAAACCGAAAGCATCCAGTGTACATTAAAAGTCATGCTCTGAAACGTCGAACGCCTTGTCTTGATCTAGGGAAACAAAACGACCGCGAGCATGCCTCCATATAGTATACTCTAGGATATCTTGCGTTACGGAAGATAAACTATGTATTTCACGACCCAGGTTGGAGCAAATCTGGAGGAAGGAAATGAGGGACGGGAGACCGTAGGCAGCGAACGTGTAATTTTGCTAGCAGTTTGAAATCTGAATATAGAAGGGTGATAGGGCACCAATCTGCTGGATATGTCGACAAAAGAAAGGAGACCTTTTAGGAATAAGAACAATGCGGCCTCTTTTAAATCATTCAAGAAAAACATGCTGATTGAAGTAGATTTTTTACATTTCCGAAAATATGGGGTCTACAATAAGCCAGAATTGTTTGGCTAGAACAATAACCACATAGTGTTAACGAAAGCTGCTATTCACTATTCCAATCCTAGAGGTCATTGCGATGAAACACCAATGTTGCTCTGGTTTCTTCTAAACAGCGATTCAAATCACTTTACAATTTTCTCCCTGCAAAAAACTTTCAGCCTCCTTTTCTGCAACTTCATTAATGCCTGAATATTTTGCAATTTAAAAAAGGCCCCAAACCCCGATGACATTTATGACTGGAGAACGGATGCTCGAAAATCGTCAAGCTGTCCGTTCACTGCAGCACAAGGTTGCGGCAAAAAGAAAGCACGTTAAAGATACCCAGGTGGTCGAAATTATTCTGGAGCCCTCCACTACGGCACCTCTTTCTTCCTTTCTTCTTTTACTCCCTCATTTATCCCTTCCCTCACGGCGCGGTTCAGGTGTTCGCCGATATGTGAGAGAGATATCTGCATTTCCTTTCCCCAAAATCCAAATTTCAATTTTCCAATTTTTCCAATATGAACCCAAAGTGATGACATGGTTTAACGGTCTCCTGAGCGTAGACATCCACCCATATGCAGCTTGGCATACGTAGCTTGGCAATGGCAAAATGTCAGGCGGTCTCATTGCTTGCGCGCTCCGCGTACACACGTTTATTCCTTGTTTTTACGTCGGAAGGAGTAGTCTGCCTACACTGTGTTCGTTGTGAAAATGATGCATTACGATTATTTTACATCCAGTGAAGGCAGCGGCATTTTGTGACTGAGTGGTTCCGTCCCTCTGGTCAAGAGAAAAGCGCCTCACCTTCCATGTAAGTTGTATCTTTGGGATAAAATGTGACGGTGAAGAAAAAAAAAATGGTACGATTTTTAAGTAGTTAAACCGAATACACATGCGAAAGCACACGTTAGGCTTGGTTTGCTCATGGTTTTGCTTTGGTCGGTTGTCGGCACATCTGGTGACGATATTACACTCAGGCTAAGCATGATCGAAGTTAATAAGTTGTGATCTGTTTGGTCCGCTGATGGAAGTTGGTGAAGAGATAATGTGCTGTGCACAGCGCGAAAGTTTGTTGCAGTTTAACACGAGGCGTGATTGGCAGCGGCGATCACGCCTGTGCAGTGGCCAGCGAAGCTGCTTTGCTCGCGCTTCCGTGAGCTCGAATCCCATCTGCAGCAATATTTATTTTATTTATTCCTTGTAAGAGTTCACTGATGGCCTGTATTTTTTAGCTTTGTTTGGGAAGTAGAGCGTTGTCTCTAAAACATACTGACAGCGGCGGCATCTTCCCGCCTGCCTAGGCTGGCTGGGTCACGTAGCACTACGGGATATATTCAATTTCGTTTGGCCGTGACGTCAACTGTTGCGAAACAACAGCAGGCGGGAATGTAAAGGGCCAATCAAAGGCACAGTCGGTATGATCGCTCCGCCGCCGCTAAGCGCCTTCCTAGCGCGGCATCCAGTTCCGCTGGTCACACTTAGAGAGCTTCCCTAGTCACACTGCGGCAACTGATCCCAAACCAACGCTTACTTCTTTGCCGTGGCTGGATTAGTGGCGATTAACCTCGTCAGGCGCGTCAAACGCCTCGTTGCGCTCCGTCATTCGTCGGCGGCAGCACCACTGCTCGAGTGCGACATCGGCTCGGGACAAGCTTACGCAATTAAGTGGCATCATGGGCGTTTCTACCGCAACCAGCGTGCGGTATTCTCGCACGACCTATGTCACAGCGCGCATCAAACAGCAGCAGAGGCTCGAATTAATGAAAAACGCAGTTTTTTTTACCACCTGGGAATCTAACGTGCACTGACATTGCACAGCACACGGGCGCCTTAGCATTTTTCCTCCATAAAAACGCAGCCGCCGCGGTCGGGTGCGTTTTTATGGAGGAAAAACGTTAAGGCGCCCGTGTGCTGTGCGATGTCAGTGCACGTTAAAGATCCCCAGGTGGTCGAAATTATTCCAGAGCCCTCCACTGCGGCACCCCTTCCTTTCTTCTTTCACTCCCTCCCTTATCCCTTCCCTTACGGCGCGGTTCAGGTGTCCAAAGATATATGAGACAGATACTGCGGCATTTCCCTTCCCCAAAAACCAATTATTATTATTATTATTTTAATACTGTCCAGGGGCCGTATGTTCGACTGATCCGTTTTCTTCATTCACTTATGTCCGCTTGCATTCGTCGCTGGTCAAGTGATGTATGCTGACGGAGATGCCGTCACGCTGGTCGGGACAGAAATGCTCATGATGTCACTTCATTGCGTAAGCGTGTCCTGCGCCGAGGACGCAGTCGCGGATTGGCGCTGGCGCCAAGGAATGACACGCCTGACGAAATCTCTTGCCGCTGATACAGTATCAGTAGATAAAGAGGGCGTCGGTGGTGCACCAAATTGGCGCGACGTGGTCGGTGTGACTCAGCCGGAGTGGACGAGGAGGAAGGGGTACGACTCGGGCCCGAGAAGAAATGCGGCGGTGCCCTTGCGCGAGACGCAGTGAGACAGACAGCGCTTTGCGCACGCCCATTCGTTTCCAGCTGGGTCGTTGCGTACGCAAGCCATCTGCGTGCGCCCAACTAAGTGTGCAGTATGTGCCACTACGGGCTTCTGCCAAACTACCTTTCAAGGCGCGGTAAGTCGAAGCGGACAATCCTTTTTTTTTGTTTTACCTGTGAAGAGCACGTTCCTCCCTGAGAATGCGCTCTTCTCGGTTTGTGCTGAGGCCGAAGCGCTTAAGCTCGGTGCACAGCTCCTTTGCCCTTCAGCTTGAACAAAGAAAAGAAAACTTTGAAGTAATGGGAGTGCCAAGTCATGAAGCTGCCCTTGCATTCTTGGCGAATGAATGTGAGGAATAATAATAATAATAATTGGTTTTTGGGGAAAGGAAATGGCGCAGTGTCTGTCTCACATACCGTTGGACGCCTTAACCGTGCTGTGAGGAAAGGAATAAAAGAGGGAGTGAAAGAAAGGGAGAGAGGAGCCATTGTGGAGGGCTCCGGGATAATTTCGACCACCTGGGGATTTTTAACGTGCACTGACATCGCACAGCACACGGGCGCCTTAGCGTTCTGCCTCCATAAAAACGCAGCCGCCGCGGTTGGGTTCGAACCCGGGAACTCCGGATCAGTAGCCGAGCGCCCAGGATTAGTTTTGAGCAGAGAATTAGCAGGGTGCATGGGGTTCTACACCAAACTAATAGGCGCACTAATTTTTCAAGGGCTCTTCAGCATGCAGCTGCGTGTGTAGCCCCTGTCAGATGCGTAACAGTACTCGCGATCAGGCGCCCGGGTTGGGGCGGCATGAGCGGAAAGGGGTAGGGGGAGGCGTCGAAAACCTCCCAGTAGACTTCAAATGCCCGGCAGACATGCGGTTCAGATCCAATCGTACGTAACGAACTCCAGACACGCTACCCTAACGCGGCATCCGCGTTCCGGTGGAGGCGAAACGCAAAAGGCGCCAGTGCATGTCAGAGCACGTCGAACAACCTAAATTATTCTCGTACCGCCCGTTCCTTTCTTCTTTCACTCCGTCCTTTACACCCCCCCCCCCCCCCTTGACGGTGCGGTCCGGGTGTCCACCGAGATATAAGTGATACAGATACTGCGTCATTTCCTTTCCTAATTTTTTTTTTTTTTTCAAGGGGTGCGCAACGGACGTCTTAATGAGTCAACTAAGGCCCTAGGAATGTCCGCTGCTGGACGTCCACGAACTGAAAAACCGCGATTGTCCCGAACTCTTTCGTACGCATGGGCCGGCCCCTCTATGTCAGTGTCAGAGTTGTACATAATTGATTTCTTGTAATTAATTACATTTCTGTGCAATTTTGTATTTATTTGATTAATTTATCTGATGGTAAAGTTTCGAGTATTTCATTTGTTTTCTGTAATCGATTACCGGTAATCTATCACTTCCTTGAAAAAACTGCCACCGGGGCGAAGCGTCCGTGTCAATGTGATTGCGACAAATGGTTCGGCCGCGCACGAAGGTGCACATGGCCACCTGGCGTGTTGCGCTTTCCGCGGTATTCGCTCCTGGTGCAGCTGGCGCCATATATGGATGATCCTTTCAATACGTCGTGCCTAGCTAATTCATTGTAATAAAAATTGATGCCGCCACCGTCTGGGGCTTGCTTGAATTGTGACCTATGTTGTATTTACTGCACTGTGTTTGTGTTGCTACAAAAAGTAATTGAATTCCCACCCTGTATCGGCCCAAAAAGGGCTAACAGTATAAATAAATAAACTAATTAATAACGGAGGGAGTGAAAGAATAAAGGAAGAGAGAGGTGCTGTAGTGGAGGGATCCGGAATAAATTCGACCACCTGGTGACCTTTAACGTGCACTGACATCGCACAGCACACGTTAGCCTTAGCGTTTTGCCTCCATCGCAACGCGGCCGCCGCGGTTAGGCTCGCACCCGGCAACTCCGGATCAGTAGCCGAGCGCGCTAACCACTGAGCCACCGCAGCGAGTAAATAATAAAACCTGAAAATTTGATGCGCTGCAGTTTTTGTTTCAGCCACCGTATCAACCGTATTGCGGATGGCAATGGACATCTACGGCCCTATAACCCGCCTGCAAAATGACCCAGTAGGCGAGGCCAGGACGCTATGTTGGCCGTTGCGCCACTGCCCTGGCAGGCGCTTGTCTCTAACACAACCTCCGGTAGGGCTTGTGAGACCCAGCTGCCTCTTCGCGAGAAAACCCGCATGGAAAAGTTTTGCTCATGAATTTAATTTCTTCGATGGTGACCGAATCACCGGCCTGTCAATGCGACAGTTTGGTCGAGGAAACTTTTCCCAAGCATTTCACCCTAGAATAGCCGAGCATCAATCAGGAGCAATGCTTGTTACACCCGTTAAAAAAGCGGTTGGTACCTGGAGGCCCTGAGGATCGAATACAGCACCCACCGTATGCGAGGTGGATGCTATAACCTGAAAGCCAGCGCTGCGGTTAGTTTTTCTCATGACGGAAATAACGTTACTGCGCAAAAAAAAGAGAGGAGCAATCCCGTAAAGAACATGACATTCGCAATTTTGAGACAGAGTTCTTCGGGAGCCTTTATCTTGACTGATGAGCTGATGCGCAGTGCCACGCACAACTATCCGCCCCGGTCCGTCCTGGGCGCAAAATTTGAGGGGGTGCAGCAGAAGCATAGGAATGGGGGTTGGGTGTACAGTGGCTTTTTAAACTCTGGATCCACTGAATGTTCCATTGCTGAAACTCAGAACTTGTGACGCTGTCTTAGAGTGCATTTTTGATGAAGATGTTTTGGTTGCGAAGACGCTTTCCTTCGTTCGTATAAGGAGCGGTCAAGGTGTCCACCGCCATGTGACACATTCCTTGCCACGCGCCATTTCCTTTCCTCAAAAACCACTAATTCTTTGACGCTGTCATAAAGGGCATTTTTCCTCGACATACTTCGGCTGTGAAGACACCTCAAAGTGGCACACATTCACCTGGAGGATCGAGGCCGAGAATTGGCCATCATTTGAAATTGGAAATAAGTTTTTGAGGAAAAGAAATGATGCAGTATCTGTCTCACATATTGGCGGACACCTGAACCGAGCAGTAGAAGAAAGGAAAAAGGAGAGAGTGAAAAAAGAAAGGAAGGGAGACTTCTTCACTTTCATCCTTCAATCTGCTTTGATTTTCTATTTCGCACGACCTTTACACTAGGCTTGCAAATATTTTTGAGGATATCCTCGTCTTTAGCATCATGAGAAGGGCTGGGGGTTCTAATTCGGAAACTGTTAAGTCCACTTTGTTGTGTCCTGGGTTTCAGTTTCGTTCTACTTGGATTGGATTAAACCTTGTGAATGTGCATCTGTGCTTTGGATTTTCATGTCATTGTTCCATATAAAAACCCATCCCTTCATTAATAAAACGTCTATCATCACGTTTTGCTGAGTTTCGAGTCCCTTCTTGCGGCCGTTCAGGCCGACAACAAATTGACGACGAGGATGGGAGTTATTAGGCCCACTGCCTTAATGTGAGTTGGCCGTTATGAATTAGATTAAATGTGACGACGTTCCGTTGTCTTCGGTTCTTTTCTTCACGTCTTATATTCAGCGGCAAATTCATGTTCTTAATCGTTCGACCGACGTCTGCTTGCCTCCTCCTGCGTCATCATTGAGGACCGGGCCGCTTCCAAGGAGCTGCGTTTGCCCGGAATACTGAAGCTTTGGAAAGCGAGTGAGTGCGTTTATCGCCGGCTTTTCTTAGACGCGTGAAAAGTGTTCTAGTGAAAATGAGCGAGGTTACGTTTTGAGACGCCTGGAGTTCAGCCGGTTGAGGAGGTCGCTAAGCCTAGTGGACCTACGCAGCTACCGCCATTGCGTGCAAACTTGCTGTGCAGACGAGGGGGGAGGAAGACCATTAACCGCCATTTTCTGTAACCGGCAATCGTGAAGACCGGGAGGTCGGCATCTTTCATGTTCAGTATTAAATGCGGAATGAAAGGAAAACTGCAAGTACGTTGTACTGGGTCAGCATTTCGTTAGCAGCGAATCAGGAGGCCACTGTCATTTTGTAGCCGGCCATTGGAGGAGCTGGGGCGCTGCTGCCGTTTTCATGACCGGCCATTGAGAGATCGGGAGGCCGCTCTTGTTTTTAACCGCCATATTGAGTATTGCGTCGGAAGGTCAATGCTTCATTTCTGGCGATGTCGTTTGAAAGTTGAATTGAGAGGCGATTGCACTAGATAAATACAAGCTGTGAACAAGATTATCAACGGAAAAAAATGTCGAACGCGACGCAAGGTTTCTCCGGCGTTCATGCGCCTGAGCCTTGTTCAGAGACCGCGACGCCCGGCGGTGCCTTGAGCACAATGGATGTAGATATTTGAACTTTAACTTAGCTGCGGTTTTTAGAGGACGAAAGGAGCAGAATTTATTTTTCACGTACTACGACGCAACCGGAGATTGCGTCGCTTCCAGTATCAGCATCCACAGACACGGGAGACCCTGCGCCAGATATGTATCAGGCTGTAGTGACATTACTTGCCCAAGAGTTCCCTGTCTTGACAAATTTGGTTGTAGAACGACGTAAATTCTACAACAGCGTGCACTAGCCAGTTGAGTCGGTCACAGAATACATAGCCGTACTTCGAGATCTGGCAAACGCGTCCAATTCCGCGTCCTCAGATTAAGCAATGAGAGAGGGGTTCGTGACCGGCGTCTCATCGCTACGTGTTCGCGAATGCCTTTTGTTAGAAGGATCCTCTATCCGTTACCATAGAGCGTGGTTAGCGTGTCCAGCGATGTAAAAAAAATTTGTTTTGGGGGAATGGAAATGGTGCAGTATCTGTCTCGAGCTTCGGCGGACACCTGAGCAGCACCATAAGGAAGGTATAAAGGAGGGAGTGAAAGAAGAAAAGAAGAGGTGCCATAGTGGAGGGCTCCGGAATAATGTCGACCACCTGAGGATCTTTAACCTGCATTGACATTGCACAGCACACGGGCGGCGTTGCGTTTTGCCTCCATCGAAACACTGCCGCCGCGGTAAGGTTCGATATATGCGAGAATTTGTTAAAGATCGCGATTTGGGCGAAATTATTTCAGAGCCCTCCTCCACGGCACATATTTCTTCTTGCACTATTACCTTTCTAGTTCCCCTCACGGCCTGCTTCAGGGCCCTTTCACACTTGAGAGTCGCAGAGGTCGCGCGACTGTTTTGGTCGAAAAGCGACAGTCGCAAACGGTCGCGTTGTTCGAAAAGCGACAGTCGCGGGCCAGTCGCTCGCTGCTCAATTCTGCAGCCTTGCGGATGCGAGTCTCAAACCGCAGAACCAATCAGCGAGCGAGCCGAGCTTTCGGCAACGACGCTGCTCGCGGGTGCGCCGAGCTGCCGTAGTCCTTACTAAGCCTAGCTGGTTTCACATCGATGCCGCAGCTGAGGGCGATGCAGAACTGAACAGCGCTGTAATCAAGATGCTACTTTCGTTACGGATTTATTGTGAACGCCGCCTCATGATAATATAAAAATATGCTCGATATCCGCGACGCCTTCAGCAACGGAGAAACAAACGCCAGGCGATCGAGCCGCTTTGGGCAACAGCAGCAAAGCGGGTATGAGAAGAAATTTGCTTGTATCCAGCAGCTCGGTATTGGCCAACGACCCTCACAATCGATTCATTTTTGAATTTAGACTTCCAAGAGCATGGTATGAACGCGAATAAACAACATACTAGAGCATTTTTCTCATGCTAGCGGCCGGCATCCAGGCTGGCTGGCAGGCCGCTTGTACGGCCGCAGTGCACATTGCCGCTATATCTTCGTCTCCGCTCAGGTTGCCCCAGCCAATTGCTAATATCGAGTGACCAGAGCACTTTCGAGGGCCAAGCGGGAGCGCAGGAGACGCGGCCAAAGCAGACGAAACTCTCGAAAGCGCGCGCGAACTGCGTCATTGCCAAGAGTTCTCATTTCAAACGAGAATCGAACGAGAAGGCGACCCGCAGGTCGCCTTTGCAAGTGTGAACATCAGTGTTGTCGAACTGCGGTGTAGTCGCAGGCGACTGGGGGTCGCGCAATCTCTGCGACTCTCAAGTGTGAATAGAGCCCTCAGGTGTCCACCCAGAAGCAAGAGTTACTGCGCCATTTCCTTTCCTTAAAAAAATATGACACCGTTGTCTGGAAGACGTTGTAGCAACGAGCGTTAGCTCTGATAGCGCAATCCATCGTCGATGCGATTTATAACCACGTGGTTAGGCTACTTTCCGATACTTAACGACGAGCGGGCGCCTACCGCCTTGAGGTCGGATAATTTTGGAAAACTTTGGCCGAAAAAAGTTGTTCGACTGTTTGACTTGTTAGAGGGCCATTTTTCCTTGCCTCAAGGCGGTAGGTGCCCGGTCCTGATAAGGAATGAAATTGCGAGGTGTCGAGTGCTGACGTCTTGGCCCCCATGTTAAGCCTACCCGTAACTAAATATTAATCTAATTAGGCGATGTTGGTGTCTAACATGCTCTACTCATCAAGCCCATTACGAATATGTCATTAGTTAGATCATGACATCATAGAATATTTTTGTATAAGCAATTAAGTTTAAGTCTAACCATTACAAAATATTAAGTTCATTAGATAATATCGGTGGCAAACTTGTTCTACTCATCTAGATGATTCCACATATTTAATTCGCTTTACGGTGTCCTCATTGATTACTGAGTTATAAGCGATTAAATATAGCCACGCGACTAGTTAATTATGACTTCACAAAATCAGTGACCTCAGCAATCAGTCACCAAGTCGATATACTAATGACGTCAACAACCAATCAGCAATTGAGTTGCCATAACGATTTACAATGGGGCCGCCATCTTGAATTCCTTGGACAGCATGAATTCCTTGCAGTTTCTGACGCTGAAGGGAGGTGGTAGCAGATTTCACACCGGATTTTACGCCGACGGCACATGATAGCAGACCCCATGAAATCGTGAAACTTGATGAATAAAAGCTAGCGCTCTTAAAAGCACTAAAAAGGACAGTAAAGGAACGAACAGAAAGTGAGATGCACTTGTGGAGGTCTCTGGATTGATGTCGGCCACCTGGGCTTCTTTAAATTAGGCTGAGATTGCGCAACACACAGGTATTGCACAACACACTAACCCGAAGGCCTTGCTTCTTTGCTTTTTATGCGGGTGAGCTGCTCACAGAAAGTGAGGTAATTAGCGTTCATTTCGTTTACACATAATCGATATTATTTCTTTAAAAACACAGTCAAAAGACAGAACACAGCATATAGACAAGGCGCACACACGGCGACACCAGTTGTCATGTGTTTGCCTTGTCTCTACGCTGTGTTCCGTCTTTTGACTGTTTTTTTTTTCGTGAACATGTACAATCTGAGCCAGATTTCAACTCTACTGCGATATTATTTTAAGTTGGTTGGAAGCGAAGAGCGCGTGGCGGCGGACTGTAGCCACATTTCTTTGGCTCGCTAGCACGTGATAATATAGCACGCACTGAATCTATGATGGTTACTAATGGCCAGCTGTGACTGCAACCAGGTAATCTGTAAAATCTGGAATCTCTAAAAATGTATTGAGGGGACACTTAAACTTCGCGATAAGCTCGAGACATGACAGAGTAAAGGCTTAATGCCGATATACTTATGATTCTTAAATCCCTGGGAGTCCTTATGCTCGTCCTGGTGCACTGGTGCAGCGGTTAAGCGATGCGCCACTGCCATATGCTGGGAGGTGCTCCCAGCAGGAGGTTTAGCTGCCCGAGCGGCCAGTCGTTAACTGCCACATGCCACTGTAGGCAGTTTGCTAACTATCCGGTGGGCAGGTTGCGATGCCGCTGCAAAGTCACGTGACGTAGGTGGCCCACGTGCCTTCTAGCGTGCTGTCTGGTGAGTACCTTCCAGTGACACGTCCGTAATTATTTTGCTCACAACGCCGACGCAGATTTCCTGGTGAACGGGGCCTAATGCTATCGCGTCAAAACTTGGGAGCCTTCTTAACCACAATCTTAAGGAAGAAAATGCTATAGTCTTTAGGTTTCCTGCTATGGCTTCTAACCTGAGTGTCTATTGTTCGTCTTGAGATTTTCCCGCGAAATCTCCGTGTGGAACAGGTTGTATGCCTTATGACCTGTAGCGTGCCAGATGCTTGGAAGAACGCTGACAGTGTCTTAGTTCTTCAGAAAGTAGACGCCAAGGACTTGAAAAATTACAGTCTATCAGCTTGCTGCTCTTTTCCTACAAGGTATTTAGTAAGGTAATCGCTAAGATTCTCGGCAACGTTAGACTTTAATCAACGTAATGATAAGACAGCCTTCGTAAAAGATGTTCTACAATAGATCATCTTCACACTATCAATCAGGTGATAGAGAAATGTGCAGAGCATAACCAACCCCTTTGATTAGGACAAAGCATATGACGCAGTGGAAACATCAGCAGTCATGCAGGCATTGCGAAATTAATGTGTAGAAGAGACTTTGTGAAAATAGCGAAAGGTACCTATAGCAACTACAAAACTGCCATAGTCGTCCATAAAATGAGCAATAAAATTTCACTGAAGAAGGGCGTTAGGCAGGGAAACACTATCGCGCCAATTCAATTCACCGCCTGTTTACAAGAGGTATTCCAAGGCCTGAATTGGGAACAGTTGAAGATAAGTAATAATAGAGAGTACCAAAATAATCTGCAATTCGCTGATGATATTGACTTGCTGAGTCACTGAGGAACTGCAATGCATGATCATTGAGTTAGACAAGCAGAGCAGAACGGTGGGTCTAAAAATTAACACGCAGAAATCCAAAATAATGTTCAACAGCCAAGCAAGGCAACAGAAGTTCACAATTCGCAGCGAGTTGCTCGAAGTGGTAAGGGAATACGTCTACTTATATCAGGCACAGACCGCTGATCCGTACCATGAGAGGCAAGTAACTAGAAGAGCAAGAATAGGGTAGAGAGCATATGGCAGGTTCTCTCAGATCACGAATAGCAATTTACCAATATCAGTCAAGAGAAAAGTATACAAGACATACATGACTTGTATGTTACCAGCACTCACATACGGGGCAGAAACGGAGAATCTGACGAAAAGAGCTCAGCTTAAGTTAAGGACGACGCAGCGAGCTATGGAAATAAAAAGAACTCTAACGTTAAGAGACCCGAAGAGAGCGGAGTGGGTGTGGGAACAAACGCGGAGTTAGCGACATCCTAGTCAACACCAAGAGGAATAAATGGGCCTGGACAGGGCATGCTTTGGGAAGGCAAGATAACCACTAGCCCTTAAAGATAACTGAGTTAGTTCCAAGAGAAGGCAAGTGTAGCAGGGACATTAGAAAGTTAGGTGGGTGGATGAGTTTAATAAGTTTGCGGGGATACGGTGGGCGGAGCTGGCAAAGGAGAGGGCTAATTGTAGAGACATGGGAGAGGCCCTTTCCCTGCAGTGGGCGTAGTTAGGCTGATTATGATTATGCATTGTCCCTATATGGTATGCTTGAGTCTTAACTTTCTAGAATGCCCGAGCACCTTCAATCGGATTATCATATAGATTTACACTAATCCGCCCGCCGCTGTAGCTCAGAGGTTATAGCGCTTGGCTGCGGACCCTAAAAGCGCGGGTTCTATCCTGGCCGCGGCGGTAGAATTTAGATGAATGCGAAATTCGAGAGGCTTGTGCACTGTCCGATGTCAGTGCACGTTAAAGAACCGCAGGTGGTCAAAACTTCCGGAGCCCTTCACTATGGCGTCCATCATAGCATGAGTCGCTTTGGCATGAGTGCCCCGCCGCGGTGGCTCAGTGGTTAGGGCGCTCGACTACTGATCCGTAGTTCCCGGGTTCGAACCCGACCGCCGCGGCTGCGTTTTTATGGAGGAAAAACGCTAAGGCGCCCGTGTGCTGTGCGATGTCAGTGCACGTTAAAGATCCCCAGGTGGTCGAAATTATTCCGGAGCCCTCCACTACGGCACCTCCCTCTTTCTTTCACTCCCTCCTTTATCCCTTCCCTTACGGCGCGGTTCAGGTGTCCAACGATATATGAGACGGATACTGCGCCATTTCCTTTCCCCCCAAAACCATTTATTACTATTATTATTACTGCGCCATTTCCTTTCCCCCCAAAACCAATAATTATTATTATTATTGGTGCAGCACCAAAAGTCTAAAAGGTTGCCGAAGTTTCTGGGGTGGTGCTATATTAAAAAAATTCGACAGCCTTTTGAAGTTTTCGGCTGGGCTAACTTCTAAATTTTGGGTGTTCATCTGACACGTGCCATGGTTGGCAGGTTAAAACTCGGGTGCGCAGGTTGCCGCCTGGCAATTGGGCTGGTTGTAATGACGTCAGTATGCCACCTGACCTCTCTCGACTGGTCAGGAGATATCGTTATGTAGAAACCGCAAATTGCAAGAATAGAATTTAAATGCTAACGCAACAAAAAGGATAATAAAATACATGTTCGTCAATTCTACTTCCATTAATTCGAAAATGTGGATCATTTGAACAGCCCTTCTGGTCCCCTCAAAGGTATTCGCACACTATTAACGCGTAAGCCTTTCTTGGTTCATGAGTGGCGTGGACGGTAGTTTAGACGGAGGTTTGTGGACGGAAGTTGTTAGCGCAAACTCTCAATCATAAGTTGTCGATAATAAGCTGTACCGTTCATGAGCAACATATAAGTAGTCATATGAAAAAAGAAAACACGAGAAATAAAGATAAAAATAAAAAACTAAAGTGTAAAAAATAAAAAGAAAACCGAAAATAATATAAGGAAAGTAAAAGGCAAAATAGTTAAAAAGCGGAGCAAAAAAAATAGAACACGGAAAGGCTTTCATATTTCCGCTCTCAAGCAGACTTAAGTACAATCCTGTAATTTTGTATGGAGCGGCACTCGTTAAATCGAATGAGTTTTGCCGCGACTCAGCTAATTCGGACGGACGGCGGAGCTCTCATGGCACAGGGGCAGAGTTACTGCGCACAACACGCAAAAGGTGTCGTGGTGTTGGTGTTGAGTGAGCGATTCAGAATCGTGGCCGCTAGAGCACGACTGGCGTTTTGGCAGAACCGAAATCAAGAAGCCTCCTACCGTCCGCTATGGTCACCAGTCGAGGAGGAACGGCGGGAATCATTTTAGTCTTGTGCGGCGCTCCGCCATTTTTTCAGTGTTTGGATACTAGCCTAGTCTCAGCGTTCTTAGTATCATCGCGAAACTGCAACTGTTTTAAACTACGTCATGCGCGTATGCACACAAGGGGAAGCTTCTGTTCTTGCGGGATGAGTGGAACACGGTTTTTACCCTAAGTGTTCGACAGAACTGTAATGTGTTGGTTCATCCTACAGCGTCTGCACGCTGCACCATTTGGCGGAACTAAAAATAATTCTAAGGGCACTTACGTTTTCTTACGTGGAGGAAATGTGAAAGCGAGTGTTTCGAGGAAGGAAAGGTTTGGATTATGAGGGTTTAACGTCCCAAAGCGACTCAGGCTATGAGGGACGCCGTAGTGAAGGGCTTCGCAAATTTCGACCCCCTGGGGTTCTTTAACGCGCACTGAAATCGCACAGTACACAGGCTTCTAGAATTTCGCCACCATCAAAATGCGACCGCCGCGGTCGGATTTGAACCCGCGTCTTTCGGGCCAGCAGCCGAGCGCCATAACCATTCAGGCACCGCGACGGCTGAGGAAGGAAAGGACGCAGTAGATCTAAAATCTCAACATCACGGTGGTTACCTCAATCGCGCCTTCAATCATGTGACTGAAGATGCATATGTCATCGGTCTGAACCCCTGCTGCAAGCGTCTTACTTCATATCTCGAGTCCCTGGTAGACACCTCAACCGCACCGAAAGGGAAAATGCAGTCTCAGAAAGCATGTAATTGAAGCTGGATATGTAATTAGCTTGGTTTGATCATAGAAGGTTGTGGCCAAGCAATACACCAGGGTGGCCACATTCTGCTCTGGTGAGAGAGAGCGTAGTCGGTTCTGGTCACCGAGATCAGGCCACACTCCAGGCCTGGTTATGCAATTCCATCGACACGCGGATTTTTTTTTGAAACCCGGTGGAGAATTGCGTATCACCAGGATTCTAACCCCTGTCCTCTTGCACGCGAGGCGGATGCTGTACCTCTACGCCACCGCTGGCTTCCCCTGGTATCATGAATGCCTTCTTCCGCAAACGTGAAAACAGGAAGTGGACCTAGAAGAACCCCAATGGTGAGACTAAAAATGAAATCGACTTCATACTATGTGCTAAACCTGGCATCATTCAGGATGTGGCCGTCGTCGGCAAGGTGCGTTGTAGCAACCACAGAATGATAAGGTCCCGAATTAGCTTAGATTTGAAGAGGGAACGGAAGAAGATAGTGAAGAGGAAGACCATTAACGAGTTAGTAGTAAGAGGGAAAGTACAGGAGTTTAGGATAGCGTTGCAAAACAGATATTCGGCTTTAACTGAGGACGACGATCTTGATGTTCATACAATGAAGGTTAATCTTACATCAATAATTACTGAGTGCGCAGTAGAAGTAGGCGGTAGGACAGTTCGACAGGATACCCGAAGGCTATCTCAGGTGATGAAAGATCTGATTAAGAAGCGCCAAAGCATGAGGGCGTCTAACCCTACCGACATAATAGAACTAACAGAGCTATCAAAGTTAATAAATAAGCGCAAAGTAGCCGACATAAGGAAGTTTAATATGAAGAGAATCGTGCATGCTCTAAAGAACTGAGGTAGCCTATAAGCAGTGCAGAGGAAACTAGGCACAGGTAAAAACCAGATGTATGCATTAAGTGGCAAGCAGGGCAATGTCATTAGCAATATGGATAAGATAGTTAACGTAGCCGAACAGTTCAACACAGATCTGTAGAGTAGCCAATGTAATGAGAGTGTTAATGAGAAAGACAGCAGCGCACAGCAATGCGTCATCCCGCCAGTAACAAAAAATGAAGTAAAGAAAGCCTTAGGAGCAATGAAAAATAAAAAAAAGCAGCTGGGGAGGATAAGGTAACAGCAGATCTGTTGAAGTATGGAGGAGACATCATGTTAGAAAAACTAGCCACCCTGTATACCCAATGCCTTACGACCTCGACTGTACCAGAAGCTTGGAAGAATGCAAAAATTATCTTAATTCATAAGAAGGGAGACGCGAAGGACTTGAAAAATTACAGGTCGATCAGCTTACAGTCCGTTGCCTACAAAATATTTACTAATGTAATCGCTAGTAGAGTCAGGGCAACGTTAGACTTTAATCAACCAAATGATCAGGCAGGCTTTCGTAAAAGATATTCCACAATAGATCATATTCACACTATCAATCAGATAATAGAGAAATGCGCAGAATATAACCAACCTCTATATATATAGCTTTCATTGATTACGAGAAAGCATTCGACTCAGTGGAAACTTATCAGTCATACAGGCATTGCGTAATCAGGGGGCCGAAGAGCCTTATGTTAAAATACTGGAAGATATTTACAGCAAATGCACAGCTACTATAGTCCTGCATAAACTTAGCAACAAAATTCCACACAGTAAGGGCGTCAGGCAAGGGGGCACGATCTCGCCAATGCTATTCACCGCCTGTTTACAGGAGGTATTCCGAGGTCTGAATAGGGAACAGTTGAGAATAAGAACAAATGAAGAATACCTAAATAATCTGCGATTCGCTGATGACATTGCCTTGCTGAGTCACTCAGGAGGTGAACTGCAAATTATGATCAATGAGTTAGACAGGTAGAGCAGAACGATGGGTCTAAAATTTAACGTGCAGAAAACCAAGGTAATGTTCAACAGTCTAGCAAGGGAACAACAGTTCACAATTGGCATCGAGAGCCTGGAAGTTGTGAAGCAATACGACTACTTAGGGCAGGTAGTGACAGCTCATCCGGATCATGAGAGGGAGATACCTAGAAGAATTAGAATGGGGTGGAGTGCATATGGCAGGTTCTCGCAGATCATGAGTGGCAGTTTACCAATTTCCCTCAAGAGAAAAGTGTATAATAGCTTTATCTACCCGGTACTCTCCTACGGGACAGAAACGTGGAGGCTAACGAAAAAAGTTCAGCTGAATTTACGGGCAACGCAGCGAGCCATGGAACGAAAAATGATAGGTGTAACGTTAAGAGACCGGAAGCGGGCAGAGTGGGTGAGAGAACCAACGCGGTTTAAAGACATCCTTGTCGAAATCAAGAGAAAGAAATGGGCTTGGGCAGGGCATGTAATGCGAAGTCAAGATAACCGCTGGTCCTTAAGGGCAACGGAGTGGATTCCAAGAGAGAGTAAGCCTAGCAGGGGGCGGCAGAAGGTTAGGTGGGCGGATGAGATTAAGAAGTTTGCATGCAAAAGGTGGATGCAGCTAGCAAAGGACAGGGTTAATTGGAGAGACATGGGAGAGGCCCTTGACCTGCAGTGGGTGTAGTAAGGCTGATGATGATGATGCAATTGGCCCGAACTCCTCTCGCATGTTAGCCTCATCATGGCTGAAACGGTTAAGCTATATGCAAAGACAAATGCTGTGGCACCACCTAGAAGGAGGCGTGTCAAACAGTTGCTCAAAAAAATTGTAGAACGCTTAAGCTCCGCCTTTAAGACGGGTACGCGACACCGGGTTGCAGCGCTGCCAGAAATCCCACACAATGCCATCGCCCGTTCGGCGCGACGCCTTGCCCGTGCAGTCCAACGTCAAAACTTAATAGAAAAACAAAACAGATGCAGCCAACAGTGTTTAAAATCATCGTTAAAAATGCAAAATGTGTCTTGGGCTTGCTTTTTACGGGTGTTTGTGTTTTATGCCCAGATTTCAAGACAATAAAATTGTTGCAGCAACAGCGAGTGCCCGCGGTGGCCAAGGCAATACACAAAACTGCTGTTGGTGATGAGAGCAGCTGTCGCAGTTCTTTTAAGGAAGCAATTTGAATAAAAAATGTCGGAGCTCGGCGAATGAACCGAATATCCAACTTTAATTTTAAACCACTCACTTCAGCCACCTCTTGTACAGCAGCGGGTACATAGCCTCAACGACTGCTCCACCCTTGGGCTCCACCGTGTAGCTGCGTCGCTGCTCCTTTGAGCTTTCGCTCCTTTGGTGAAAAGAGGTGCCTTTGCTGAAAAGACCTTCGGGAAATGCCGTGTGACAGGGGTATGGAAGACGTGCGTTCGAATTCCCCGTATCTTCACAAAATTTGTTATATGGAGTTTCACGTGTTACAACGACAACAACGCCAGAAAACGCCGACACCAGCTTTTCTGCTGCACGAGCTCCTCGACGCTATGGCGTTAGTACTTTGGCGTATGTAGTCGGGAATACTGCCACCACACTGATGCCAACCAGTGATGATATCGCTGTGACTTAGTCTGAACCTGCCATATTTGTTGCTCAAAACAGCGTCGTCGCTTCGGCGGATGCAGTTTTGCACACCCCCTCCTCCCCCGCCACACTTCTCTTTCCACCATTCTTCCTCGCTCCTGTCTGCTCGTTACAGCGATTGCGACTCAACTCAGGAGTGGCGTCATCAATCTATAAATTCTGCGTCATTCTGTCACGTCCTCTCGCACGCAGGCGGCCCCTTTTATATTCACATCTAGATCCCAATTTTCTTTTCTTACTTTTGTTTTAATGTGACATGAGTCATGATGTCATATGCTCGATGACGTCATATACCCGTTAGAACTTTGCGGACACTTCCGGCGTCAACATCGCCATATAATGCTTTCGCATTCAAAGCGTGTTATTAAGTCGGAAATTTGTCACCCTAAGCAATCAGCGATTACCGATTATATCAAGACATAAAAGTTCGTGGGTGGGAGACACTTTGTCATCGCTATGGTTTACACTCGGTTAATAAGAACAATTTCTTCGGTCCTGTGAGTAGGGCGCAGGGAATTACGATGTCATTCACCAGCTTAGTGGTTAACAATATCTATCCTTTTTGTGATGTTCATTAACATTTATAATACAAAGCCAGCGATGGAACCTTTGAAGCGACAGCACTTATACGTCCAGTTTCTTGTCTGCGAAATAAAAAAAACAAATATTGCCGCGACTGGGATTTGAATACGCTGTGGCGCGAAAAGATAGGCTTCGCTGGCCAGTCGTCCAGAAAGCAATGCTATCGACGTAGCTGATCACGTCTCGTATTAAATTGCAACGCACTCTCGCGCTGTGCATTGCACACCGTAAAAATCACGAAACACATCAGCGTAACCTCAATAAAAGCTTAACCTCAGCCTATTATCGTCTACAGACGTACCAGCGACCAGCAAAGAAAAACCGTGAACAAATAAGGCTAAACGTGTCGTTCAGCACGTGTACTCATTATTAACTATGGTGAAACCCTACCATTTTCTCTACTGGAAAAACAATAACTACCAGCTAAAGGTTCGCAGAATCGGTCTAAGTTAGTTTATACTGCACATTTTGAAGCACAGCGGTCTTTGCACATTACTCACACTCTACAAATCGATCGTTTCTGAATAAGACCACATACCGTTAAAGATAACGGCTGTGCGTTATTCCACGACTAGGGGGCCGTTGCGGAAAAACAGCAGAGCTGCTTGGGTTACTTCAACTCAGCGATTCAAAGTATCTGCTAGTTTTCTAATTATCTTCAAGTATATTTGCTTAGAAAAAGTTGATTTCACGTTGACAATGTGAACGAGCGGTAACGAGAGGCAAGAGCGACGAATACAGAACAGTGATAATTGACAAGTGTCCACGTCAAACCTGAGAACGAGAACATCACTCAAAACAAAATGCCTGCGCTATTTTTACGCATTTCGCTAGACATGAAAACTATATACATAGAGCATAATGAAGAGAGGAGTGATAAACATGAAAGTATATACACCGAACAGATAGTTGGAACGAGCACATATATAGTGATTGACAGCAAAAACATATGTAATGTGTTTAGGTGCATATATACTATACAGTGAATAAACGTGATTGGCTGTGTTTTTGACGCGCACTGTCTGATCACAATAAGCGATAGTACGTCAGAATTACGGCCCGGCTACACGAACCAGATAGGCCAAAAAACGACCATTGCACGCCCGTTCGAAACACACTAAAGGCAAGACCACTGTCGACGGAGCTCTTCCTCCCCAAGGAAAAGTAGCTCTTCCAAAAGGAAGCTTAAAAGCCCCCACGAAGGCGCCCCATGATGCAGAAAAAGAGCAAGGCGACAGTGTTCTAACACAACCACTTCACCGCTGTCGCACTAGAGCGCAAAAGCACCAGCAACATTCACCAGACAGGCAAAGTGGCCTCGAAGACAACGACTGCTCGCGAAAAAATCGTCGCACTTCCATAACTCAAAATCCGGCATGTACCGGCCTCCATAAAGCACGGGCCACAGCAGATTCTTGATCCACGCGGCGGTTTGACTACTGGAGAGGGCAGGTAGGACACTTCGCTGTCCTGTACAACACCTCAGCCTTTCAGGCGGTCTCGAGGAGGCGAAACCCTTTTTTCCAGGCGACACCATCAGTTTGAGACAATGCTTACGCAGTCTACTAATGCAGGTGCCGCAGTGATCTCATAATTTTTTGGTGTAGTCAGGGATCCCTTGCACATATGACTTCTATGCATGTATCACATTCAAAGCTGTTGAAGTTCATGGGAACAATAAGTAAATAAGTAATGTGGCAAGTTCTGTGAGATATGCAATTGGTGTTAAGCTTATCGCCCTCTACACAGCCATTGGATATGGCTTTCCATCACCATATTTAATAACTGAATGAAAAATCAATTGAATAAGTCAACCCCTTGGTATAGCGCTCGATCAGGCGGAAGGTTTTAAGCAGCTGTCTGGTGTGAAATGCAGTTGCAATTGGATGCTGTAGTTCTGGTCTTGTAAGACATAAGTTAGGAGCCAATGCTCAAACATGCCGCCGATGTTATGCCTGTTTGATGGCTTTCTTGAGACCAAGGATTTTCTGGTAGCCTAGCCGTTCGCTGTCTTTGTTGCACCTGCATTATTAGCGTGTTTTGGAGCTGTGCGATTGCAACTGTGGATTTCCAGAAAATGTGCAACTTGTGAGCTGTGTAGCTGAGCAAGGTTATGCATTTTTCTTGTGCTGTGTAGCACCTCCATCTTAAAAGAAGTCATAACCGCAAGGTTTAAGTTGCTTTAACAATAGGTGAGGGTTTGAATCACATTAAAGAGTTTCAGCTCTCAGTTTCACTATTTTGTTCCGTGATGTGGGGAAAAAATTAGGGAGTGTATTCTTTTTTCGTCCTGAGACAGGACCAACATGCTGCGGGCGCCATGAAAAGTGACCTGTGAATTCAGCCTCAAGGTCATGAGCAATAATTCAAGTAGAACTTTTTGCTCGGCTAGTTGGTGCATGTTACTAAGAAAAGAAGCGCCAACAGAGACAAGACGTAAGAACGTAAAAAAGTTCTACTTGAATACCTTTCTTATACAGTGGGCCCTTCGTTACGTGTTTCCTCTCCTACGGCACAACAGTCTGCCCTCGTCGCAAACATCACAAGGTCAACCTGCCGTGCCAGGTACATTGCGTTCTGTCTCAAGAAGGGCCTGGTTTCAGGTGAATTCATCGCTCTTTTCGGCGCCGTTCGGCCTTCCTACAGCCACGTCAAGCGGATGTGTAGGATCTTACGATCGGAATTGTGGAGGCAAGTGCGGCTCTATGACGACTGTCTACGTGTCGCATGTCACACTGGAAACCCTGAATGGATCGCCGAGAAAACGTTCCGTGCATACAGGAAGCTCGCAGCTCAGGCTGTAGAATTCTGGTGGTGCCATATGCTGAATAACACACCTAAGGCACCTGACCAGAAGGACTGCAGTGCTGAAGTGAAGGTACTGGGGCAGGCGCAAGTCACGGAAGAAGTGAGCCGATTTCTGGTGAAGGGACCGAAGTTTAGCCTTGCACCTATGACTGTGGCTCACGAGCTTCTGTCATTGAACAGGCGTGTGTCTGGGAACGCTTCGCCGGAGAACCGTGAGAGATGGTTGTTGGACGGAGTAGACGCTCTGTCAAGGACAGCTTCGGAAAAATCCCCAGGGGGCCAAAAGGAGTTCAACACCGTCGTCACTTTTTTCAAGGACAGAGGCCTGCGGTTATTACAAGCAGAAAAAGAAGGAGGTTTTGTGGTGGTACCACCGGGATGCCACAAAGAAAAGTCCTGCTCTGCAGTGGAAAAGAATTTCGCTGTGACAAGTCTCAAGCCGGGAAAAGTGAGATCTCGAGCAGTCACCCTCGGTAGGAACCTGGATTTGGAAAATATTGCAAATGCTATAAGTAAGTGCAAGGAAAAGACTAAGCATGTTTTTCACTGCCAAGACTCATAAGGTAGATGTACCGTTCCATTGCATTGTGAGCGAGCGCGAGTCTTGGTAACGCCTTATTAGCCAATTACTCCTAGAACATCTGAATTCACTTGTTGTAGAGGATCCCTTTGCAACGAAGGAGTCAACTGATGTAATAGACTTTCTTCAGACTTGTGGAGCTATAGGCAGCGTTTTCTCGGTCGATGTTAAGGATCTTTTTATTCTATTCCCCTAAAAAGAATAATTCCTAGCCATTCAGTCTTGTATCGAGAAAAAAGGTGCGGTGTCATTTCAAAATCCAGAGGGAATGTCAAAAGATAGTTTTCAAATGTTGTTGGAATTCTACCTAAGTGCCACGGTGGTCGAATTTGAAAATCGGGTCTACATTCAAAAGAAAGGTAATTGCATAGGTTTTTGTGTGGTGCCTATTTTAAGTAACATTTTTCTCTCAGCCGTTGATGAACTTTTGGACGCTGTTCTGAACAAAGGGAAAGTTCTGAAGGTATTTAGGTATGTCGATGATTTTCTAGTCTTAAACAAACAGGAGCCAGCGACATACCCTGACACCAGGAATGATATTCTAGAAGTATTTAGACAGCAAAACCATGGATTGGAATTTACCTGTGAACATCACGAAGGCAAAAAGTTGCAGTAAGCACTTGTCCGTGTGACTTCTTACGTCTTGTCTCTGTTGGCGATTCTTTTCTTAGTAGCAATAATTTAAGCTCCAAAATTTGCAGTGCAGCTTGGTACTTAGAACACGTTTTCATAACCTTCGCTCCTGTCTGGGACATGAGTGATAGTGTTGGATATTTTTTAAAATATTGAATGCTCTTTTTGCTACCGCAATAATGATATTGCAGGTTTTCCCTTTCTAGCCACATTTTGAACTTTAGATAAACTTATTTGGCTCCTTCTCTAGTCACTTGCGGTAACTTTCTTCTTGTTTTATCTTTACACTGTTTGTGGCACCTGTGCTTCTTCCATCTGCCATGCTATGATAAATGAATTAATCATTTCCTTCTTTTTGGCCTCCAGGCGGTCGAGCAGTGTTGGTGGCTGCATGCACGTTGCCTTCTCTTCAGTACTACGGCTGGGAAGGCTACGTCGCGGCCACTCGGGAGATCATCGCAACCACAGGCAAAATCATTAGGAACTAAGCGTTGCAAAAGGCAAATAGAGCAGTGGTGCCTCTGCATTGATTTCAGGACACTTGTTAATATACTTATAGGCTTAACAACATTCAAGCTGCTTGGTTTGTTCATGCAGGCTATGCGCAGTGCCTCGCATTCGAGTGCTGGGCTCCCCGGACGTGAGTGTGGTGGCCGTTAGTCCGGATGTGTTTGTCATCTTCCAGTTGTTGGACAAGCTGTCGCACCACGGTTGGACCCTCAGCCAACTGCAATACCCCTCGGGCTTCCACGTGTGTGTCATGCTGCCGTATGCGGCTGAAAATGTGACCAATCAGTTTGTCTCCGACTTGCACGAGTGCAATGCAGACGTCATGCGGGCATTCCGCTTGCCCAGCAGAGGAAGGGTGAGATGCAGCAGCTTTTGTTTATTTGAGCTTAATGCAACGTCCGCTGGTGACCAATTGCAAGGTCTACGGCAGAAAGTTAGAACTGCCTTCACTTTTGTACTGCTGTACACATACTTTCTTCCTTCATCGCCCTTAAAAGTCACTGCCGCATATGTGGCTATAGCTATCTCTTTTCTTTCACCAAGCACGGAAACAAAAGAAAGTGCATGCCATGGAACAATAGCGCAGACGGTTCTATTCGTATGCTTTAGGTATTGAAACCTGTCATCAGCGGATGTCTACTTTGCACTGAACTTCCTCTGCACCTCATGCACTTCTGTTCATTTTGTGCAGAAAAAGGAATCAGGGCCCATATCCCAACTTGGGTCTCTTTCGCAAACTTCTCTTTTCGTGACACCTCATTGGCCGAAAGGGACATTTGCAAAAACGACTCTAGCCAGGACACGAGCCGTCAATTTTTTTGTGGTGAAGGAAATGAGTGACCAAGTGTTTTCTATCTTCAAAAATATATATGCATCATTGTTTGTGAGTGCAAACTTTACATTAGCTATAACATGCAGACATTGCTAATCAAGTTGATTAAAATTTGAGTTAATTGGCTGCATAAAATTTAGCGTGATTATCTTGGTAACTGATGGCTGCCGCAGCTAGCAGTTTATTTAGTTATTTATAGGTACTTTACAGGCCTCCAGAGAGGCATTGTGTAAGAGGGGTCAAATACAGAAGTTTCGCTAAATAGGTAAGAAAAAAAACATAGTAAAGTAGATCAAAACACAAAAACAGGTGAGTCCAGATACGTATCGCAATACACAAAACGTGATAAAAGTAAAAAAACAACTATGCGTCATGTCACAAAAATAAGGGAAATGCACAAAAAGGTATACAAAGGCAAAAGAAAGTATATCAGGCATACATGAGGAAAGCTGCGTATCAACAGAACTAAAGAGTCAATAGTCTCAAGCAGCTGTAAACGAAGTTATATGAATCGTGACTATATTAATGACGTGTTAAGCGTTATCAATGAAGTGCTTGAGTAGTTGTTTGCGAAAAATGTCATGATTACCCTGCGGGCCAATGCAGTACGGAAGATCGTTCCAGAGACGGATGGCACACGGGAGTGATGAGGAGTTTAAAGCATGTGTGTTGCCTTAAATGCGGGCTTAGCTGTAGTTATTATGTAATCTATGTGATAAGTAGGAGGGACGTTGCAGATGTGCTGGCGGCGAATCAGTGGCATGGAAGTGTTTGTGAAAGATAGATAAAAGGGCAAGGTCGCGAGGAATTTGCAAAGAGTGGAGTGAAATTTAGATCTTTAGTTGGGATACACTTGACTGATAGCAGTAATTTTGCGAAATGAAACGACAAGCCCTTTTCCGGACAGCTTCCAACTTCTCTGTTAGATATTTCTGATGAGGTGACCAGATGGACGAAGCGTACTCTAGCTGCGGTCTGACAAAAGTAATGTAGGCTTGTTTACGTACGTGAGGGGTAATGCATTTCAGGTTACGGCGAAGGAAACCTAGTGACCAGGAAGCATTAGCGAAAATGGTGGTTATGTGTTCAGCCCAAGAAAGATTTGGTGAAAGATGGACGCTTAGATACTTATGCTGCGTAGTCCGAGCCAATGTATCGTTATTAATGTGGTAGGGAAAATCCGAATTGACTGATTTTTGGCTAGAAGAAATTATCTTACACATAGAAATGTTTAAAGTCATTAGCCAGGTTTTACACCAGTCGTTAATGCGATTGAGGCCACTTTGATGTGCAAGGTGATTGCTCATAAATTCTTTTTATTGGTCTTTAATTAATGCTGCCGTCAGCAAATATGCGTATTCAAGATAAGATGTTTACTGGCAGGTGAATAATGTAAATAAAGAATAGCAATGGACCGAGGACGCTTCCTTGCTGCACGCCCGATGTAACGTCGGCGAGAGGAGAGGAATAATTATTAACAACGGTGAGTTGCTGGCGATTAGAAAAAAAATTACGAACCCATGGGCAGAGTTAAAGAATCTAATTTGAGCGCAGAAAGTCGGATTAGCCGGAAATGTGCTACCCGATCAAATGCTTTGGCAGAGACCAAAAAGATGCAATCAGTTTGTAAGTTACTGTTCATGTTGAAGTGTTCATGTTGAATAACTGCGTCTCATAGGAAAAGCCTTTTCTGAAACCATGCTGCTTAGTGAAAAAAATGATTAGATTCCAGGCGATTGTAGATATCTGATACGAAAATATGTTCAAGCATCTTGCAACAAATGCAGGTAAGTGAGACGGGGCTGTAGTGTTTGTGCGAGTGTTTGTTGCAGGTTCTGAAAACCGGTACAACCTTTCCTATTTTCCAATCGGTGGGGAGCTCACCTGTAGATATTGACTGCACAAAGATATGAAGTAAGATGATGCTGGAGACAGAAATGGTACTTTTAGTAGTTTTGAATTAATTTCATCAACACCATGGAAGAGGATACTTTAAAGTTATCAGGTGTACTATGCCATCGAGTGTTATGTCAACTGGTGCTGTGTAGGGGTAATCAAAATCTGGTACATAAGGGATGATAGAATTATCTTCTTCGGTGAAAACAGATGCGAAAAACGAGTTAAATGCTCTAGGACAGTCAGCATCTGAGTAGGGGGTGTTGTTAATGTCATGTATTGAGATATAATTACTGACGCTGTTCTGACGGATTGTTTTCCGGAACTTGCTTGGATTATTCTTAAGTAGCGCAGGAAGGTCTCTTGAAAAATATTCATTTTTAGCGTCACAAAGGGAGGAACAATATAGGTTTAGGTAGGTTTTATATTTGCCCCACGCGCATGGCGTACATTCGTGCTTTGCATTTCTGTGCAATCGTTTTTTTCTTATTTCTCATGCGTTGAAGCTTTCTTGTAAACCAGAGGTTAGATTTGTCATTTGATAGCGTGACAAGTGGAACATGTTTGCCTACTACAGCATTTCCCAATCAATTTAATCCAAACGCCAGAATATTTAATCTGAGTGCCATTAAATTTAATTCAGGTGCAACACAAATTATTCTAAGCGCCAAAGCGTTTAATCCAAACACCAGCGAATTTAATCCTCATGCATTCTCACACTGGACCCCTCCAACTTAAAACGCTGTCTACAAATCCCAGACGCGTTATTGATCAGTTATTACTGACGAAGCATTAGACACCCAATGAGCAAGTAATAATAACAACTTTTTTAATCATGAAAAATAAGGGCCGGGTATTTATACCACCCACCACATCAACGGAATTACGGGGTGAGCGCGAAGCATATTGCAGATATTCATCTGCGGTGTCCTGCAACTCGCATCATCATGTCACAACCTTTGTTATCCTGATAAGATGAGCGACTCACTCTAAGGTTATGACTAAGATAAACTCCCTGTGATCAGGCGATAGTCAACTCACACGACTTCGCATCACTTGCAACGTCCCACATTCTCAACCAAAGTAATGAGGGGTATGGAACGAGACATGTCGAATGTAATGACGCTATTACTTCGACACACTTTAGCTAGCACATTCACTGTGTTCCTACATGACACTAATACACTGCACAAAGATGTGCAATTCTTCCCGCCTTATAAAATCACGTGACTTTCAGGAAAGGAGAGGCACTTTCGTCACCCAACATCATTGGTATCGGATTTCTCCAGACAATACGGCTGTTATTTGCACACAGCTATTTCGTTGAGTCCACTCTCCAGTCTCACGCGACATGCAGTATAATGCATCACATCAAGTCGCTATTGCAATGTTATTGCTG
This sequence comes from Amblyomma americanum, assembly GCF_052857255.1. Taxonomy (NCBI): domain Eukaryota; kingdom Metazoa; phylum Arthropoda; class Arachnida; order Ixodida; family Ixodidae; genus Amblyomma; species Amblyomma americanum. The sequence continues at coordinate 469,759,696 of NC_135497.1, forward strand.
TCGCTAACTCTAAATGCTTTCACTGCGTGATTACAAGTTGTGTCGTCACAAGGAGCCTACTTTCATCATGACGGGACGTTATGGCAACCCTGCAGGGGGTTGCAAGTGATGCGAAGTCGTGTGAGTTGACTATCGCCTGATCACAGGGAGTTTATCTTAGTCATAACCTTAGAGTGAGTCGCTCATCTTATCAGGATAACAAAGGTGTGACATGATCATGCGAGCTGCAGGACACCGCCGATACATAATTGCAATATGCTTCGCGCTCACCCTGTACTTCGGTTGATGTGGTTGGTGGTATAAATACCCGGGCCCTATTTGTTATGATTAAAAAAAGTTGTTATTACTTGCTCATTGGGTGTCTAATGCTTCGTCAGTAACAACTCATCGATAACGCGTCTGGGATTTGTAGACCGCGTTTTAAGTTTGAGGGGTCTAGTGTGAGAATGCATGAAGATTAAATTCGCGGGCGTTTGGATTAAATGCTTTGGCGCTTGGATAAATTTCGGTGGCACCTGGATTAAATTCAATGGCACTCAGAGAAAATATTCTGGCGTTTGGATTAAATTGAGCGGGCAATACTGTATTTCTGCGAGCTTGTCTTTGAAAAGAATTCAGGTAACTTCTACTGACCTGTCTTCAAAAGAGGGCATCAAGAGTTTATCAAACAACGCTTGAAGTTCATCATTTATTCTATTGTAATCTCCTCTGTTATAGTCGCGAATCCTTTTCCTCGGAATGCCAGTGAACGGGATTGGAATGTTAATTGTCAGTTGAAGTAAATTGTGGTCGCTCAAACTGTCTAAGAATCTTATGTCACACACTGTGTCAGGGGCTGATGTAAAGATGAGGTCTAATGCATTAGAACAACGGGTGGGTTGGGTAACTAGTTGAAGTAGGTTGAAATCTAAAGTCAAATTTGTGAAGCTCGGTGAAGCAGTACAAGGGGATGAAAGCCTTGCCCTGTCGATCTGTGGAAAATTAAATCTTCGAGTAGATAAGTTACATCAACCTGGAACAGCTTAAATGCCCTCCTAAGGCTTAAACGTGGTTTATCTGCAAATGAGTCATTGGAGTTCGGTGCGCGGTAACAGTTGCCCATTAAAAGTTTGATGGAGGAAATAATGCAAGCTGTCCAAATGAACTCAAGATCGGAATCGGTATATATAGGAAATCATGCGAGCGATTTTTTTATTACTGAGAGTACGCCCCCGCCTCGCTTATGAATGCAATAACGCCTGCATATATCATATGAGTTGGAGCCAGAATGAACTTCGCTGTCTTTTATATCAAGATATAGCCATGTTTCGGTGAAAGCTAAAATATCGGAGTCACTGTCTTCGAGAAAAGATGAGGCATGAGCGCTCTTGGATAAGATACTTCGGATATTAGTCAATGATAGTGACAAAGGGGAAGATATGACAGGTGTAGTTTTTTTGTAAATGCGCGTACTATTGCCTCGTATGAGCTACTGATCTAACTGCACGACAGCATCAGTAGCGACATTGTAGATGTACGTTTTTGAGCCCATGCGCAGTTTATCAACTGATAACTTATACTTCAATTTATGCTGCTTTGCGAAATCGTTCAGCTTTGCCCTTGCCTTGCGTGTTGTAAGCGAAAAATCCTCACGGACTGCAAAATCTTTTCCCTTAAGTTTAGGCCCTGATGACACGATAAGTGCTTTGCCCTTAAAAAAGGTCAACTTTGCATTTATTGGTCTCCACTTTTCAGCTATATATTTCTCCAGCCATTGAACCCGCTCAAACGGATGACTGGTAGCGGTAATTTCTTTTCCGTGAAGAAGTTTATTATTTTCTAAGACATTGCCCAGTCTTCATCTGATTCATCTTATATTCCGAAGAATAGACGGCTTGAACGCCGCATCCTATTTTCCATATCGTCACACCTTGACGCAATGGCTGTCAGCTGATTCGAGACGCACACTATGTCGGCATTTTTTCTTCCTCTGTTGAACTACGTGATGCGATGGCTGCTTCTAAGGTCTCTACCTTAGCACTAAGTAGCCGCATTTCGTTTTCAATTTCTGCCCCTTTTTCTTTGGCACCTTTTATCTCCTCCAGTTGGAGAGCACAACAGTCTTCAAGTTTACGGATCGTTTCAAGGGCCTCGGCAAATGTGTCAGCTTCGCCTTTAGACATGGGACCGGGGTTGGATTCGGTTGGTTTATGGGGTTTAACGTCCCAAAGCGACTCAGGCTATGAGAGACGCCGTAGTGAAGGGCTCCGGAAATTTCTACCACCTGGTGTTCTTTACCGTGCACTGACATTGCACAGCACACGGGCCTCTAGGATTTCGCCTCCATCGAAACCCGGGTCTTTCGGGCCAGCAGCCGAGCGCCATAACCACTCAGCCACCGCGGAGGCTGGGGTTGGATTCAACGTCACCAGAGAGCATTAGCAAGATTTTGCACAAGCCGGAAAAAAGACACTAAAAACGGGAACATTCGCTTTAACATGTCTTCAAGAGCAGGTGGGCAAGACACCGCCAAAAGACAGCAATTGTTACTCTTAACACAAGTCGCGTTGTTCAAGTAACTAACCTGCAACATCAAGCAGCGTGAGTGCATCATCCCAGATGCGATGTAGTGCCCAAAGTGTGCGCTTGCTGGGTTGCTCTTATACTGCGCGCCAACCGCCTCGACGCTGGGGTTGTAGATTCGGGTTGCTAGACCAAAGGGTAGCAATCTTCCAGAAGTGGCGCGTTTCGACTGGAATTCGGAAAAACCTGTAGCAGGTACGGTGACGGGAGGTGGCCTGGGTGAAGGAGCCATGAACTGACCATCCAGGTGAGAGTGACCTGCAACACCAAGCAGCGTGAGTGCATCATCTCAGTTGCGATGTCGTGCCCCTACATATTTTTTTTTTCTTTTGGCCCTCCGTATTTTGATGGATTTTTTACTCGTTTTCTGAAAAAGATGGTTTAAAACAGGGTTATGAGCAGTATATATTATATGAGGATTTTCTGGCATGAACATAGATCAGGTCTGACGTAATAAGAGCTCTTCTTAGTGTACCTGGCTGTTTCTTTAAAGGAGAGGCACACAAAAATTTCATTTCAATGGAGGTGCACTGTTCACTGAGTAGATTGGAATTTTGGTACTGCATTGCGAATTTTGCCCACCTACATCAGGAAATACATAAAGGCTCATAACCACTGACGAACAGCTTTACTCATCAGTACTGGCATCATATTAGGTATTATATATATTTATGCCTGCCCCATACTGTATTGTATTAAATATTGGATGTCACATTGGTGCCAATTAACTGCGAGTGCTGAGCGTCAGACACTGCGGAAGGATAAATTCTTACGCTGGTTGCTGTTAGATGCCGTACCTAACAACTTTTTTAGCTGCCGTGGTTTTTTCTATATCTGGCCGCAAAAATGTTTAAGCCAATAATGTTTGTTTTGCTGCACGCTGCAATTTATGGAAGAGCTCAAAGCATCCCTGATTGTTCTGTAATTGAAGAACAGGCATGTGCCTACATTGATGCCTTCTACAGCGTGCGTTATTTTCCATCAAGCTAACCTGGCACTAGTTTATTCTTGGTGTGCCTTCACCTGTTAGTATTAGTCTCACCCCAAGTGGCAAGAAGAAGAGTACATTACCAGAAAGTTTCTACCCTTCAATACAATGACCATCTTTTCAGCATGCGTGTCCAACCACAGACACCACATGGTGATGCCTCTCATTTCTGAACTGTTTAATTTTTTTCATTTCTAAAGCGATAGCTGCTCTAGTCGTATTCAAAGCAGCCAGTGGCAAGCTGCACTCGAACTGATGCTGCACACTCGCGGCACCATCGCGGAACTTTATGAAACTAGCGCAGGCGGTGCAGCCAAATCGAAGAGAACTTGGCTCGCACAAAATACTTGAAATTAAAAATAAATCACCATTTTCAGTCATCACGACAGCTCAAAAATGTTCGCATAAGCCACTCATACCATGACCGCTGCCTACATGACACATTCTAAAACCCGAAATTTGGCGCAGTTTAGTTGATAAATCTTTGCAAAAGCGCACTTTGCTTTCGCCTCAAGATTCAGGCGGAAGCAAAAGTCACATTGTATTCAATCGTGCGAGCAGTCGTTTTATTAAAGTAGTAAACACGCTTGCAAAAACTTCACCTTTAAAGCCTTCGAACAGGTTTTACAAGAGCTGAAAGCGTATTTTGCTTGCTTGCCGCTGCAGCCAAGCATAATGTTGCCAACGCCAGTTGAAAATTCAAAATAGGCTTTTGGGGAAACGAAGTGGCGCAGTATTTGTCTCACATCTTGATGGACGCCTGAACCACACCGTAAGGGAAGGGATAAAGGAGGGACTGAAATAAGAAAGGAAGAAAAATGTGCTGTAGTGGAGGGCCCCGGAATAATGTCGACCGCCTGGGGATTTTGAAGCGAAAAGCTTCAATACGCCAGTCAACAAAGCGCTTCGCGCGAGCTGGCGTATGTCGGAGCACAAAAGACGTCACGCACCGCGCAGGTGGCCGCCGCCGACTCTCTCTCTCTCTCGCTCCATAGTGACTACTTCACATGCGCCACTAGTAGCACTGAGACACAGGTGTTCCCCCGCTCTCTTTCTTATTTCCCTCTCTCCTTTATCCTTTACATTACGGCACGGTAGGGGTGTCCACCGATATATGTTCCATTTCCTTTCCTCAAAAACCAAACAAAACAATTGAGCCAATGGCGTTCATAGAGTTCTTTGGCGTTCATAACTTTGTAAAGGACGTTCATTTTCACGGAAGGAAAGGCGCACACCGGCTCCGTGGCTCAGTGGAGACCTCAATCTCGCTTCCAAATACGTGGCTTGGTGTTCAACTGCAGAAAGCCTGCTTTGATTGCGTTCCGCACACTGGATATGCAGCGCACTCTCCCTACCACCCTGGGAGCTGGCATGCAGCGCTAATGCATTCTGGCCACATCTCGCTCTCTCACCACCCCCACATGTACCAAAACACGAATGAGGCGTCCGCATATCCAGGGAGCCAGTTATGCGCCTTTCCATTACTCAAAGCCATCGCCGTCTACAACATTGTCAACGGCAACTACAATGAACACAGTGAACGCCGAAATCTTTCGCTTAGTATATCCTGGATTATCTGAGCTAATTGACATTAATCTTTTAACGTGCACTGACATCGCACAGCACACGGGCGCCTTTGCGTTTGGCCTCCATCGAAACGCGGCCGGCGCGGCTGGGTTCGAACTTGGGTACTTCGGATCAGTAGCCGAGCGCCCTAAACAATCAGCCACCGCGCCGGGAGCCTAATGACATTGAAAGTAGGTTTTTTGGAGAAAGGAAATGACGCAGTATCTGGTTCACATCTCGGTGCACACCTGAACCACGCCGTTAGCGAAGGGATAAAGGAAGGACTCAATGTGGAAAGGAACCAAGGGGTGCCGTAGTAGAGTGCCCTGGAATAATTTAGACCGCCTGGGGATTTTTAACGTGCACTGACATCGCACAGCACACGACCGCCTTTTCGTTTCCCCTCCATCGAGCCTAATGCTCTAATGCTGTGTTTCTACCGCACAGTATTAGGTTGTAGTGCCGGAAAGGACAACACATAGCAAGCGAAACGGGACAGGCGCATCCCTTTTCTCTTGCCATGCGTTTTCCTTTTCGGCGCTAGAACCCTTTTCTGGATACTTGCAACAACTAGCCCCCCAAAAAGTATTACTCAGTTTAAGAAGGGGTTCGTTGTCCAGATAAGCATCGGTAAGGTCGTCACCAGGGGCACGGGAAGTGAGTGCGCGCACGCCTGCGTCTGCAGCCTCGTTTCCTGGTAGGCCTTGGCAGCCCGGAGTTCAGACTAAGTAGCGTAGCGTAGAAAATCTGTCCTGTGTCGCGTTACGAAGTATTCCACGTGCTGTGAGGGAGACCCAACCAAGCTTGTAATTTCGTCAAGCCCCTCGCGAGTCGGATAGGATACATTGTGCCTGAGGGTGAGAGGCCGCCTGGACGATGGCCACCTCCTCAGCGTGAGTTGCGCTGAGCCAGTCCACCTGTCTTTAATGGTGCATGACTGCCGCCGCGTACCACCCCCTCCTGGAGCCCTGCAGCGGTGCGGGCCAGCGACCTCCGAATGAAAGACGCCGTGTTTCTCGCCATAATCGCGGTTGGCGGCGTCCGCCCGCGCCTGCCGTCGGTCATTGTGGTCTCATTTTCGCAGGAAGGGGTTGAACGTGAATGACGCATCTCCACAATACCGGCGCTCGTGTCCTTTCTTCGGTGTGATAGCTGTGTTGAATGTATATCTTGTCGAAAAGGCGACGACCGAACAAATTCTTCTAAAATTTAAACACGTCGTCAATCACTAAAAAGACTCACCGCAATTACCCGAACCCTCTCAAAGGGCTGGGGAAAGCAAGTCAGCGTCTTCTGCTGAGGCTCTTCAAATATACACTGCTGTGCCCGGCAGTACTGACACACTTCGTCCCCTCCTTTTCTGGCCTCTGCTAATACTGTACGGAGGTGGCTGACATTTACCATATGGTGTGGATATGCCAGAGCAATCCGTCCCTCAGCCCTCCCCCCCCCCCCCCCCAAACCCAACCCGACAGGACTAAGAGCCTACCCTGCTCTGCTGCCACGACCTCCCAGCAAAAGGCCATGGTCCGGCGTACCCGAGCAGCGGAATAGAGTCAAATGAAATCTCGGAATAGGAGCCTCACCTAGTTCTGTGAGGGAGGTGGCACACTAGGGGCCACCTCCGAAACAATTTATCTCTCTGTATATGTAATAAATGATTTTCGCCATCACCACCAGCAGTGTTAAGCACTAAAAATGGCTTTTGTCACCTCGCACATGGCTTCGTTACTTTGCCCGTCTGCGGGTATAAGTTTTTTTTCCTGGTTGCTGTCTCGCCGGGCCCCCGGATCCCATCCCGGCTTCCCCGGAGGTCCCGCCAGCTGAGCCGCTGTCCGGCGCCGCATCTCTGCCGTGGCTGCCCGGGTGAATGGCCCTATCAAGGTAGTCCCTGCTCCAGCTCAGCGCCAGACCAAGGCGCAGTGATTCCCGTTCAGTGTGCCGGAACCTGTTCTGGTCGACACTTTCATCGACACCATCGAGGAGGTTGTTAGAGTCGGGGGCTGCAGTATCTGCAGCACCTTGGTGGCCTTCGTTTCCTGGTTGCAGTATCGCCGATGGCACAGGCTGTTATAAAGATGGTGGCGAGGGGCTCTAGGCTTCTTGTAGGAAAAGAAGTGCCACTGCAGCAGATGGGAGCTCCAGTGGTTTGCGTGACAGTCAACCGTTTAACCCTGAACGACAGCAACGAGAACCTCGCCGCTGCGCTTTCAGCCTACGGGAAAGTACGCTCCGTGACGGAGGTGGACGTCTAGTCGAAGAGTCACGTCCAGAACCGGACGCGGCTGGTAAAGCTCGAGATGACACGGTCGCCGCCTAATTTCCTGGTGTCCGGAATGGGCGTCATGCACGAGTACCGAAGAATGAAGAGGGTCAAATCCTGGTGTGGCGGTGAGGGATACCTCAGCGCTGCGCGCTCGGCGGTGCGGCTGTTACGGCCACATCGCCTCGAGCTACCGCATGGCGTCCAAGCGCAGCGGCGGCGGGCAACCGACGTCGGACTGTATCCTGCCGAGGTCCTATGCGGCGGCTGCCAAGACGCCCCAGGAGCCTGGTGATCAGCCGAGGCAGGTGGAGACTCCTCAGGCGGCTGGCGGTCCTGACGAGCTCGGAAAGGATGCGGTGGGGGACGACAAGTCGTCCAAAATCACGTTTGGGGCCGCCTCCGACGTGGGTTCCTCTGTCACCTTCGACGACGAGTCGCCGAAAGAGGAGTCCGTCGACGGGTCCGACTCGGGGGTGTATACCTCGGAGCCGCCCGAGTCCAAGACAGCCCCGCCCCATCGTCGCAGGCGCACACAGGACAGCACCACCAGCCCGACGTGCGCCGGTCGGCGCTGGCGCCTCACGCCGCCTGCGCCAACCTGGAGTCCCTGATGAACGCCGCGTGTAAACTACGCCCGCCAGGCCCCATCCTCCTGGACAAGGAAGGCCCCTAGTCAGGTGCTACGGTCACAAGGCACCCTGGCACTGCGAAGCCGACACGCCTGAGTGCGGGCCGCGCTGTCAAGGCAGATGGGAAAAAGCGGCAGCTCTCCGCCACATATAGCAGCGCATCTTCCTCGGGCGTCTCCGCGTCCTATGAGAAAGTGCGGAGGGCCGAAGACGGCGCCGAGACGAACTTCTTGGATACCGGCACGTCATCATGATGGCGTAGCTCTCAAGGCTTCTCAGCCGCTCACTCCTTCTCCTGTGCTTGGCTGTGGCGCTGCTTTGTTGGTGCCACTGATAGCCACTGCCTATTGCCCCCGAGTTAACGGCTGCTCCGGCGTTGCCGCGCTGCTGGTGAACGGTGAACTGCGCATGTGTTGGGAGGTGTGCCAGTGCGTGTGTGACTGTGCTTTCGTTGGCATTGCTATGCGCGCTACAAAAACTCTCTCCCAGCCCGCAACTCTCAGCGCCGTCGTGCTGCCGTCACCCTGCTTCCAGATGGAGCCCCGACCCCGAGGTCCGTCTCTAACCCGAGAAGCCCCTAAACGCTGGTGTGTGGTCCCGCACACGGACGTTACCGCATGGACTCTACCGTGAGTCCATAGCCTTTCTTCTTGTTTTGCGGTTTAAGTAGGCCAGATTTTGTCTTACTGTTTTCGTTCCTTTCGTTCCCATTATGTAGGCGGTTTCATTTCGTTAACAGACTAACGATGTTGTGGAGTGGGCGTGGTTTTTCTCACGCCAGCCTACAGAGCACGTGGGCATTGCACTTATGGTGTCGATGGTTGTGTGATCGCAGTGAACGTTTTCCTGAATGGGTGAAGGACTCGTACCGTCAGCGTGTACGCGCCTGTAACGCGTAGTTTGACGAATTTTTTGAGTCCATTGCGTCGCAATTCCTTGATGACGTGCCCCACGTGGTGCTCGCTGACTTCAATTGCGTCCTAGACTCAATGCGTGACATCAGGGGGCCGGGCCAAGGTGCTGCGAATTACTATGGCAAGGAATTAGGCAAGCTAGTACGACAACTTTCCTTGCTAGACGCGTGGGTCGCGCTTCACTGCCACCAGTTCCTGGTCACGCTGTCAGCGGCCAGGGAGCTAATAGGTTTGACGAAGTCTACCTTCCCTGCGCTATGGCTCCGTGCCTGTCTGAGTGCGAGGTAATTCCTTTACTGCAGGGCGTTCGTAGTTTAAGTGACCACAGCCCAGTCGCACCACGGGCCCCCTTACGTGGCGCATGGATGTTGCCGTATTGTGCGATGAGCAGTGCCTTTCGGAAATTTGTGTCGAGTAGTCGACATCGATTGCTGGGGTAAAGGACTTTACTCCATTACCTTGGGACTCGTTGAAGGCCTTCTGGAGAGGCGTTCTCATACGCGCAGGGAAGGTGCGACGCGTTCGCGTTACCTCTGCGCCGAATATTGTTTTACGCCGTCTGCGCATTGTGAGTGAAGGAGGGACTCTCGCGATCGCGGATCTTTGGAGACATTGCGCGCGCGGTATCACCGAACTATGGAGGAGAGAGCTCGCGTTTGAAGCGTATGGCGGTGGTTCGCGTTTACCGCTGGAAGACTCCGCGAACTCTGCTACGCGCGCTCTCTGGGTCGGAAGGGCGCTGGACGGCCACGAATTGACGAGATGCTCCAAAAAAATGTTCCGACTTCGTTGGCATCTTCGTAAATTCAGCGTGTTTTTGGCTCCCACTTTGCGGAACCTTTCGTGTCGCGTGGGCTCGGTGAGCAGAAGGGTTACGAGATGGCGGTCACAGCTCTCTTCCTCGGCTCTCTGGGGAGGCCCGCAACTCGCTTTGCGCTCCGGCCACATGGATGGATGGATGGATGGATGGATGGATGGATGGATGGATGGATGGATGGATGGATGGATGGATGGATGGATGGATGGATGGATGGATGGATGGATGGATGGATACGACTGAACCCTTTAAATCGGGCGGTGTCTCAAGCCATCTAGCCATGACTTATGAAATTTTAATCTTCTCTTGATTTTAGCCACCAATCAGATAACATTCGCTTGGTTACTTCTACCAGCTTAAAAACTACTTTCCCTTCACTGTCCTTTAACCCCAATGCGTTGGATAAATCAGCCAAGCTGCTTTCCACTGTAGGGCGAAGACCTTTAAAGAAAAGTATCAAGTGTTCAGTCGTTTCCTCCTCCTCTCCGAACGCAACGAACAACGTGTCTATGTCGTGGTACCTGACTCTATATGTCTTAGTCCGCAAAACTACCGTCCTGGCCTCAACCAAAAAAAAGCTTCCCCTACAATTATCATAGATATTTTCTTTGGCAATTTCCTGCTTAAAAATCCTGTATGTTCCCAGTGCTCATTTCTTCAGCATTCCTGTTTTCCGCAGAGCCCTCTCTGTTTTTATTAACCGATAATTTCTGATTTTCCTCCTACTGCTGTCCAGATATTTGCTTGTCAATTTTCTAGCTCGCTTTTTCCATTTCGTATCAACATTCCTTATAAACAGGTATCTTAAAACTTCCCTAGCCCACTGCTTTCCCCCCGTTTTTCTCAATCGCTCTTCGAATGCTATCTTACTACTAGCTTCTCAGCTCTCGAACGACGCCCATCTCATACCACCTTGTACCCCCTAATTTGGAGTATTGCCATGTGCTCCCAAAGCTAGCCTCCCTAAGCCACGTTGTTTAATTTCTACCCTGGCTTGAACATCTGGTCTCATGCACTGGATCGCAATACCGAAAGTCAGGTTAGGATCCATCATCATCATCATCATCATCATCATCATCAGCCGTACTACACCCACTGCAGGGCAAAGGCCTCTCCCATGTCTCTCCAATTAACCCTATCCTTTGCCAGCTGCATCCACCCTTTGCCTGCAAACTTCTTAATCTCATCCGCCCATCTAACCTTCTGCCGCCCCCTGCTACGCTTACTTACTGCAGCGATGGCGTAGAGGTAGAACATCCGCCTCGCGTGCAAGAGGACCGGGGTTCAAATCCTGGTGCCGCGCAATTCTCCACCGGGTTTAAAAAAAAAAAAAATCCGCGTGTCGATGGAATTGCATAACCAGGCCTGGAGTGCGGCCTTATCTCGGTGACCAGAACCGACAACGCACTCTCTCACCAGAGCAGGATTTGGCCACCCTGGTGTAGTACTTGGCCACAACCTTCTATGATCAAACCAATTAGGATCCATCACCCCTTTCCAGATCCCTCTTACTACTTCGGACCTATTGCAATTTCACAGTGCCCTATTTTTCATGACAGCTGCATTCCTACTAGCTTTATTCATCACATATTTTTCATGCTCTGTCAGATACTCAGCACCTTTATTTATCCACACCCCCAGATACTTGTACTCATACACTACTTCTAGCGTGAACTCCTGTATCCTATGCTCGCCGACCTCATCATTAAATATCATGACAGTAGATTTTTCCTTACTAAACTTGAAACCTAATCTATCTCCCTCTGTACCACATATGTCTACCAACTTCTGTAAATCTTCCTTGTTGTCAGCCATTAGGTACAGCGCTCCTCGAGGGCGATGAATCAAACAACCGCTCCAGGGCCAGACGGTTGAGTAGCTGGCTTTTACAGCACGTTTTTCGACGTTCTAGGAGGACTGACGCTTTCCGTAGCGAACAGCCTGCTCGAATCCCTGCAGAAACCTGTCTCCTTGCTGTTGAAGGAGGGCATGCAACCATCGTGTCCTGCCTCTTTGAGGTCAATAGCCCTCCTCAACAGTGACTATTGGTTGGTGGCCACGCTTCTAGTCCGATGGATGATGCATCATCTAGAGGAGCTGATAAGGCCGTACTGCAGTTTTTCGCTGCGCCTGGCAGATCCATTTTCGCCTCGCTCACACCCACGAGGGATGTCATCGTTTATGCCTGCGAGAAGCAGGTTAACGGTACGTGTCTTCGTATACTTCGATCAGGCCAAAGCGTTCGATAGCGTAGAGCACTGTTATCTCTGTGCTGTGGTGCGCTGCTTTTATGCTTTTGAAAGTCAGACGACTTTGCTGCCGCCATTCAAAGTTTTCATAGCGGTCTGACAAGCCAGCTCTTGTTGAGCGGTGCTTTCGCCGATGAGTTTTGCGTAAAACGGGGAGTACGGCAGGCCTGCCCGCTTTCGCCGGCACTCTTTGTACTGTCGCTCGACCCACTGTTGCGCAGGATGGTTTTGGATAGGCGGATCCGAGAATAACCTATGGTCAGTTAGCAAATCATTGTAATCTCCGCATAGATTTGGGCCCACAGGCCGAACGGCTGTCCCCTTTCTGCAGGGCGGTGGCCGGCATGAAGGTGGTACTAAACGCCGACCTTCCAGATGACAAGGTTGCTGATACCGCGGCCTCGAGGATCATCGAGATGGTGGCCTGCAGTCGACTAACGCCCGATGAGCAGCGAACGTCAGCCGCTGCGAAATGGATGCGTATGGTAGATAGCCAGATTACCAAAAGAAGGGCTGGATTTTGAGTGGCATAGGCGGTCTGGAGTTCTCCCCACGCGCCAGCGCCTAGCCGCATGGGGAATTGTTCCGAATGAACAGTGCGCAAACTGCGGAGCCCCGAGTCGCTAAGTTATGTATTTCACGCAAGTGTTGCAGCGCGCAACATGTGGTGCTTCGTGCAGCGAAAAGAGCAATAAACTTTTCTTTGCATAGATTTGGTGTAGAGGCGGGCAAACGCACCGCACATAGTTCCCTTAGCCCGTCTTTCATATACTTTATAGGTTATTTGGCTTCTTTGTACAGTGTTTACTGCATTGTTACCTCACACGGTCGCTCGGCCCGCGTTAGACAGGAATAGCCTTTTCTTTGTGCGTGCGTGCGTGCGTGCGTGCGTGTGTGTGTGTGTGTGTGTGTGTGTGTGTGTGTGTGTGTGTGTGTGTGTGTGTGTGTGTGTGTGTGTGTGTGTGTGTGTGTGTGTGTGTGTGTGTGTGCGTGCGTGCGTGCGTGCGCGTGTGTGTGTGTGTGTGTGTGTGTGTGTGTGTGTGTGTGTGTGTGTGTGTGTGTGTGTGTGTGTGTGTGTGTGTGTGTGTGTGTGTGTGTGTGTGTGTGTGTGTGTGTGTGTGGCACCACGCGCGCTAGGCAATATGTTTTTTTATATGTTTTTTTACTTCCTCATCTCGATGGCACTTTGTATTTGACTTGTACCTGAACGTCACCCCTTCGATGTCCGTCTTGAATGTTTGGAAGTCCATAAACTTCTCTTTGTGTACCTGCTGTGCGTTATTCGTCAATTAGGCGGTTATTTGTAGATACCTTCCGTTCGCTGCGAACAGTGTCCTGTCTAAACGGTGCTATGTCGGTAGGCGGGTGATAGGTTAGAGAAGGTCGGAACCATACAGTTTTTAAAATTTAGGTGGAGGGAAAGCTAGGAACGCTGCATTTCAGCCACTATAGACGAGCAAAGCATCATGAGCCGCTGAGAAATATGGTAAGGAATAGTTGGACAATTTGTGAAACACAGAGTGGTGTTAATGAGGTGTGCCATCCTGACTACACTGTTTTCCGTGTGTGCGTGCATGCATGCTGTTGCAGAGAAGAGTACATATATCAGGTGTTCTTCAGGATTGTGTTGGAAATTTCTTATTGTGGTTGGACTATTATTGGCATGCTTTCATGTCAGCCTGGGTCAGAAATGGTTTCGTCAGTGGACAACGTCTCTCTATCTCTCTTAACCGGGTGGGTTTATTACTGCTAAATCTCAGGAGACGCTTGACAGTGTTGTTCCGGAGTAGCTGATGGGTTGTCCATCTACTCATCGAGAGGTCTGTGGCCGTGCCGTGTAGCATTTACTATTAACAAAGCTTTTCCTGAAGTTCTGAACGACACTAACCTGGAAGTTTGCTGGCATATATAAGCCTTTAACATCTCCTTTTTTATTTTTTCGATATGTTGCGTGTTTCGTGGAGTGTTAGGTTTTCCTGTGTAGCTGTTTTAACTGTAATTTATTTTTTTATCCTTGAATTCAGGCAGCATGAAGGCTATACGACCTCAGTCAGCATGCTCGATCAAGCACTGCTCTCTTCAGACTACTGAGGCAAATGCTGATGCCAGTAAGACGTTTGCCAAAACGCCAGCGTTCCCCGGAAGGAAGCTCGAGGAGGCGAGAGCGACAGGGTACAACTACGACCCCAGGACCAGGACTCGACTTCTCCTGCCCTTCTCCCCCCACTCCCCAAAATTTTTGCTGTGACAAGAGTGGCCACGTTGTCAACCCGCCACACGGTGACGTTGCAGGAACACTTCACATAATCAACCACTTTGAAGGAAAACCAAACGCACTTACCGAAAGACACGGGTTCGATCCCGGCCGCGGCGGTCGAAATTCGATGGAGGCGAAATTCTAGAGGCCCGTGTACTGTGCGATGTCAGTGCACGTTAAATAACCACAGGCGGTCGAAATTCCCGGAGACCTTCACTACGGCGTCTCTCATAGCCTGAGTCGGTTTCGGGCGTTCAACCCCCATGAACCATAAACCAAACCAAACGCAGTTACTCTGGTAACTTTGCAGTGTCGCCAGTAAACTCGTAAAAAATGTCACAAGCAGGGAACACTTCACAGCATCCACTATGAGTGGACACAAGGGGCTTGGCATAAAAGCCAGTTGTCAGTATTTACATCCACTCGGTAAGTCCACACAAGTGCGTTGGTAGAAATGGCATTATGAAGACCGCAGCGCTGGGGAGCACGGTCTGGGGAACACGGACACCAAATGCGCTATTCAAGTACTGCCTCCTTTGTGTTGTCAGTGTTGCCCAGCGCTGCAGTCTTCATAATGAACAACCAACTTGCCCAATCAGGTATCCTCATCAAGAAATGCCGGTTGTCAACTTTTCCTAAGTCTAAAGAAGCAGTAAAATGGGCCCAAATGTGATTTCCTAACATATGGGCCTTTAAGCAGGAGTGAAATATGAATGCTTCACACTGTGTAGTAGAAGCCTGTTGAACCTAAATCATTTTAGCCAAAAAAAGTCAGTGATGCAGAAAGGGCATATGGCGGCTGTGTTGACTCGTGTGCAAACTGCACGAGCTTTGTAAACTGATGTGGTAGGTAGATACCACGGTTTGTCTCGGTGACACGGCAGGCAGTTTCTCTGATCCGTAATCCAACATACTTTTTATGCATCACCCTTGTCAGGGTGATCACATGGTGCGGATCCTCAGCATGGTGTGCATATTCTTGCAGTATGGGCTTGTGATGCTGCAAAAATTTTCTGAATTTGTGCACAAATTGTCTGAAGAACACGATTTGCGCACCCAGCTATCTGAGCCCAGTCCCTAATTTTCAGTGTTTCTTCACAGTCTGAGTACTTTTAGATCTTTTCTGACTTGTGCATTTGCTGTGCGATGACTAGGGGCTCCCCAATCACTGGGAGAAGCACGTCGAGCGATCCTCTCGGCGCTCGGCGCCGTACCCGCACCGACCTGGAACTTCACCGCCGGCTGGGCTTGATGCTGCACCCATGGTAGCAGTGGCAACCGCTGCTCCAGTGGCGACTGTAGCTCCAGCCGCAGACCAAGGCACAGAAAACAAGAGACTGCGGGAAGAACATGACATATGGTGTTCCGTGCACTCCCTGGTAGTGGTGCAACAAGCTGCGCGTTCCACTCAAAGGCGAAGCTTAAGTGTCCTCCAATTTTTATGCGAAGCATAATAGGGACACTACTTAGCTCAACCATAGCCCAGCCTGGCGCGGCTGCGACCACCATTGACCTTTAATGACACGCTTGGTGTGACGTCATAGCCTAACTCCTGCTCCTCCCGCTAGGGGCGCTGCAGCCGAGCATGTGGTCTGACGTCAAGCCAGCTGTGGAGAAACGGGGCACAACTCGCGCGGTCGCCGCGCGGCCGCGACCACCAAGGTTAACTCCCGCTCCTCCCGCTCCTCCCGCTAGGGGGCGATTGTCGTCGCGGCATTATATATAAGAGCCCCGCTCCTCACGCCGAGGCAGTCATACAGCTAGATGCCGCCTACAGGCAGGGAAGCTCGGCGGAATGAAAAGCGTAAGCTACAGCGAGCCACCGAGACTGATGAAGAACGAGAACTACTCGCCAAGCGTCGTGCCCAGTATGCAGCAGCTCGATGACAACGTTGACGTTGACAAATCTAGTATGCTTCGCATCCTAGGCTTAACCTTAGCTAAGCCAGGCCATTTTGTTATTTTCATTTGCCCTACGGCGCGGTTCGGGTGTCCATCGAAATATGTGAGACAGGCGTGATTGCCTTTCCTTAAATTGTCCCACGGGAAACGCGTCGCGCCGAACGGGCGATGGTGTTCCGTGGACGCCTAGGCTACTACTACCAGTACTCCTTGGCAACGCTGCAACACGCTGTCGCGTCCCACTCTTAAAAACGATGCTTAAGCGTCCTTTTTTTATTTTTTTATTTTCGTTTCATTTTCGGTTACTTTTTGTTTGTTTTTGTTTTAGTTTTTGGTTTACTTATTGGTTTTAGTTATTGGTTTACTATTTTTATTTTTAAATTCTGGTTTATTTCATTACATATACGTTACTTAGAGAACTGATGCTTAATCAACTTTCACATTTTGTTTTATTTACCACACAACCTATGATTGACAGTTCTTGCGGAGAACTTACTTCCAAAACTTACGTCTAAAACTTCCGTCTACAGCTTCCGTCTTAAATTTCCATCTATAGCTTCCGTCTAGAACTTCCGTCTATAGCTTCCGTCTGCAACTTTCGTCACGCCACTTATGAGCCAAGAAAGGCTTACGCCATAAAAAGAGCAACAGCAGCGGGGCGGCGGCCGCCCCGGCGCGAAAAGATAAGAACAGGTTCTTGGCTTGAAGGATAGCTCGCGACAATTGTTCCAACCCAGTGACCGAGTGATACAGCTTTTGTGGATAGGAAAGGATAGGAAATGTTTTAATGTCCAACTGAAAGAGGGTAGCCAGGGGGCTAACCGCTTAGACGACGGCCGAAAGGTCTTTTCTTTCGGCGGCGGCTTCGCCCAGTCGGACGAGTTGAAGCTGACTCGGCGAGTCGAAGATGTTGTTGTTCGCCTATCAAAAGATGGCACATACCCACACTGAGGGATCGGCCAAGAATAGGGTGCCTATTCACCTGAACGCAGTTAATAAAAAGGAAAAGCAGGTGGGGGCGCAACACCGGTGAATTCTTCGTCATGAACAGAAAAGGGATGAGAGTTTTGATTTCATAATTATAAGAATAATAATAAGGAGAGTTATTAAGTATTAATGAATAAGTCAAATTGAAATAATTGATAGAAATGAAAAGTTTGGAACACTTAGCAAGGCAGTCGGTGAGATTCTATCAGGAAACATAGAACAGCGGTACAAACAGATCTGTGGCTGAACCCAAATGTGGTGGCGCCAAATGATAGCAAGAGCGGGCTGCTCAAACTAGGGCCAAGATTATGCAAGAGCTCCTCCAGCAACCTTTTCTTCAGAGAGTTGAATCGGCGACAATAAAGCCAAAAATGTTGTATAGATTCAGGCTCAGGGCAAAATGCACAAAGGGGAGAGCACCAAACCCGACTTGTGTAAATAGAAATTTAGAGGGGGGATGCGGCAGCGCAGCCTCGTCAGTGATACTTCAAGCTGCCGAGAGCAACAAATTTTCCTGTTGCAATGATATTTAAGGTGCTCATAATCCGCCGATGTTAAAAGTGTTGTGTCTTGCGTGCTTAAAAACGCACGTCGCCGAAATCTAGATGCTGTAATATAGGCTGTAGCCGGGATGATTGGCAATACGGGGCCGCTGAGGGAAGCCTTTGCGAGATTGTCAGCAATCTCATTCACTGTCACACTGCTGTGACCGGGAACTCATATTAAATGAACAAGGCTCAAATGCGGAGGAAGTAGGGACAAGAAAGTTGTTAAAATGGGACTGCCAACATGTGCAGCGACGGACGAACACAAAGATAAAGAATCAGTAATTACTGCAACAGCTGTAATAGAGGGGTCTAGCTTGCGTAGAGCAAGTACAACTGCTAGAAACTCTGCGTGAAAAATAAGGGTGAAATCTGGAAGGCGCAGTGAAAAGGACCTGTCTAAATGCGAGCAAAATATTCCCACACCTGCTTTTTCATTGCATTGCGATGCGTCAGTGGCTATTGCTATATCTGTGGGTAGGGTCCTCAGATGAGCTTCTAGAAGACCATTTAGAATACTCGGTGGCAAAAGTTTTGAATTTTTTGGGAATATGTCGTCGAAAACAATGTGAATAGCGGGCTCATCGCGAAGCGCAGGAAGGATATCATAAATGTTTACATCTAAAGGCCGAAGTAATCTTTGCACAAACACTACCTGAGGGGAATTGAAACGAGACCAGGGGACATCAAAAAAGGAGGTCGGCTGACCACAGAAAATGCTTTGGGAACGGTGGAAATGGGATATATAGATCCTGAGGTATGTTTGCACAGTTAAAAATTGAAATCGTGATAAGAGTGGCGGAATGCGGGCTTCAAGGTACAGCACATTGATAGCCACATATTTTGGAAGGCCGAGGCACATGTGAAGTGCTTCCCTCTCTAAAAGGACGAGAGGACGAAGTTTATATGTAGCCGAGCATGAAAACAACACTGATCCAAATTCTAAAAATGGCCTGACATACACAGTGTAGATCATTAATAACGCATCTCTGTGCATGCCGTACCGGTGATGACATAATCTCCGTAACATGCCCACAGCACGAGCCCCTTTCGCCGCGACATGGTCAATGTGAGGTCGCCAGGTGAGTTCGTTGTCATAAATTACCCCTAGGTATTTTAGGGATTGAACCTGCGGTATTATTTATAACTGGCAAGTGAGAGAGACCACTACAGGAGTGTATAGAGGGAAAACAAGGGTGGCGCACTTGCCAACATTTAAATTCAGGTGTAATGCGCTCAACCAGTGCTCAAGTGTATTCAAATATGACTGCAACAGACCATACAGGGAATGTATATCCGACGTAGCCGCAAGACACGCAATGTCGTCCGCATAGACGTAAGTGCGTATATGGCGGAGGAGAGGAATTGAGCTCAACAGAATATTAAAGAGCACAAGAGAAAGAACAGCTCCTTGCGGTACACCTTGCGTTTGTCTGTACCTCACTGAATGAACACCGTTATGGACGCAAAGAAATTCCTTGTTATAAGGAAATGCAGATATCCATGCAACTATATGATCTGGAAATTGAAGAGACTGTAGCCTATGTATCAGGATGGAGTGTTCTACACTGTCGTAAGCTTTGACGACGTCTAACGTAACCAAAGCCGCGACCAGGCGTTGACGACGAGCAAGGAGAATTCTGCTCTCAAGATCGGCATGTACATTCCATATCGAACACCGTGGCCGGAAACCGAGTTGGCACGGGCTGAGTATAGTTTTGCGGTTCACAATAGCTGACACCCGAATTAGTAACACCCTTTCTATCAACTTTACCACGTTTGATGTTAAAGAAATTGGCCTAACATTATCCAATTCATAGCCTCCACCCTGATTTTTAAGTAAAGGGAGCACCTTGGAAAGCTTCCACTCAGAAGGTAACCAAGCGTGTTTGAGAGAGTAGTTTATTAGGTGAAATAAGGAAGTCGAAGATAACTAGTAAGGTCTGCCATTGGTCTTTTTTCTTTTTACCTCGTCCCTTCCGGGGGGGATGAGGACATTCCCATAGTGTGTGGTCCATTTTGGGCCTTAGTTAGCAGTTTGCGCATTTTTGTGAAAATTGCCCTGGGTACATCAGACCCCAAAGAGCAGGGTTTGGAAAGGTGCAAGTTTGTAACCGGCGCCAGTTGATGGCTTGGTATCTGGTCAAGGATCGATCCGCTGGAGGAAGTCTAGCTCGTTGCACAAACGATAGCGCTGTGTAATTTCTCTGTATGGCACCATGCGGTCCCTTTGTGCGAAGACCAACTCGCTCCGATCCGCTCTGAAGGAAAAGCCTCGGGCGAACTCGTGGGCCGTCTCATTACCGGACAGCGATGCGTTCGCTGTTGTCCAGACTAGGGTAATTTTCCGGTCTATAACATGACGGCTTAGAACTGTATTCGTTAGAGGGGAGACCCGGCCCCTGCTGAAA
The DNA here is from genome assembly GCF_052857255.1 of Amblyomma americanum. Lineage (NCBI taxonomy): Eukaryota > Metazoa > Arthropoda > Arachnida > Ixodida > Ixodidae > Amblyomma > Amblyomma americanum. Next base: position 469,779,789 of record NC_135497.1, read on the forward strand.
TTTAGTATGGTATCTTTGGAGTCACTGATGATGTACCTGGCTTTTCTTCCTACACAGGCAAGTGCTATGGCAGCTTCCTCGCAGTATCTGGGTTACCCGAGAGTATGGAGGCAATTATTTTGAGTTGTTTATTATTGACGACCGCGAGGGTCATCGTGTTCTTACCAACCAGCGTTCGAAGGCACGTCTTTGTTTCATTCTTCAGTGCGCAACCTGCGTCGAGGTCAAATGCATACGATGACACATTAATGCTTTCGCCTTCATAGAATGTAAACATTTTTTTAGAAGAAACACTTTCCGAGTCAATGTGGTCTGTGTAGCCACAGCCTTGAAAGCTATTCCTGAGTGAACAATAAATTTCTTTCAATTCACTTTGATTTTAGGGCAGTGCCCGGTTTCATTACAAAATTGATGTAGCACTTAAAGGGAAAGTTACATATGAAAGGAAAAACCCCCAGTTTATTTTTATAATATCTGAATATAAACCCTTGATTTGCTGATGCACGTCAGGAACTTTTGTGCGCTGGTGAAGGTAGCATGCTTTACGAAACTGCTTGGGAAGTAGATTATTTCGCAGCCAGGAGAGGTGAAATTATGAACAGAAGCGCTTTTGTGCGCTGATTACAATAGCGTAACTTACCAAGTAGGTCTTGAAGTGGAACATTTAGCATACCGTTTCTTTCAAACAAAGAAATGAAGTGAGAAGGCGGACCTCTGTAAAGAGAGAATTACAGAATACGTCCAGCCTTCCTACTTGCTTAAGGACACATCCTGCACGACGAACCAACACCTCAACTTTTCCATCACGATCAGTTCAGTTTCAGCTTAGTTTTAGTTCAGATTCGGTTCAGTTTCTGTTCAGTTTGTTTATTTTTTTCTTGCTACAGAGAGCAGTGGGCCCGGCCCAGCTCACAAAGCTATACTAAGGCCCAGCAGCATATCTAAACTGCCTCTTTGGAGTTCAAATAACACCGTTCTCGCGCTCTCAACACTGGCAGTCCACCATTGCGCAATATTAATTCAAGCAATTAACTACTTACCCCTAAAATAGAGGAGACACAAAAGCTTTTTTTTCAAAGCGCAACGAACTTGCAGCTGCAGCAGCTGCCACCCAGGCGATGGTCAATGAGAAAAAAACTCTTATCGATATAGACTATACCTCTGACAAAGACTGCAATATCAAACTTACAGAACTCCTGAATTTGACGCAGAAGTCGAATTCTTCGAGTTATTTAACCACCTTCTGCATGCACTCATTCCCCAGATGGCCTCCCCTGCAATGAAACGGCGTTGCTCTTTTGTAGCTGTTTTGAAGTGCGGTTGTTTTCTGTAAACGTACATTGTCTTCGCTGCTGCAGCATGATAGCGTTTGTCTGTCTGAAAATAGTGAATTTTTATGGCGCAAGGACATCTGCAGCCAAAGAGCGCCATTGCACAAGATATTTTCGTTTCATCAAAGTGGGGTCAAATACGCTTTTCCCAAGAATTTCACCCTTAATAAGCCGAACAGCAGGCGAGGAGAAGCTTGTACACGTTGCATCACCGGTAAATACGCGGTGGCACTGGGGATCGTACCCCGCCCCTCCCAGGTGCGATGATTTATCTGTCTACTGGGCAACACTGGTAACCGCAGCGTTGGACCGCTGTAGAAAAAGCAGAATAAGTTTTCGCTGGTCGAACAGGTTATATCTATTCGAGATGTTCGGGTTTCTGAGTAAGGTGATGGAGGGTTTTAAGTTTCGTTTTGTAGCCGGTTTTAGGAGGTGTATAGCCTATTTACAAAATATTGCGTCGTTTTTGAGTGTGGTCACTTTCTTAATAAAGAGTAAAGTTTTGTGTCTTATCTCTTATTATAGAGCGGCGAACCGTATGAATTAACCATGTGATGACAGCCGCCGCGGTTGCTCAGTGCTTATGGTGGTCGGCGGCTGACCCGCAAAACGCAGGTTCGATTACGGCCACGGCAGTTGCATTTCGATGCTAGAGGCCCGTGTACTGTCCGTCGTTAGTGCACGTCAAAGAACACCAGCAAGGCCGTAATTGCCTGAGCGATTTACTACGGCTTCCTTGATTGTCTGAGTCGCTTTGGGCCGTTAACCCTCATACACCAAACCAAAACAAACCAAACAAAACAGCTTGATAAAATCCACTAAGTCGATGGTTAAAGTTGAAAGCGCAAAAAATTTTCCAGTGGATGCTTTCAATGTTAGTCCTTAATTTGCCGCTGAAGCAACGCAACTTTGAGCGCCACTCTTGTTAGTATGCTTTACGAAGGTGATATGGAAAAAAATATCGATTAGCCCAGCGAATTCTTGATATACAATGCGAAAGCGAGATTAGGTCTCCACTCAACCACGGAGCCGGTTGTGCGCCTTTCTTTTCGTGAAAATGAGCGGTCCTTGCAAAGTTGTTAACGCCAATAAACTCTATGAACGCTGTCGGATAACTTATTTTGTTTGGTTTTTGAAGAAAGGAATTGCCACAGTAAGCGCCTCACATATCTTGGTGGAGGGCAAGAGGATAGAGAAAACTGACAACTGAAAGTTGGATTTTGAAGAATGAAGGCAAAACGTTAAGGCGCCCGTGTGCTGTGCGATGTCAGTGCTCGTTAGATACCTAGGTGGTCGAAATTATTCCGGAGCCCTTGTCACGGATCTCCCCGGAGAACACTCGGACAGAAAGAATGGACTAGGCGACAGGTGTACTCACACAAACGCACATTTAATACACCCTATGTGACACACACTAGAACACAAAACTAACAAAACTAACACAAAACACAAACACTATAAATACACATATATATCATATATCAGTGACGTCACCAATTAATCAGCAATTGAATAGATCAGCAACGTCACCAATCAGTCATCAATTCGGTATACTAATGACGTAACAAATCAATCTCCACTTCTGTATACTAATGACGTCACCAATAAATCACTTATATCGATTTATTATGGTGGTCGCCAACTTCAATTCCTCGGACTTAGAAAACTTCATGCCGAAGGGAGGTCGTAGTAGACCCCAAGAAATCAAGAAAGTAGAGCTAGCGTTCTTAAAAAAGAAAAGAAATGACAATGTAACTATCTCACTTCTCGGAGACCACCTAAACCGCCCCGCATTTCGATGGAGGCGATATGCAGAAGGAGCTCGTTGGTGGTGGTGGTGAAAACTTTAATGGACACACGGGAGTTTAGGACACGCAGGTCCTTGTGCCCCCGCACAACCCCACTGCACTCAAACGTTCATGTCCCGGAGGCTCATGACGCTGGCTGCCCGGCCTGTGGCGATGGCTTGCTTGGCCGGGTCCTCGGAGCGCTGTAGGATCTCCCAAGCCTCCCAAGTGGTAAAGTGCTCCAAGCCCTGCGGGAGAGGATCCGACGGGCAGAGGAAAAGGATATGATCGAGAGTGGCTTTGGGGTGCTGGCAGAGGGTACAAGAGGGGTTTGCGTGGACTTGGTGATAGCGCGGGCGTATAGAAGGGGAGGGTAAGGTGCATGTTTGGAGCCACCTCTAAATTGTCTGGTGATAATTGTCGAGGGAGGGCTGGGGTGGGTGTAAAGCCGACGCTCGGCTTAGCAGGCCTCCGTCAGATCACTAAACGAATGCATGCGCTCCCGTGAGAACCCTAGACCGGAGGCCGCTGGTGCCCGGATGAGAAAAATTCAGGCTAAAGAGTTGGCAGCCTCGTTTCCCGGATTCCCGGAGGGGGCAGGCACCCACGTGAGATCCATGAGGCGGGGCGGGTGTGCGGCGAAGGAGTTGAGTATGCAAAATGCCGGGACGTGAACTCTCCCACAAGCAAAATTTAGTATGGCAGTTTTAGTCTGATAGTGGATACTGGGCCTCCGTTCGCGTAAAGGCTAGGGCAATGGTGGCCTCTTCAACCTCCTCCGAAGTGGCAGTGGGGGACATTTGAAGGTAGGCAATAGGTTGCAGGCAGGGGTTCGTGATGGCTACAACCGCGTCCTCGCCTGCGCATGCGGCATCCACGCACAACGCATCCGGTTCCATGTCATAGTATTTGTGGAGCGCCAGTGCGCGACCTCTGCGGTGGGGTTCGTGGTAGGTGGGGTGCATGTTTTTGAGGAGAGGTTTATTCATGTGCGTTGTGTCTGCATGTTAATAATCCTTGGGCGGTGGAAATTATTCCCGAACCCTTTACTATGGCACATCTTCATCTATTATCTATGTGATTCCCACCTTCATCCCTCCGCGGCGGACTCATCGTATTATTGTTTTTTGAGCAAAATGCCACAGAAACTGTCGTGGTCAAAGTAATATAAATGTTATAATGATATTAATTGGTTTTCGGGAAAGGAAATGGCGCAGTATCTGTCTCATGTATCGTTAGACGCCTGAACCGCGCCGTAAGGGACGGGATGAAGGAGGCAGTGAAAGAAGAAAGATGTGAGTTAGTGGACGACTCCGGAATAATTTCGACCACCTGGGGATCTTTAACGTTCACTGACATCGCACAGCACACGGACGCCTTAGCGTTTTGCCTCCATAAAAACGCAGCCGCCGCAATTGAGTTCGAACCCGGGAACTCCGGATCAGTAGCCGAGCGCTCTAACCACTGAGCCACCGCGACGGGTGGTCAAAGTGGTGGTGGTAGTGGTTTTTTATTAATATAACAGTAAAAAGGAAGCAAATGTTTTTTGCTAGCCCCGGCATCTGCCATCAATACTGAAGCACCTGAGCTGGGGAAGCGGAAATAAAGGATAGCTGGAAAAATGGAGAAATTAAATGAAAGAGGTTAGGGGGCAAGAAGAGAGGATAGGGGGAGAAGTAATATATACAATCTATTTACACAATAAGAAATGTGTACATGTTGTGCGTCTGATTAGCTGCTTTTAGAGGAATTAAAACACACGCGCACAGCACTGTGTTGGAAAAACTGGAGTGGGGCATCCAGTTATTAATCGTTCAAGGTAGAACTCGCGGAGCGTTCGGTCACTGCGTGTAACTACCGACGAAGAACAGACGGGACGTCAAGTCCGTGTGTTAGAGGAATGCACACAGGCTCACCAAAGATCGCTCACGAGTACGCGCACTGCCCTGCGGCCACAATAACGTCTTGATGGAGTCTGGTAGTATGCCCTGCGCCCTATAGGCACCAAGCATATCGCGACGAGCATCGGCGAACGCGGCACAATGAAGGATCAGGTGTTCTAGTGTTTCCACTGCCCCGTATTCGTCACACATCACTCGTCGCGATTCCGTGACGCTCCCGTCGTTGCCCGGGCCACACGCAGCCAATGAGCGCGCGGGGGATCGTTACACGTTGTGACCGTGTAAGTGCGCGACAACCTGTGATATGGTCGTAGATGGTCGTGGATGGCCGCACGCACGTCCTCCAGCGCAAGGGGCAGATCCCTGGCAGCTAATTGCTGTGCAGTGGTCGCGAGGTCGTCAGTTTCTTCGTTGCCGGCGATGCCGCAGTGACCGGGCACCCCGTGTGCACGCACGGCGCAACCTCTCTGCGCGAGGCGCTCGATGCGCGAGCGAATTCCCCGCACTAGTGGGGTACCGCGGCCGTTGGATTGCAGGCGGCTGAGGGCGGCGCAGGAGTCCTACAGTAGAGCACTCCTGGGCGCAGGAGGGCCGATGGTGAGCAGCAGGTCCAGCCCGAGCAGGACCCCCATCAACTCGAGAGGAACGCAGCCGCCGCCGCGAGAGGACGTCAGTGCAGCGGCTCCACCAATTTTTGGCTGGAGCCACGGATCTTCGACCGCAACCCCGTCAACACAGCCACGTTTGGCTTCACGAAGTCGACAGCTACCTGTGCATACCTCTCGCACATAGGTGGGTCAAAATTTAGGCCTTTTAGGGCCGATCTTCACTTGGGCATCGTGGCGGCGGCGCTAGGCCTAACGCCTACGCCGGCGGCCGGCCGGGAGTGAGTCGCCCACCCGCGGCAAGATGATTTCGCCAAACCTACAACTTGGCTACGACCCGGACGCCATGGCCTGGTCCGAGATTCCAGCAAATCCAGCGCCTGATAGCCCGGACTCTGCGCCCATCAAGAACTTGAAGTTATTCAAGCTAGTGGAACGCCGCTCCCGCAAGCGGAACGCTAACTCCAAGAAAGCGGACGCCACGTCGCCAGGCCGCTCAACACGACACAACGCTGCTGCACGCGCTGCAGCGCTTCACGGTGGGCCCCAGGAACCTGCTTGGAAACCAAAGCCGCTTCCGCGGCTTCATCCCGAAGACATCGTTATCATCCTGAAGCCCCGGGTGACCGTCGCTCTGAAGGATGTCTTTCAACATGGTGAGCTGGGAGCAGCGTTCGCGGCCTACCTGGGCACCAAGGCCGCAGCATCGTTCAGCCTGCTCCCCACATGGGAGCAAAACCTGATCGTGGCAGGCACCCGAGAGCCGCACGTCGCAGACAAGCTACTGCGCGACTTCGAACTAACAACACCGAAAGGCCAGCTCCCTATGTACGGCCACTTGAAGCTCACTGGTGACGTGTGCTGCGGCGTCATCACCGTGGCCAAGCACGAGACCAGTGAGTCCCTGCAAAACAAGATCCAGTGGCGTGCTGGAGAGCTTGCCGATATCCGCAAGCTTGGAACATCAGACGTCGCGGCGCTCACCTTCGTGGGCAAGGTGGTGCCGCGATACGTTCATTACAACTCAGAAGTCACCCTTGTACGTGCATATAAGAAAACGATCCCGGCCTGCGTGTGGTGCGGTACTGTGGGACACTGAGCGGACACATGCCCCTGCCCGGATCAAAATTGTGGCCTTTGTGGCCGTGCGGTGGCGACCGTCGACGGGGTGAAGACACCGCATGAGTGCACTTCGTCCTGTGCAGTCTGTGGGCAAGCCCACGCCACCAACTCTCGGGATTGGCAATGGTTGCGGGCCGTGTTCTCTAGGAGCACTGAGCGGCGTTCCACGGAGGCTAGAAATTTCCTGGGGTAGCCGCAAGTCGTCAACTCGCAAGTCGCCATCCCCTATGTGCCTGGTGTAAGCGAAGCACTGGGACGTGTGTTGCGCTCGTACGACGTGCACGTTGCCCACGTTCCCACCCACAAGTTACGGCACGAGCTTGTGAATGTGAAGGAAAAGCTGGAAAAGGAAAAATTTCCGGGCGTGGTGTACCGGATCCCTTGTGCTGAGAGCGATTATGTATACATAGGCGAAAGCGGGAATTTTCGAAGGCGCTTGAAAGAGCACAAGAAGGACGTAGAAAACCAAAAAGTAGTTGCCAACGCTCTTGCGGAGCATGCCGTATCAGCAGGACATCGTATCTGCTGGAATGAGGCCTCTATTATCGCCAAAGAAAGAAACGGGCTTACACGCCAATATGTTGAGTCGCTGGCGATACAAACGACTAAAAAACACTTAATCGCAATGACGGCAATCTCCCGCTAGTGTATGCAAGATGCATCGGACGATTATTGAAACGTATTTAAGAGCCGGGTTTTTTAGTAAAGCCTTCAGTGAACAAGGCTGCCGTAAGGAAGTCGAAACGTGGTTTATTGACACAAGCCTTTGGTCGGCGATTCATGTATTTTTGTTTTCCTATGACGCTACTACCCGACCAGACGAGATTTCGTCCAACCTTAGACTTCATCCAGGTACGACGGTCGTATGGCCAGCCTTTCATAACTCAAGTCCGCCAGTACGTTTCAATGACCGTCCGACTATCTTCATTTAGGGACCATTTAGATTTAAACCTCGCCTGCAAGGCCAGAAACCTAATCCCCAGATCGCTCCGCTTGCTGCGACCCGTCGACTCCGCTTTTGGACACAGCGTCATAGCAAGAGCAGAACGTCAGTTACTGCAGGCCAGGATCCTAAACTGCAAAGACATAATCAGGTGCCTTCAAAATCAACTCTTCTTTGCTCGTCGCCGCCTCGAGTACATATGCACAAACGAGTTCGCGAGCATCCAGCTGCATACCAACTACAAAGCTAGCCTTCAGTCTCAACAACGACAAGCGGCTCACAAGAACAAGATGGTGAGACTGATGCCTGCCACGAGGAAGCCAGCTTTGCTAGTCGCCCAGTCAGCACGAGCTCCACAGTCCACAATCTGTCTACCTACAAGCCTACCCAATCCGAGCTAGCAGTTCTTGAGCTTGGATTAAACTTCAACGCTGGGTCTGCTCCGGACGCAAGAAAGGTAATTTGCGCTGTTGAACGTGCAGTGATGAAAGTTGAGGGCGGCCGCCGCGATGAAGCTCGAACTCGAGTTGTGAGCATCCTTGCCAAACGGCCGACCCGACAGGCCTCTCACATGCTTCCTGAGGAGCGCAACGCAATAAGAAGCCTGCGCAGAAACCGGGAAATTGTTATCCTTCCCGCCGACAAGGCCAATGCTACCGTCATCTTGAACAGCACCGACTACGACAAAAAAATGATGGAACTCCTCAAAAGACAAGAGCACGTACATCGCACTGAAGAAGGACCCTATCCTGAAGGTAGAACGAGAGCTGCAAAAGCATCTTGCCTATGTGTTTCGCTTCGTACCTCCTCAGCACAAGGCACTCTACTACCGAATCCTTTGTCACAATGGGTCTGCTCCTGCTTTATACGGCCTTCCGAAAATCCACAAGGAGGGCGTCCCTATGCGACCGAGAGTGGATTTTACCCGTTCGCCCCTATGCCAGCTGTCGGGCTACCTTCACCGTGTCTTCGCGCCGCTAGTAGGAAAAGGACCCACATTCATACGCAACTCGTTTGACTTCACTGAAAAAGTGCGTGACGCCGTGGTGGAGGATGACGACATCATTGTGTCTTTTGACGTTACGTCGCTCTTCACCAGCGTCCCAGTCGATCTAGCGGTAGATGTTTGCGCGGCTGCCCTCCAAAATGACGAGAAGCTCAGCGAAAGAACACCCCTTGAGGCACAGGACCTGTTACGGTTGTTGAAGTTTTGCCTCAAAAACACGTACTTCGTTTTTCGAGGTTCGTTCTACAAGCAGGTGCACGGAACTGCAATGGGCGCTTCCATTTCTGTCACGGCCGCCAATCTTACCATGGAAGCCATCGAAAACCGGGCTCTGGCCTCCTTCCATCCCCGACCTAATGTGTTCCTGTGGTACATCGACGACTGTTTTTGTATAGTCAAGAAGGACGCACTTGCCGCGTTCACCAGGCACATTAACAGCATGGAAAAGGCCATACAGTTCACTGTCGAGGAGGAGGTTGGCAACCAACTACCATTCTTGGACGTGTTAGTGGAGGGAGTGGGCCATAACCTCTCATTTCGAGTGTTTAGGAAGTCGACCCACACGGGCAGATGCCTACATTTTAACTCAGTGAACCCGGCCTGCCACAAACGTGCTGTTGCGGCTTCACTCATCGAAAGGTCGAGAAAAATTTGCTCACGAGATCAAGACCATGCCTCGGACCTGGTGCAAGTGCGCCGTGAGTTGACGACTTGCGGCTACCCCAGGAAAGTTCTAGCCTCCGTGGAACGCCGCTCAGTCCTCCTAGAGAACACGGCCCGCCACCATTGCCAATCACATGCCGCCATCCCCTATGTGCCTGGTGTAAGCGAAGCACTGAGACGTGTGCTGCGCTCGTACGACGTGCACGTTGCCCACGTTCCCACCCACAAGTTACGGCACGAACTTGTGAATGTGAAGGAAAAGAAGGAAAAGGAAAAATTTCCGGGCGTGGTGTACCGGATCCCTTGTGCTGAGTGCGATTATGTATACATAGGCGAAAGCGGGAATTTTCGAAGGCGCCTGAAAGAGCACAAGAAGGACGTAGAAAACCAAAAAGTAGTTGCCAACGCTCTTGCGGAGCATGCCGTATCAGCAGGACATCGTATCTGCTGGAATGAGGCCTCTAGTATCGCCAAAGAAAGAAACGGGCTTACACGCCAATATCTTGAGTCGCTGGCGATACAAACGACTAAAAAAACATTTAATCGCAATGACGGCAATCTCCCGCCAGTGTACGCAAGATGCCTCGGACGATTATTGAAACGTATTTAAGAGCTGGGTTTTTTAGTAAAGCCTTCAGTGAACAAGGCTTCCGTAAGGAAGCCGAAACGTCGTTTATTGACACAAGCCTTTGGTCGGCGATTCATGTATTTTTGTTTTCCTATGACGCTACTCTCTGGCCAGACGAGATTTCGTCCAACCTTAGACTTCACTTGATAATACACCAATTTCCGCGCAAGGCTACACAGCATGGTCCCAACAGCTGCTGGCACACCTTTCCTCGCATGAAACACACATCCAGCTCTCAGAGGCGGTCACGGACGTGGATAACCACCTTCTACACCTCTGGGAAGCTCGTTGCAGCCTCGTCCGCCGTTGGCGACGGCAAAAACACAATAGAAAGCTTAAAGCTCGAATTGCCGAGCTTACCCAGAAATCGGCAGAGTACGCGGCCCAACTCGCCGACTCCAACTGGGTAGATAGATGCAACACGGCCGCGCGACAAATGTCCAGTCGAAACACGTGGCGTCTCTTTCGAGCCTTAATCGACCCAACCCAAACAGGAACCGAAACACAAAAACATTTGCAGCGAGCCATGCACGCTTTTCCCGGCAACACGACTCAACTGGCACAGAAACTTCGGGACCAGTATCTGTGTACAGCCCAAGACCCCCGTGGATCTGCGTACTCTTATGCAGGCAGAGAAAACACGGAGCTGGATCAACCTTTTCAGCTCCATGATCTGCGGGCGGCTCTCGCCAAAATGAAACGGGGCACTGCGCCAGGACGGGATAACGTCACCGTCAAGCTTTTGACGAACCTGCCCGACTTGGCATACCAGTCCCTCCTGGAATACGTCAATGCGATTTGGCGCGAGGACACCCCCCTGCCAATGGAATGAAAAACGGCTTTGGTTACTTTTATTCATAAAGCTGGCAAACCAAGTGACACAGATAACCTCCGCCCCATCTCTCTCACCTCATGTGTGGGCAAACTAATGGAGACGATGGTGCGGGATCGGTTATCTACATATCTTGAACACAAACATGTCTTTGCGAGCACCATGTTCGGATTCCGTCCACACAGATCCGCACAGGATGTCCTCCTGCAACTCAATCGGGAAGTCCTTGACCCCCTCGAATGCCCCGATAATGACCGGGTAGTACTCGCCTTGGATCTTAAAGGGTCATTTGACAATGTAACACATGAGATAATACTGACTAACCTAAGTCACACCGACTGTGGCCTCAACACATTCCGATACATAAGCCAATTTTTAATGGATCGTCATTCCTACATTCGAATTCAAGATAGAGAGCATGGTCCTTACCTACTCGGCATGCGGGGAACCCCTCAAGGCGCGGTACTTTCCCCGCTGCTTTTCAATCTGGCCATGATGCACCTGCCGGCCCAGCTGGGTGGTGTCGCCGGCGTGCAGCACGCCCTGTACGCCGATGACATCACTCTGTGGGCCACACAGGGCAGCACAGGGGACATTGAAACCAGCCTGCAAACAGCGGCGACGATAGTAGACCGCTACGCCCGCCGCTGCGGTCTTCAATGTTCCCCTCAAAAATCGGAATTTGTGCACCTCCGCCACTCACAGAAGTGCACAACTAAAATATCTCTTTCTCTTGAGAGTGGTCCCATACACGAAAGTGATGAGATACGGGTACTCGGACTCTACATCCACAAACACAGGCGGCCAGACACAACATTGGCCAAACTCCGTAAGGTGGGGGACCAGGTGGGCCGCATGGTCCGCCGGGTTTCCAACAAACGCGGAGGGTTACGAAGTAAGGATGCCTTGCGGCTGGCAAACAACTTCGTAACTAGTCGAATTCTCTATTCGACTCCTTATCTCCACCTACGGAAACAAGAGGAGGACGCCCTTGAGGTCAACCTTCGCAAAATTGTTAAACGTGCCCTTGACCTCCCCATCACTACTTCAAACAGCCGGCTTATGGTCCTTGGGGGGGTGAATACTTTCCGGGAGCTCCGGGAGGCGCACCTTACAAACCAGTACACGCGCTTGTCGCTAACGAAGTCGGGTCGCCGCCTTCTTGCTCGACTCCATATCCAACACAGCCCTCCAATGGAAGATAGGTTTCACATCCCGGAAAAGTGGAGACGTGCCCTCCACGTGCGGCCTCTTCCAGCAAACATGTCACATGAAGACCATAATGGTCGGCGCCTGGCACGAGCGGAAGCGCTAGTCCGATATTATGGCAACAAAACAGGTGTATACTACGTGGACGCCTCCGGCCCTCACCACAGGGGATGGTACACGGCCGCGGTAGTTCACAACAGCAACACAGTTAACGGCCTCAATTTCAGAGCCCGCAGTGCAACACAAGCAGAAGAGGTCGCGATTGCTCTCGCGGCCTCCCATTCCAATTCAAAATACATAATCACCGACTCGCGAGGGGCCTGTCGGAATGTCGAACAAGGCTGCACTCCCTTCCTAGCCTATCGAATATACCAAAATTGCATACGGTATACGGACCCCGCACACCGTCACCTCATATGGGCCCCTGCTCATCAGGGATTGGCAGGAAACGAGGCAGCAGACGAAGCCGCCCGCGCGCTCTCTGACCGGGCTGTTTTCTCCTCCCCACCTGATCAGGAACCCGATTTTATTCCGGTCTATACGTTCAAAAATATCGCAACCTCCTATCAAGATAGCCATCGCCTTTACCCTAGCCCATGTAAAGGCCTCAAGAAGACGGATGAGCGGCTCCTTCTCCGCCTCTTCATTAATACATTGCTGTGCCCGGCTGCCCTAAAACATTTCGACCCCTCCTTTAGCGGCAACTGCCCGCACTGTAGCGCGGTGTCTTCGGACACCTATCACATGGTGTGGGCCTGCCCCTCCAACCCGGCCATTCCCCCCATCCCCAACCCAACCCGGCAGGACTGGGAGGCGACCCTGCTCGGCTGCCACGACTTACAGGCCCAACAAGCCTTAGTCGGGCGCGCCCGGGCGGCGGCTACCGCCACTGGGGTCCCAAACTAGGGACCTCCACCTAGTGTTTGTAAGGATCGGTCCCTTAGGGCTGATCCAAACACCTCCTGTCCGTTCTGAATAAATGTTTTCACCACCACCACCATCAACTCCGCCGTGGTGGAGGAGCTCAGGAAGGTTGCGTGTTGCTGGCTGTGTAGACGCAGGGTGGGGATGGTAGCCGCCGCTGCAAGGGAGCAGCGGTCGCGGGTCACTGAGCCGTCGGTGTACACGAGGAGATGGTGCTGGAGCTCCTCGTGTATGAGGGCTCTGGCCAGCTTCTGCACAGCACAGAGGTGTGTGCTCCGCTTTCCCGCAATGCCGACGATCTCTCGCTGTACCTGCGAGGCAGCAGGCCTGGGCGCGCAGGAGCCGTAGGGGGGTGGGCCATGTGTCAATTGCTCATACTCGAGCAGCGCTGCGCCCATTTGTGGGCGCGGGTGCGAGCGCATACGCTGCAGCAGCGAACCGCCGTTTGGTGCGCGGTGAAGCCGGTCGATGTGATTCAGTGCCCTGCGCGCTGCTTGGAGCTCAAGTCTCCACGCTCCTTCCTCGGCTAACGTTGCGGCGCACTGCTAGTTTTTGGGCAGACCTAGGCATACGCGCAGGGACTTGCGGTGCTGGAGCTCGAGTTTCTTCCAGCACGGCTTGCGCACCATGACGAGCGGCAGCGCATAGAGCACCACCCCCAAAGCTGCGGCATTGTATAGCCGCAGCGCGGCTTGTTGGGAGATGCCCTGGCCTCGAGCGGTGAGCTTCTGCTCGGCGGCTGTTATCCTCTTCATTTGCTGACAGGCCTTGGTCGCCGCAGGACGGAAGGAAAGGCGCCAATCGATGTGCAGGCCAAGGTACCGCACCAATTTGCGCTAAGGACTCGGAGTCTCGTCCAGTGACAGTGGCGCGAGGTGCGCGCGCGAGCGCGAAACGCAGACCATGGCCACCGATTTGTCTGCGCTCAGCGACAGACCAAGGCCGCGCAAGCTGGCATCGATTGCGGACAGGGTTCCCTGAAGGCACCCCACCCCGGCACGCGGAGCACCTCGCCCGGTGGTTCCCGGCGCCACAGAGCTATGTCGTCTGCATATATGGACATGTACACATGGTATCGGCCGCTCGTGGGGAGGAAGGCCGGCACCACCGACATGGCACTTTAAACAGAAATGGTGATAAGACAGAGCCCTGCGGCACGCCCGTGTCCACCAGGCGAGGCTTGGAGAGCTTACCCCTTACTCGTACGCGCATGGTGCGACCGCTCAGGAAGCCATGAACGTATCGCAAAAGGCGCCCGCTCACACCGGCCCCCTCAAACACCGCGAGAATTGGTCCGCGGTAAACGTTGTCATAAGCGCCCGAGACGTCCAGTGGTAGCAGCAGCGCAACCTGGCCTGCCACCCTCGCATGCACCAGCGTTGCAACAACGTCCGATATAAAATCAGCCGTGCACCGCATCCCACGGAAACCCGTCTGCAGCTCGTCAAACAAATCAGATTCCGCAGCCCGCTCGTTCAGACGCTGCAACGCCATATGCTCCATGAGCTTACCTGCCGCCGATGTTAATACCACTGGCCGGTATCCTCTCAGTTCCGTAGGTGGGCGCCCTGCCTTTCGGATGGGACAAATGACCGCGGTACCCCAATTCTCCGGTAGTTCTCCGCATTCCCACACCAGGTTGATCTGCTGCTGGAGGATCTGTTGTTGCTGCGCATCCAGGTTTCGCAGCATCTGGTATGTCACCCCTTCCGGTCCGGGCGCCGAGCGGCGGCGGCAGCGCTGCAGAGCATTGTTCAGTTCCGCCGCAGTGAACGGCGTATCACACGGACCTTCCCAGGCGACGCGCGAGGGACTGGCGTCGCTTCTGGGGCTCTCAGGAGCAGCTATATTAGCGGCGTTTGCGGGGCACGGCGGCGCGAATCGATCGGCAAACCGCCCTGCCAACTCTTCAAAGCCGAGACCGTTGGAGATTGCGAGGACGGCCAGCGGTTGACGGTTTGCTTGTGGTTCCGTGATGCGCCGCAGGGTGTCAACAGCCTCCGCGAGCTGACATCTTCCTCCATCCTTTGGAATAGTGAAGCCCACTACCGGTGGTATAGCTTGTTGGCGTGGCGACACGCTGCCGCGTCCAAGCGGTTGTAGACAGTCCAGTCGGCGGCTCTGTCAGTACGTCGCACCCGTCGGTCTGCGCGATCTCTCTTCTCGCGCAGATTGAGCAGCTTCATATCAGGTATGGGCTGCCCTGCCCTTAACTCTGCTCGTTGGGTGGCTGCGAGAGCGCTTCGGACAAGTCTGGAAAATAAATGTGCGCTAGTGGCCGCCGCCTAGTCGACCACCCGCCTGAACGCACTCCAGTTGGTAATGGAGTAGGCACGTTTGGGGCGCGCCTCCAATGCAGTGGGTTCGATTAGGATGGAGTAATGATCCGAGCCCTAAAGAGATGATGATCTGCGCCATGTCGCCTCGATGCATCTGGATGCGAAGGCAACGTCTATGAAGGTGCCGGTTGTTCCGCGTAGTCGAAAGGTGGGCTCGCCGGTATTCAAGGGGGTGAGTCCCAGCTGCGTTGCTGCGCCGTGCAGGTCGTCTCCAGGCGCGGAGTGGCGCGCACTGCCCCACGCACTATGGTGGGCGTTAAAATCAGCACGATGATTTGGCGCGGGACACAGCACGAAGACACAGCACTAAAACAGAGTGCGTTGCAGGCGACAGCTGGACGCACATAAACACTGGCCACCGACGTGTCAACACCACCGACGCGCACGGTCACCACCACGCACTCCTGGTCGTCAGATGTCGCCGCCGCCGAGCCGATGAAGGTGTGCTGGGCGTCCTGTCGCACGTATATCACGCACGCTTAATTCCCGGGGCGATGAGATGTGTCACAGCAGGGCACTACGGCACAGGTGGGTTCCTCGCACGTGGTGGCTGAGTGGTAGCGAATGTAGCCAGGTAGCCGCACCTGGGGATCCCCGTCATGTGAACGTACGTACGTCTCCAGCAGCGCGATAACTTCCGGCGAATCCTGTGCGATGCGAACTCGCATTTCGGCGTACCGCGCTGCAAGTGAGCGCAATTCCACTGCAGGATGGATAGTATGCGGGAGGGAGTCCGGCAGCTAGCCACCATGCTGGCTTATCTGTGCGGCAGCACCCGCTGCTTCTAAGCAAGCCCGGTGTCCATCGGTGCCCTCCGGGAAAAGTGCGCTGAGGTCGCGCAACGCCAGCTTTAGGCGCGCGATCTCCGCGTCCCGTGCGTCAGGGGGCTCGCCATGAGAAGCGGCCGCAGGCTCGGGCCGCGCTCTACGGGACGCCGGGCAACCGGATCGTCGCTGCCGCTGCCGGCGCTGCCGTTGCTTCGGTTGCTGCTGCTGCTGGGGTGCTCCCCTGATGGCCTGCGCATAAGAATGCGCGAGCGGCATCTGCTGATGTTGCTTGGCTGGGGCCGCTGTTTCAGCCTGGACGGCGGCTCGGACAATCCGCCGGGACAACGGTGCCATGGATGTGACCATTAAAGTGGCCACGTGACACTCTCTCTGCCAGTGCGGGCACGCTGGGTCAATGGCTGCGTGCCGCCCTGCGCAGTTAATGCAGCCGGGCTGCTCGCGCAGGTACCAGGCTCGTGCGGCCCAACGCAGCGCGTGCATCGGGCAGGAGCACGACACACCTCAGTGGCACGCCCGAGGCTGGCGCACTTGACACACTGGAGAGGCCGGGGACGGCAGGGGCGGACCGAGAGCCTGCGCTTGATTATGGTGATGATCGCCGGTGGTGTCGGCGCCGCAAAACGGAGAGCGAGTGTGCTTCCCGATAGAGACGCCGATACCATCGGCATCGTTGACTCCGCCGCCGCTAGCAGCTCCTCTCCCGTCCTGTGCCCGTCCACACCGAAGACCAGGCCGGAGCTTTGGTTCCGAGGTGGAAGCTCCTTGGCGCAGACCGGCACGCCGCGGATGACGGCTGTGGCTAGCAAGGCCTGGAGAGCATCGCTGCTCCCCGCGTCCACTGCCACCACATTTCGCCGCATGTTTACCAGGACGGCGAGGACGCCCGGACGGGATCCGATCTCTTTGGCCAACTCCCAGCCTTGTTCCCTGGTGAAGGCGATGCCCCGGTTCGCCGGCCGAAACAGGACCGTCCCCACCAGGCTGGACGGGATCTCAACGGCAGCCGCGGCTCGCTCCAGGGCTGCTCACCGACGCCGCTGCGCCTTGGTAGTGATGGTACGCCACGGGACCAGGCTGGACCCAGTATCAGCGTCGCCGCTGTCTGCGGCGCATTGCTGCGGCGCGCCGCGGATTTGGGCGCGCTCGCTGCCAGCAGACGAAGCCCCAGCCGCAGCCTGGTCTCATGCGGCGGCATTTTGCGAGGTCGCACCCGGTTTTCTTCCGGTTGCCGTCGCCCCAGCAGCAACAGCAGCAGCATCAGCTGCAGGCTGGAGGTGGGCTCCATGGGGCTCGTGCTGGGTAGGCCTTGCTCCTTTGAGCATGGAGGGAGAGGGAACAGTGACGGCGGGGGGGGGGGGTGCTTCGAGCTTCCCGCTTGGCCACCGCGATGTATCTGTTGGTTTCCGCGTCCCTTTCCCCCTCGGATCCCGTTGAGCGTCGCCGTCTCCTGAGAACAGACTCGTCCATCGGGGTGCACATGCTTTCCTCGGCTGCAGGTGTCCGCGTTGAGCCCGCAGCAGCAGCATCAGAGGGAGAGAGCATCACAGCCGGTTCCCCAGGAGTAGCAATGGCGGCACAAAGCGTAGGGGTGGCCAGAAATGGCGGGGCGGGAGCCGTCATGGAGTCCTGCGTCTGGTGAGCAAGTGCCATGGCATCCCTCAAGGCTAGAACGCGTGGGTCTGCCGGCAACACTTCCAAGGTCCCGATGGCGGACTCGAGGCAGCCCGAGGTGGTGATGAGAACCGCCGTCAGGCACCTCACCATGTCCCGCAGATCAGCGATCTCGGCCTGCATTCTCCGAATGGTTTAGGACGACCTTGATCTGGATGGCGTTCGTCTCCGTGATCGTGAGCGTGAGCGGCCTGCCCTTCGCTGCTCATTGTCACCGCCGAACGCAGGCCTTCGCTCGATCACGACGTCTGTGGCCTCCATGAGGAGACCCCGCAGCGCCGCGAAGCCTTAGGCCCTGCGTCCGAAAGAGCGGAGAGCTGAAAAACACGTCCGCTCGCTTCGAGAACCCGCCGAAAACCATCAAAGTACCGACAAAACTGGTTTTAGGGAAAGGAAATAACGTAGTAGCTGTCTCACATATCTGGGTGGACACCCGAACCACGCCATAAAGTAAGGGCAAAGGTGGTAGTGAAAGAAGTAAAGACGAGATGACGTAGTGGTCGTCTCCAGAATAATTTAGACCACCTGAGGATCATTAAGTAGCTCCCACGTCGCACAACACACGGGCGCCTTTTAAGTCTTGCTTCCATCGAAACGGATTCGCCGCGGTCGGGTTTGATCCAGGGTACTCCCGCTCAGCATGAGGAAATTTTCGAAGTTTACCTCTGCGAGTAGAGCTCCGATCTAAAAAGTATGGAAAGGACGAAGTAACTCGCACTTCTCAGTATTCCCTTAATCTGCGCGATGTTTAGATGGCGAAGCTCAAAAGCCCGCGTGCTGTGAGATATAATTGCATGGATGGATGGAGCAAAACAACTTTTATTAGACGAAAAAAATAAATCTTCCAGAGTGGTCACCTACTGGTCCAGTAGTCCACGGGCTGGTGCTTCACATAAAGCCCGATCCACGAGCCATTTCTAGCCGGCGGGATGAGTGGTCCATAAAACAGGCTCCCAGGAAAAATGAGTGGGATTGGGGAAATGAGTACTGCCTCTGGGGGAGGACATTTCCAAAGGTAGTAGAAAAGTGTGGATCTGGGCACGCCGTGTAACAATAAAAGGGAAGCTGGGGTGAAAGCATGACAGACAGTAGGGTCACATAAAGAAGCCCGACTGTGATTGTCGCCATGTGGCGCTGGATAAGGGCGACATGGTACTGTGAGGTGGAGGCAATGTCAATCTTCGAAGTTTGTAGAATGCGGTGATTTTTAAAGGTCCCTAGGTGATTCCGGGGCATTCCACTACGGCACGTTCACACGTACATAGCTTCGCCATGGGAGTGAAAGTAGAACCACAGAAACGGGTGTGGTAGTGGAAGGCTCCGGAATAATATCGACCTTCTCATACCCCCTCACGGCACATCTGAGGTATCCACCGGCAGTGAGACAGTTACGGTGCGTTTCCTTTCACCTTGGCAAATTTTTACGTTCAGTGGGTCGCACGAGGCAAAGGGTTGCAGTCGTGTGTGGTTGTATCTATATCGCCTTAGAATAACACAAATGTGGAAGCCATTCCACCTCCCCCTCCACATCTGGCACGAGCACAACGGGACAAGGTTGTGCCATTGGCCGACATATCCATGAAAGCTCCTCTGTGCACTCTCTTAGATTGTCTTGAAGTCCGCGAACTGCGCCGCCTGCTTGTGTGATGCTTGAAATACGTGCACTCCTGCCGTGGTACTGGCCAAGGCTTCTAGCGCATCGTTCCTGCTTTCGAAGCGTCGTATTCAGCATTAAACAGGGCAAAGCTTTGCTGACACAAAGTGCAGCTTAAATCCGACTGTGGTGCCTGCTCGTGCCCCCCACCCCTCCCCCCGCCACCTAATACGGGCAGTGCAGTTTCGGCTACTATAGTCGGGTACATCTTAAGTCTGCAGTGAAGCTCCGCCCACATTCATGACTGGCGCACAGAATTCCTACACGAGAAAAATGTAGGCCGTTGTTAAAACTTCTCTTGTCACCTAAACAAGAAGCTAACCATGAGAAAAAGTTATTAGCTCTAGAATTTTGATACCTGGCTTGTTTAATAAAGTCAAATATTAAAAAGCTTATTTCGTTCACCTTTGTGACTGGCTAGCGGAGTAATACAGTACGCCGCGGACCGTGGCCGAGTGTTAACAACTGCTGTTTTTTTAAGTTGTATCCTACTATAGGCTTTGTTCCGGTGCAACGCCAGCGGTGGGTATGGGTTGGCCGGAGCCCATCCTCTGGGGATGCGAAACCGCATGGGAGTGGCAGCGACTTCCAAGCGACTGTGAGGGCCACTCACGCTCGTGCGGTCCGATGCCTGAGCGGAGGCAGGCCTGGAGACACACCCTGGCTGGGCTTACTCGGCACGGAAGGCATGCACAAAGTTCAAAAGGTTTTCCAATACATGCAACTTGCATGTATTGCATGTATACATGCACGCGGGACTTGCACGTCTGGCGACCGACGCGCCTGTTTCTCGTTACAGAGAATCCAGATCCGCGCGGGGAATCACCGCATCCATGCTCTTTGGAAGCGACGCCTCGGGGAAGCGGCCTCAGGGCTGTCTGCGGGGCCATCGAGGTCATTGCGGGACGCCGAGGTAGGGGCGTAGTACGACCAGTGCGAAAACCTTAACTCACCCTAAGTCACGTTATTGGTTTGTGGCCCGGTCAGCCTAGCTTTGAATACTGCCTCCTCAGTAGGCGTGGAGCAAGTTAAGGGAGTAAATAAGTGAATGGTTGGTTGGTTGGAAGCACAGCTGAGTCCCACTGGAGGTGTTAGGTCCTGGTGCCGAGGGCCGGAGGGCCGATAGACTGACGACCTAAGCCTCTATTGGCCGGATCACATCACACATACTTGTGGTGTCTGAAAAACCGCGAGAAGCGCTCGACGGTTAGTAGCTGGCAGGTTGGAAACAAAACTCTGAAAGTCGTGGAGGGGCCCGAGATAATTGACTTTGGGTTAGGTTCTCCAGTCTCTGGCGGTCAGAGCCCGTTAAGTTTTGTGGGTGGTCGGGCATTCCGTGAGCAGAGCCGCACCATTGAGCAATCTTGGCGTCCACCCCCCCCCCCCCCCCTGTCCTGGCCAGTCAGGCCAGCAATGGAGTCAAATCATTCGAAGGTATCAGAGCAAAAATCTCGCTCTCCCCATTCCCATCCATATGCCCATAACCTCTTTCCGGGCAGCCATAGAACGTATACATTTCACGCATCCTCTCCGCTACGTCCCAGGGGAGACCAGGGGAGTCTCCCCGGGCCCGCTCCCTTGGTTCTGGTTCGCTATGTAGCTTTTCCCCTCGCCCTCATTTTTTCCAATTTTCCTCACCTACGGGTGGTAAAATTACCATTGCCCTCGTGCCTTTTCTTTTATCTTCAAATTGGATTAAGCCAGTTATAGGTCAGGGGTGCAGGTAGGGACTGATTTATTTTCAATGTTTTTAGGTTGCCCCAGTCTAATATATGTCCTTGATAAGAAAAGTAACATCTGAAATAAATAATAAGTTTTGCCGGGAAATTATTATAATAATGTAATTCATTACATTGCTAAAATGCTTGACCATAAAGGTAATGCATTCAAATTCGAATATCCACAGAGTGCAGTCAAATTACTGAAATTCCAGTAATTGTGTTACTGCTATCTGTATTCCACACCAGCGCGCTTAACGAAAAGGCACAGCACGTATTTCTCGCGTTGTCTGCGGCATTAACCCGCTTGCGCGCGTTGCATAGGTTGCACTAAAATGGCTTTTTTCTGTTTGATGTGCATGCCAAGCACTTATGCAAAAAAACTGAGAGCACTTATGTCAGCTTACGTGGAGGAATTGAAAATTCAAATAGGCACCCCGCAGGGTTCGGTAGGTTTCCGTTCAATGAGGCCATGATACGGCTACCGATGAGGCAGGAGGGGATACACGGCTTAAAGTTCTGCATGGCTTCGGACGACAACACCATGTGGATGACGCGTGCAAACAACGCGCACATTGAAAGTGCGCTACAGAGGGCCATAAATGAGGTCGAAAACTACGACAGATATAGGGGTTTGCAAAGCTCGCCGCAGAAGCCACAACTTCTTTTTATAGACCTCTGCATCAGAGAGAAACTAGATCCATCCCTAGCATCAAACTACAAGCGCAAGAGACGAAGATGCCTCAGGTCGAAAAAAATCAGAAATTTATGCTTGATTATACAAAGAAACGGGTATAACGATGACGCAATAACTAAGATAGAGAACTGCGCACAGCAAACGGCGCGTCTCATACCGCTGATTAACAGCAGGAGACACGGCATGAAAGAGGAAAGTCTAGGGCTGCTACGGGCCTTCGTAGTTAGCCTTTTCTTGTATGCTGCCTCCTTCCTCGATCTTAAAGTAGCAGAAAAGAAAAATATACATGGAATTATCAGGTGGTGCACGAAACGAGCTCTAGGGTTGCCCATCCATACATGCACTCGCCGCCTTCTAGAGCAAGGCATGCACAATACCCTTAAACCGCGGTGGCTCAGTGGTTAAGCGTTCGGCTACTGATCCAGAGTTCCCGGGTTCGAACCCGACAGCAGCGGCTGCGTTTAGATGGAGACGAAACGCTAAGCCGCTCGTGTGCTGTGCGATGTCAGTGAACGAAAGATCCCCAGGCGGGCGAAATTATTCCTTTTACCTCCAATACGGCACTTCTTTCTTCCTTCCTTCCTTCCTTCTTTCACTCCTTTCTTTATCCCTTCCGTTATGAAGCGGTTCAGCTGTCCGCCGATATTTCAGGCAGATACTGCGTCATTTTCTTCCCGCAAAACGTAACTTAATTTAAATTACTGAAGCTGTAAGAGCGTCCCAAACTGAACGCTTAGCCGGGACCACTACCGGCGCAGCCATTCTTGAAAAACTCCATATAGGTCGAGACAACAGAACAACCACCAGATTCGACATACTCGGAGAAATTCAGGACAATATAATCACACCGCCACTATTCATGAATATGCATCTTATTCATTCATCATTCATCTAGAGTCATGTCAACGTGAGGATACATTTTCAGGACATGTCTTGCGGACACAACTGAGCCCTATATTGCTCCCGCAATAAGAAGTGGTTTCACTGCAGAGAGGAACCTTGCCCAAGAGAAGCGTTTGTTTCGAAGTGTTTTCAATGCCTGTGATTGATTTGTACTACTTCAGTTATCATGCCTGACCCCCGAAGGTGTGCTGAAACATGCGAATGTAGCACGCGCTAAGATCTTTGTTACAGAACGATTAAATCATTTCTCAGGAAATGTAGCCATGAATAGATCTGAGTTCGCAAACTGCAAACTCAGTGCACGGGGCCAAACGGGCAGAAGCGCTCGAGAAACGCTTCCGCTCCTACAAAGACGAGGAGGTCTAAGTGGACGCCACTGAGTGTAGTAAGAACACGATTACGCTCGCGGTCGCCAGTAATAAACAAGACAAAATAAGTCTCTCTGGTAACCCAGGGACTGCCGAAAAGCCTGCCTTAGCCCTGGTTTCTCTAGCAACAAAAGCAAGGTATATCATTAAGTTGTCATTCAACAATTCAGGAAGGGCCGAAAACAATTCTAGGCTGTCGTGTAATAGATCGAAAAATTACACTAGTCTGGACACCAGCACATGCATCCCTGCCTGGTAATGAGACGGCCCAGGACTTCGCCTGAGGATTTTCCTTCCGGGCCGATCCGAGTGAGGTTGTCTTCAAAGACAGGGATCGCATGGTGGAAAACAGTATTACGCAGCACTAACATTTTCAAAGAGCTGGCTTTCTCCATCAGATAGATCCTTGATCAGATACCAAGCCATCAACTAGCGCCGATTACAACCTTACACCTTTCCAAATCCGGTTCTCTGGAGTCTTATGTACCCAGGGCAAATTTTCAGACAAATGCTCAAACTGCGAACTTTGGGCCACCTTGGAAGACATACTATGAGAATGTCCTCAAGGCTCCCGGGAGGGACGAGGCATAAAGACGAAAGACCAATGGGTGGCCTTACTATTGAGCTCTGACGAGGCGACTTAGCTACAATTCGTCTCACTGTCCGAAGCCGCAGCCTAGTGTCAAGACCTTTCGGCCATCGTCTAGGCGGGTTGCCCTCTGGCTACCTTTTCTCTGTTGGACAATAAAGTTTTTGTATCCTCTGCTATCGAAAACATGTGTTTTGAGGAAAGGAAAGGGCGCAGTAGCTCTCAGATCCCGACATCATGGTGGACACCTCAACCGCGTCTTAAAGCATGAAAATGAAGGTGAATATGTCATCGGTCCGACCGCAGTCGCAATTCTCAGAGAGCATGCAATTGAAGGTGCATATGTCATTAGTACGAACGACTGTCGCAATGTAGCCTCCAACTTGATCAAACATGTAGGCTAGGGAAATGCTATGAAACCACCCGGAATGCTTACGACCAATTGTTGGTCAAAATTTTGGTGAAAGTAGTCGTGAACACTGCCACCAGATTCAGGTCAACCAGTGATGACATCGCTGGGATTTCATCTGCAAAACTAACGCATTCATTCTAAACTAACTGTTGCCTAAACCAGCGCCGTCGCTTCGGTGGACGCCGTTTTGCGCCGCGCCTCTCTTTCCGTTATTAATTAGTGATGGTCATGTTTATTTCCTTTTTTTCAACCTTACTAAATCATTTTTCTTAACTACAATAAATATTTATTAATTGTTCTACTAATTAACGATGTGACGACATCATTCTTTATCACGAAATATAACACCATTTATTTGTTACTCATCATCATTAAACTGGAGTGCCGCATTAGACAGCTCCAAACCGGGTCTTAAATCCTGCAATACTAAAACACGTTGACCTACATTCACAGGCGGTTGCAAACTCTGCGGGCAGTATGCTGACCTATACCACATTGTATGGGCCTGCCAGTACAATGCATATACAGCCGTTATAAGTCAGCCAACTGTGGAGGGCCGGGATGCGGCCCCGTCCAGGTCTGACCTGGAGGCCCAGCGGGCCCTGGTCCAGAGAGCACGGGCAGCAGCGGCTGCCGCAATAGGGTCTTCCACAAAGTGTAACAACCATCCCCCCCCCCTCCCCATTCCGAATTCAATGCAGTGCAACAATAAATGTGTCCTATTCCTACTACAAACTCATTCAACTAGAGTGACGTCTTCGTGAGGACACAATTTTCGGACATGTTTTGCGAACACAACTGAGTCATATATTGCTTCCGCAAAAAGAAGTGGTTTCACTGCAGACAGTAACCTAGGCCAAGAAAGCGTTTGTTTCGAAGTGCTATCAAAGCCTCTGATTGATTTGTACTACTTTAGTTACCATGCCTGACCGCCGAAGGTGTGCTGAAACATGCGAATGTAGCGCGCGCTAAGATCTTTGTTACAGAACGATTAAATCATTTCTCAGGAAACGTGGCCATGAAAAGTAGCTACTCCATGAGAACAGCATAGGAGAGTGCTGTTGAAGAAAGTAAAGGCGCAGGGATTGAAAAACTTTATTGCCGCTAAAGTATTTCACCATGGCGCCCGTGTGCTGAGCGATTGCAGTGCACGATAAAGATCCCCAGGTTGTCGAAATTATTCCGGAGCGCTCCACAACGGCACCTCTTTCTTCCTTTCTTCTTTCACTCCCTCCTTTATCCCTTCTCTTACGCCGCGGTTCAGGGGTCCAACGATATATGAGACAAAGCGCCATTTCCTTTCCCCCCAAAACTAATTATTAATGTAATTAAATACCTCCCCCCTCCAAAGGTGGGGTCCTCATTCGAGGACCGCAGCTGCTTTCGCTGTCTTGCGAGCTCTCTCAGTCACCTTAGACTGTTCTTTAGGCTTTGAGGACAGCGCAGCCTTCCACTGCTTCGGTGTTGGTGTATTGTTTATTGGCCCATGTAACGTGGGGT